>NC_053159.1:192375175-192675175 GCF_016835505.1 Polypterus senegalus
ATAAACAGCACGAGTACACGGGGGGCCGGCAGAGGAAGGCAGCTCTTACTTGGGGCTGGACACCGTCGGGTCCCTCGTGAACGTGAAGTAGTTGGAGATGCTCCTGTCGTAGGGCAGCCATCCATGAGTTCCTATCAGGCAGTTCTGGCTCACCGTCACCTGCAGGAAGACACCATCACAGCATTAGTGACCCCCAGTGTCTTGGACAAGGTGGCCATTGGACTAGAGTGGCGTCTGACATGTGACAAACTGAGGCCCCACCCCAAGTGCCCGCCCACAAACACTCACCAGTGTGTCCGGACTGCCCTGAGACATGAATGAGTGCGCCTGATTCTTGGGGACCACTGCCTTGACTATTGGGATGTTGTCACTGATCCCCTACAATAAAAATAAAATAAAATGCAAAGAGTCAGCAGCTGGCAAAGCAGAAGTAGTAGAAGTGCCCACCTCACCCCGCCTTTTACCTCCACAAAGAAGGATTTGAGCTCCGACAGGTTCTGGAAGATGGACAGGGGGTAGCTGTCCAGCTTTGACTGCCGCTTCTCCACCTCCTCTGATGACAGCCGGACGGGATGAGGCTCCTAAGAGGTCACACAGAGGGACAGCAGGCCGGTGACTAGGGGTCACACCCGTACTGACACCCCTGCCACCCTACAGCAGTTGTCTTACCTTGAGCAGCTGACACGGCGTCTGCCCAAAATTGCTGATCATGCCTTCCAAGGCCTTCCTCTCTTTCTCGTTGACGATGCTGTCCAAGTCGACGGCTCCTGGAGGACCAAGCAGAAGTGAGGATGACTCTGGCAGGACCTCTGCCAACCCAATCCCCACCCATCTCTTCCAAATAAACAAATCAATGTTCGACCACGGCTCCCATGACCCCACTATTATTAATATGTCTCCATCCAAGGTGACGTGTAGATGGCTTAAGTGACTTGCCCAGTGGTCACACATGGAGGCAGAGGCTGGAATTGAACCCACATCCCTGTGTTTCACTGTCTGGGTCTGCAGCCACTGTGCCACACTGTCTGCCCTAACCACTCGCTGAGCCAAGCCTTACAGACTGGGAGTCACTGGGGGTGGTGGGGGGCACTCATTTCACAGCCACACACTGTAAGAATCGGTGAACAAACGCCATTCAAGCACATGCCACTGATTCAAGTACCAGTAAGGTGGTGTGAGGGGGCACTGCCTGGGCTGACCTGCCATCCTCACCTGACACAGAGCCCCCAGTTCCATGTGACCCTGAGATTTGACTGCAGAAATGACGAATGGCGCGCTCAGGACTTGTATGTCACTTTGGACATAAGCCGGGTGTGAAAATGCTCAATAATACATTTGATTTAATAGGCGCCTTTCTTAATAATAATAATAATAATAATTCTTTGCATTTCTATAGCGCTTTTCTCACTACTCAAAGCGTTCAGCAATTGCAGGTTAAGGGTCTCGCTCAAGGGCCCAACAGAGCAGAGTCCTTATTGGCATTTACAGGATTCAAACCGACAACCTTTCGATTGCCAGTGCAGATCCCTAACCTCAGGGCCACCACTCGAGGTCACCTTACAGTGAAATTCAACAACAGTAATAAGATCAAAAAACAAAGAGGACGATAAGATCAAACAGCAATGAGGCACAGAGGTCGTGCCAATCAGCAAAGACAACAGGCACCAACTGTGGTAAACTCGTATGTGGTACGCCAGTTTGGAGGGCCGTTTTAAAATGTGGCACTGAGTCAAGTGGACGCACATGAGAGAGGAGACAGAGCGCCAAGAGAGGACCCTCGAGCTCCCATAGCACAGCGTCTGACGTGTGGTACAGAAAGTCGAGCCGCAGATGGGGGTCTGTAGGAGATCAGCGAGGCTGTGGAGAGCTTTACATGTTAAGAGCGGGACTCTCTATTGTGTTCGAGAGTAAACGGGGCGCCAGTGAAGTTGGCGTGAGGTGATGGTCAGTGGATGGAGAACAGCAGGTTATTGTCCTGGCAGCAGAACTCTCAATACGTTGTAAGCGATGGACACATTTTTGTGGGATGCCAGATAGAACGGCATTGCAGTAATCTACACATGAGGTGACTCGGGCATTAACCGATACTTCAGTACTGTGTTGGGCAAGAACAGGACGACATCTAGAAATGTTACCGAGGCCGTCCGAGAAATGTTACTTACATGGGAAGAAAAACAGAGTGTGACCCAGATGTGCCCAGCGCCCCCCTCCGTTCTGAACTACCTTCATAAGTGCAGTAGTAGAAGACGTTGAGGGCCTCGATGGCAGCGGGACCCCTCTGCTTGAAGCCGAAGATCAGGTCGATCCACTCGTGGAGGTGCGCAGACACAAACTCGGACTCCTGTGGGCAGAGCAAACAAAGGAGTTTAAGACCTGAAGGACCCTCTGCTTGTGACAGGACTGCATCAAAAGAGCCCTGCCAGTGCTGGCTAGGAAAGGGGTGTGGGGGCGCTCTAGAGTGGAGTCTGGACCAAAATGAAGAGCAGCGAGACCGAACTGAACCACCATCAGGGACCCCCACTAACATACAAACCCCCTGGGCTTCCCGCCAGCTGAACTCTTGCCCATGAGCTCCCTCTAGGGGGCACCCGTCAGATGGCGCTTTTACTCCCGCTGTTCCCATTTTCTTTTCTTTTAAATTTCCTTCCACGTTATTTTACATTTTTTAGGGTTTTGCTTTTTACTTTGTGGTTTGAGTTACGCTGAATCTGCTTTTGATGACTTTTTTTCTTTAAACACGTATTTAATATTTTAAACATCTTTCAACGATGCCATATTGTTTTATTATGGGCACCACCATTTTCCTTCAGTAATTATAATGTTGTTAGGCGAGGATGACGAGCGTTAATTAGGAGTAAAGATCAGCATGAAGACCTCCTGGTTCTCCGACTTCGTGGATGAAAGTCGTGTTTAATGGGTTTATTGCTTTGATGCTTTTGCCGTTCATTTTTGGGACCACTTCTAGGCTCGATGTTTTGGGTTTTCAGATAATGAACTTTACACCACATTCGTTTTCTTGTCCCTTTCTCATCCCTCTTTTTAGCAGAACACGCCGGACCAGGCCTGTTACGTTTGCCACGAATGTGAATAATGGCTGTGGCCAGGAGAAGGAACGTCAAAAAATAGCGGCGAAAGATTATTACCGAGAATCTATCCAATCTTTATGTCAAATTTGAACCACCCAAACGAGACCAGCCATTTGGCCCAATGAAGCACGCCAGTCCTATCCATGAATCGCTAAGCAGAACTTTAAGTCAGTAAAGAGTCTTTAACACCAACAATGGATGTGACGGGGCGAAGAGACCTTACACAATACCGGTGAAGGATTGTTACCAAGAGGCAGTCCTATCTTATGTCAGAAGATGCTAACAATGAGCGCAAACAACCACCACACAGAGAATTCTTTGGATTTGTCCACAAACTTGGACGACCAGGAACAGCAGACAGCCGACACTTTGGAACTTCCTTACACTTTATCCGCACTCCCCAGTATTGCAGGGTCAGGGAAAATGGAAATCTACTTGTAAAAATGTAGCGAAAGGCCTGAATTTTGACAAACCGGTTTTCTGACAGGAATCATCGAGCTGCCCCGATTCTGAAGGTTAGACAAAGGGTATGGATGGCTATATAGGGACATTCATTTTAGGGTCCCTTCTTGTAGTTTGGGTTTTTGGTTGTCATACAGTCTTTACTTTGAGGTTCACTCAACTTTTCATGATTCCCAGTTGCAAGCATTTCAAAGAATCGCTGGTGTCGAACTCTTTAGATTTACGTCTAACGCTTTCACTGCATTCATGAGGTTTGGTTTCTGACCTTCTCAGTACGATTCTTTACTTTTAGTTTTCGTCTCACGTTAGGCTGCGTCTTTCCGGTTTTCACCGCACCTTGTTCTTTTTATGATCCATCTTCTGATTCCCTCAGTTTTCAAAGTAACCGCTGCTCTGGTGGAGAACCAGTTCTCAAGTTATTCCCGTTTTGCTAATCATTTGGCAGTCTTCTCAGATTTGATTTCTGTTCCTAGCTTGCACTACGACTTTTCTGCTGATTTCCTTTAAAAAAATCTTCCTTGCTGGCGCACCAGCATAATAAAGGGTGCCCGATAGGGTATTTGAGGAGCTCCCCCTAGTGGCAACAGGGTGCTTCTGCATGAACACCACACCACTGAATTACACTGGGGAGTACCAGACTGGTTGTCCTTCCCAGTACTACCCTGCCCTCTAGTGCCTGGGGAAAGAGCTACAACATCCATCATACTATCAGTGGTCCCAGGACTGTAGGACCACAGGCTGGCGTTTATTTAAAAGTTGGTGCAGTTTAAAGGTTTTAAAGGAAGTCAAGTAATGTTGTCGTCCCATTGCTTTTTGAATCCGACACATTTTTAATGGCGCTTAAAAGGAAATACGTTCTCCTGCAATGCCATCTCATTTTTGTTGGCAATGGCACCCTTTTGAATGCCTGTAGTTAGGGACGTGGTCATAGGCTGTCCAGATGTCACGCTAAGTAACACCATCAGCTGCCGATATGGCCTCATATCTTGTGTTTTCATTTAAGCATTTCAAAGAATCTCTGGTGTTGAACTCGTCGAACGCGTCAACTGCATTCACGAGGTTTGGTTTCCGACCTTCCCGCTACGATTCTTTACTTTCGATTTTTTATCTCACGTTGGGCTGCGTCTTTCCGGTTTTCACCTTGCCTTGTTCTTTTTATGCTCCATCTTCTGATGCCATCGTTTTTAAAATAACGGCTGCTCTGTGCGGTCAGCTCATTCGGCTGTTGGTTGCCAAGAGTGTTGCTACAGCCAATTCCTTCATGGGTACCATGTGTGATACCCACAAGGGCTCACTAAGAAAGGCTGCCCCTTATGACTGACGCCACAGAAGCTTTAGACTGGCCCCTCGCTATAAACGGCGCTGGAGTGTCCACCAAGAAAGGCGCCACATACAAAACGTGACAGAGCTCACTACTGTTTCTACTGAGGGATTCACTCAGGTTGTCACCCTGACTGAACTCGGGTCACTGGAACTGCAAACGGCAACTTCTACCGCTGTGCTGGATGTATGGCTGACGGGGGGACGACACCCTGAGTGAATTCCTCTACAGAGACAAACCGCTGCATTACTGGCCGTTTAAGAAGATGGCTGAGGGAGATCTTTAGCGCAGCAGTAGAACTTGATGCCTGTCACTTGGGTGGGCCGGGTTCAAGGCTCACTGCTGGTAGGGACCTCCCAGAGTGACATCAACACAATGAACCCTTTCAGGTAGTATTTGTTCTCAAAGTTGCTAGATAAGACTAACTGACCACTCATTATGACAGACATCCATGTCAAGAAAAACGTATCGCTGGCCTCAACGTCACAGTTAACAGCTGCAATATAAGATAGCTGCTGGCATGATGGCACCCCATGCAGTATGAATCTTATTACCAGCCCCCTCACAGATTAAAGTGGGTCCACCCATCCTGCAATTGGTTCAGTCGCGCTCTCCATGCAACACGCCAAGACCGGCCGCTGCCTCCGTAGAGGAGATTCTCACCAGGGCTTTCCGGTGCTTATAGATGAACTCCTCTGGGGATTTTGCCCAATTCGGGAGGACCACATGGTTGACGCGGTCTTTCGTCAGCTGAAGGCGGCCAAGGTCAAAGTCTGTAGGGGAGAAAAGAAAAAAACAAAGACAAAGACGTCAGGCCAGGCCACAGCAGACGCACAAAAAGATGGCACTGCCAGGAGTAGAGGCTCCTGAGCTGGCCCACATGCCTACACCCGCGTCACCAAGTCAGTGAACGGCCATCTGTCTGTCTGATCCTGACCTTCTTATCCCCAGCAGACATCTCTTGAGCTTTGGCTGCCCTGTCTGACCTTTTGATGTCACGTCATGCTCGCTTGTGTTTCTCTTTGTCTTTTACTGTGAAGGGCACTGTACTCAGACCGACTGCTGATCGGTTATACCAAGTGAACGTGACCCACTTTCTCTACACTCAGGAGGTCAAAATGGCTGTCACCAAGAAGCCAGTGAAGGGCACCTCGGGCCACTCAAGTAAAGATGGACGCTGACGCCCCTTCAAATGAGTCAAAAGTGTGAGGCACACTGACCGCTTTGTTTAGTAAAGTTCACCTTCCTGGCCCCCTATCAACACAGTATACATGTCACAGAAGGCAGTGGGCTGACAGAGGGACAGATCGGCCAACGTCACCAGTGTGCCTTTTTACTGGACACTTTTGTTCCTGATCCATTTTCTTTGCCCTTGTATTCTGCCATCACTTAATTTCTTGACAAAACAGAGACGGTCGCCCAGCTGACACGAGGAGGTGACAATCACCAAGCACACATCTTACCGTTCTGGTTCTCCAAGAATTCTGGAAAGTAGAAGAATTCAGGGATGAGCTCCTTGACATCATTGGGGTTGTCCATGAGTGCTTGCCAGGTGGCTGGAATGGAGTGGAACTGCCGGTCTGCACAGTCGAACCTGTCGAATCAAAGACAAAGGGGTTATGGAGAGAAAGTCGGGGAGCGGGAGGAAGTGGGGGTACAAGACAGCGGGCACACCCACCGGCCACTCTGGAGCTGGATGTGCAGTGTTGTGAACGGCTCCACTCTGATCAGGTAGTGCATCACCCCAGCAGCGTTGGAGTAGTGGGTGCCGTAGTGGAACTTGTCGATGGTGCCGGTGGGATCCTCAAAGTTCTCGTACCTGTCAAGGAGATGAGAAATGGAATGAAGATGGCAAGACTGGCAACCTTCAAGATACGAGGCCACTACGTGGTCAGCTGAGCACCAGTAGTAGTGACTAGCAGTCAGCAATGTCCACCAGACAGCCTGACACACGTCGTTGTTGCTAAAGATGCTGCAATCAAGTGTTGACATTATGGGGGGCCATGACTTTTTCACACAGGTAACTGGATAACTTTGTTCCTGGAATAAAGAAAGTCCTGATTTAAAAATGGTGTTGTGTGTTCACTCAGGTCCTCCTTCTCTAATATTACAAATACACAACAACAGAGGCCATCAGGAAGGGGGCACATACCTTTTCACAGCATTGTATCACACATGGATGATGTGATTGCGTAAAGGGCCTTGTGATGCCATTCAACGTACAAAAAACCGAAATGCGGATGAGAATGAGACTGGGGGGCTGGCTGAGCTCCGTTTACTAAAACGTTTTAATAAAATGGACAGGTCAGCCACCGTCCACATGGCAGGAGTGCAGCAGAACTTGCGTGGAGTTTTTGGACACCACCCTGGCGTATCTGTTTATTTCGTAAGGCACCTTGTGGTGCCGCTCACCATATGAAAGGCCGACCGATGCCATCTTACAAACCTGTCCCTGAGTTTATCCATTTGCTTTTCTCTTTTTCAGTAGGCCTTTATTGGCCAAGCTTTCCCAGAAGGCCATGCCTGGCAAAACCCAAAGGGCACAAAGCAAACAGGGTTCCCCGGGTGGCTCACCTTTCACGCACACATTTGGCGTTCTTCTCGTTCGCCACACCAATAGGTTTGGACAGGTCTCGGAAGATGGCGGGGTTGTTCAGATCGAGCTCCTCAGAGGTGTAGTCGGCAAGAATCCAGGGGAACTGGGCAGAGAAAGAAGAAGGACAGCTAAGCGTTTGAAAGTGGTGTGCCCACCTGCTGGCTGTAGTGGGTCAATGTCTCTATGGCCGAGATGGAGCCAAACACCACAGTTATTTCCACACTGCTGTTCTTTATAACCCATTGAGAAGAAGAGTAAGGGAACAGCACAAGAGTCCTTGCCACAAGTCAGCACTAGGGGGTGCCACTCAGTTACATGAAGGTGGACAAGAATCAAAGCGGACAGCGAGATGGGCATACTGAGCGCTGCTGAGGATCTACATACCACTGGGTACTGTGCAAGGTCGTTGTACGTCCTCCCCGCTATGGTGTTCAGCTGAATTAAATAGTCGAAGTTGGAGATCTCCCGGTTCACCCATTTCTGGTGAGGAGGACACAAATCAGGCCCGTTAAGAGCAGAGACTTTCAAAATGACAGTCAGTTACATGTCGCCCTCCAGACGACTCCTTACCTGAGTCAAACCAGACGCTTTCAGCAGTTCCTGAGGAGAGCGGGTCCCGGGGAGGTTTGGGGTGTGCAGAGACAGAATCCGGCTGTACACCTTGTTCCTTTGCTGTGGGGCACAAAAGAAAAGTGTGAAAAAATGAACTTGTACAGCTACTGCTAGTAGGCCAGACTACTGTAATGTGTCACTCACAGGCTGTTCAAACCGTCCTTTACGTCAGAAACATTACAAGAACTAAAGTCTGACCACATAATCCCCATCCTTGAGTCTCTGCAATGGCTTCCAGTTAAGTTTGGGGCCGATTACAAAATTCTCTTTCTTACATATGAATCTGTGCCTGCATACCTACCTGCCTGGACTCATTTTTACTTACAAACCATAAAGATATCTAAAGATTAATAAAACAACAGTGAAGGCTGAGCCTTTAGCTCTGGGGTCCTAAAGCTGTGCTCTCTTTTGAATGCATTTGTTCAAATGAGACCATCACATTCAGAAGTCAATGAAATGCCAAAGAACAATAGCAGACGGGCAGGATTAACAATTAAATAAGTGCTTAGGGCACCAAAGGAAGGGGAGGGGGTGGCAGGGGGGCACCATAGAAATATTTCCATTGCCGGGTTTACCATGAACCATATGGTGCAAAACTGCAAACGGTGCAGCTGAAGCAGGTCCCACAAAAAGGGGATTCCCCGCTGAATGACAAAGTTCCATACATACGTATTATGGACTATGGCCGGCCGTTCATGCCAGCCAATACCCCCACGTCGCTAGATGGAGCCCTTCCAGCAGCATGGAGGTGCCCTGAATTCCAGCAGGGCATCATGGATATTGGAGTTTTCCTTCACAGCCCTGCTGGATACCATGGGGGCTGCAAGGGGACGCTGCAGGGGGGCTCAGAGACTTGTATTTGCCATATAACCTGGTAGCACATCCTGGTCACAGGGACAGAGGGAATGACGTACTTCCGGGATGAAAAAGAAGAGCTTTTGATCTGACCCGGAAGTGCTAGGAAGTCACATGGACTGAGGGTTCAGCAGCACTTCTGGGTCAAGGACTATAAATGACAAACGAGCTGAGTTGGGTGGCAGGGTGGTAACGCGTCTGAGAGAGGAGGAATTGTTTATTATTGAGAATTGCATTGCTGTTTATGAATATAGTGGAGTGGAGGGTGCTTTGTGGACTATATTTCTTTATTAAAGTCAATATTTGGACTTTTATCTGGTGTCTGGCGTCTAGTCCGAGGGTTCAAGGGAGCGATAGCGCCCCCTATTTGCCACAGTATACAACAATAAAAACAACAACGTAGTGTGACACACGTGCGATTGGGGGACAACTAAAGGGCCTGAATAATAGTAATTATACGCCAAACCAGGGGGTGGCGAGGTGCACTGACTGTCTGTCTCGATCCCTTGCAGACCATCCACGGAAATGCGGCAGAGTCCCAGCGCCACTGATGACGTCACTTCCGGTACAGGGGCCACTGATGACGTCACTTGGCTTGACACCAAGCCTTCAGTTCTGTATCATCTCTGTTCAATTTAAACCAATTATGCAGCCAAGGAACCAAATACGGGTGGCTGCCCCAAACCTGTCGGATGACTTTGTGTCGTTCTTGTGACAATAGTAATAATGGAGATTAATGACATATATTCATCTTGGGAATACAACACAATTAGAATCTGGTAGCCGAGGCTCGTATGATTGTGCCTATTCAGTCGTCCACTGAGAGCGAGTGCAGTGCGGCACCGCCAGATGTACAATAATTAACGTACATGTATGGTGACTTTATGGCATGAATGATAATACAAAGCATTCCATTACTGTATGCATTTCGTACAATAATTAGAAAAAATGTTAATTTTGTATGAAAACAAAGTAAGTATTTTAATGCCATGTGCTTTCAATATTCCTCTTATTATTGTACATGCATGTGGCGCTACTGATAGATAGGGCCACGTATGAACAATTTCATTTTGAAAAAATTTTAGTTTATTATTGCTTATACAGGGTGGGGCATAAAGATCTCCCACATTTTGAAGGAGTATAAAAAAAAATGAATGGAGCTGTCTAAAAAACTTGCATATATTTCTGAAAAATACACAGTTTTGTTTTAATGGTTTTAAAAATCCCATCAGACAGATGGCGGCCGTCGTTGGCAATACATCGCTGAAGACGTTCCCGGAAGTTCTCTGTCACTCTCCGGGTCATCTCAGGTGTTGATTTCCTGTCTGATCCTTTCCTTCAGATCCTCACGAGATCGAGGTATCCCCAAAGAAAAAAGTCACATGGGCTTAAATCTGGTGACCATGTCGGCCACTCCACGTGTCCCCTTAAAGAGATCAAATACCCGATGAACATTTAACTCGACACTCTTGAGCGAACGTCGGGCCGTGTGAGCGGTGGTCCCGTCCCGTCAAAACCACACGTTCTGTCCTCGGTCTGCAAGGTGATTCTCTTTTCAAGGTGGACCCAGTTGCCCGAAGGTTAGAAATCCTTAGCAAAATCGTTTTCCGATCGGGTACAGATGCATTTTGACCGAGTGCCAAGCGTGTACGGAACGCTCTCTGTGTTGGTATCACAGAACGACTGTTCTCATAATACGCTTGAACAACAAAGCCCCGATGTTCACCAGTCCAACTCACGCTGGGTACTGAAAACTGTAGAGCCGAACCTACCGAATGAGACCACCTACCTCACACCTCTCTACCCCCCACTACAGCCCACACAGTTCACCCCGGAAATGCCTTCATGCCCCGCCATGTACGTATTTTGAATTCGATATACAGCGTATTTAAGTGCTCAGGGCCTCTAAAGGTCTTAATGTGGTCCTGAATAGCAAGACTTCATGCAGCTGCGGACGGCAGGCTCACCTCTTTCTTGAAGTTCAGGAAGTAGTTTGTCTGGTCGATTAAGAAGATCTCCAGAGCGGACCGCCGGAGGTTGTAGCGCCGCAAGTGCATCTCCCTGATCTGCGAGAGCGGCCACTTGAAATCGTAGCCCACCCCTGTGAAGGCGACAAGCACAACGGCAAATTCTTACAACTCAAGATCATATGGAGGCCTACGCTCTGGTGGTCTGTGAACGTGCCAAGGTGTAGGAGTGCCTACCAGTGACAGTACATCACGGACTGGCATCACATCTGAACTGTAAATCACTAAACCTGCCCAGCAATGCGCACCTTCCTCCTTCTCAATGCTGCCATCAAAAAAGTAAATGTGCTGCGTGGTCACTTCCAGCCGGCCAGGAATGATGTCCATCACGGTGATGAGTTCACAGTCCTCTGTGATTACAAGCTTCTCCTTCTGATTCTGGTCACCATCTTCATTCCTGAGCAAAAGCAGACGGACAACTGAGGAGAGAGTACGGTGTGTAGCCAGGTAAGGGGAAGTGCCAAACAGCTCCTAGCATGGAGGGCAAACACAGGTGACCTTCTCATTGCTGACACAGTGATAAAACTGTGGTGGCCTTCTCAGATCTGTCCTAGTGGGCATGTAGGTGAGGACAGGGAGCAACAAATTTAGGGTCCCCTCTCATTCCAAACAGGGTGGGCACTGTCCAGCAGGCAGGGGAGGGCTCCCTGAACACAAAATCAGATGGCACTCACCATGAACAAAATGGCACTCTCACTTCTGTCTGCGTGGGCACTATAATGCAGCCAGACAACTCTACTTGCACAAAGATTCAAGAAGCCCTTGACAAACTGAATGTGGGCACCGCCTGAACTCAGATTTAGGGGGGGTGTGCCATAATACTGCAAGAAGATGCCAAACTGCTGGTATGAATCTTACAAGGTGGCACCTGCCTCCTCCTCCTTGACAGGGTGGGTACACCCAAAGATTCACAGGTCCTGTAAGTGTCACAGTGGGCACTGCAAATCAAGGAGGAAAATGAATGATAGCCATCAAAGCTTGATGAAGTGGGCACTAATTGAACACAGATTCTGAGGGCATTCTCACTCCATACAGAGTGGGCAATCTAGTGCAGACAAGGAGTGACAGATTCACTGCTGGCACAGGCCACAGGAATGGGCACTGCCCGGCTGCAGACAGCAGTCTCACACTTGTCAGCCTCATCCATCTAACAGAGCTGGCACTGCAACCTAATTGAGCCCGCAGTGGTACCCACGTGGAGCCAGGGGCGAGCTCCTCCTCAGGGAGATCCAACATGTCGTCCTCGAGGCCGCTGACCTTCACTTGTTTCGCCGCCTCCAGCAGCAGGGACTCGTTCGATGGCTGGCTGTGCTGGACTCCTGTGGAGAGCAATGGGCGGGCATAAGTGGGGCTCAGCCATTTATGGCTGTGACCCACCAAACCCGGGTCTCACTTACCCAGATTATCTCTCAGGGCGCTGGCATCCACGTGGGGGTCAAAGCTGTAGTTTGGCACCAGTTTGAGCCTCATGCGTGAGTAGTTTTCAGCGCTGGACAACTTCCAGTGCAGAGGGGTGGGACACCTAAAGAGAAAAGGCACAGGGTGACGGCCCCCCTGCTGCACCGCCTCCTCACATCTCTTGCAGTGCCAACACTTACCTGTCTGCCCAGGGTCCCCTGGCACACACCAGCTCTCGGTAGGCTGCCTTCCACTGCCTCAGGGTGGCGCTGTGCTGTAACGTCATCTGCTTCAGCATGCTGTTGTAGCGCAGATTTTCTTGTCTCGCTCTGCGTGTGAAAGGCTCCACAAAGAACTCCTAGAGAATAAGAAAGACCGGGGGGTACTGAGTGGTGCCCCCATGCGGGCAGCTGTCACCCGCCGCCTCTTCACTTTGGCTTTTGAAACTTCATCTCACCTGCAGCTCCAGCTTGGCTCCCCAAGGCTCCACTTAAACGCACAATTCCTGTGTCGCCGTTCAAGAGTGAAGGGGGACTCGGATCCACCCCTCGTCACCTCAACTGCCAATACTCACTAACCATAACCCTTCTCTATGGGCTTTTGACCCACTTCAGCTTCTCTGTCTGCCAGTTTCTACCCTTTTAATAATAATAATAATAATAATTCATTACATTTATATAGTGCTTTTCTCAGTACACAAAGCGCTATCCACACAGGGAGGAACAGGGACGCGAACCCACAATCTTCCACGGTCTCCTTAATGCAAAGCAGCAGCACTACCACTGTGCCACCTGTGACTTCTTATGTCACTCCACCTGTCACTCTGTCTTTGACAACTTCAATTCATCATTCACACCATCTCTGTCTCTCCTCACACGTCACTCCTCATTTGTCCCTCTGGCTTTACTTACCTCTTCCCTCACCGGTCACTCACAGTTTTACGCCACCCATTACACTGGATTTGCCTCCTTCACTTCACCTGGCATGTTGGCACTCCTTGCTTCCTTAAAACCTGCCATTCTGTCTCCTTTACCCGCCTCTCTAGACTTGCTGCAACTCTCCTCACCTGTCACTTTGGCATTACTCATCTCCTCGTCTGCCCCTCTGGCTTTGCAGGAACCAATCAGGGAAGGGCCGTGTAATGAGCAGGAACCAATCAGTACAAGATTAGAGCCTCGTTTTCAGAAAGCACGATTAGGCCCATCCACACTAAAACCAATGTTTTCAGACCTACATGGTGGGCCCTAGTGAGCATTTTTCAACATTTCTGCTTTGGAAAGTTAAAAACGCTGGGATGGTGTGAAGAAAAGACAAAAACAGAGGCAAATGTCTGCATTTTGAAACAAAAACTTAGTAGTTTGGACGTACCCTCAGGCTCTGTTCCAACCTTACATGACTGCTCAGTCCACCTTTGCACCTCCTCACCTGTCACCGACATCCTGTCTCTGCCACTCACACTCTGTCCACATCTCACCCGTCCTCACTTCACCTTCCCCGCTCACTCAGACCACCTTTGCCCTTCCTCACCAGTCCCTCTAGACTCGCCCCAGTCCACTCCACCAGTCACTGCCCATCGTTGCCGTTGCTCACCTGAAATTTCAGTTTGCTCTCCCCCTTTTCCCTCTCCCTCCTGTGCAGGTTGACCATGAAGGCCTCGTAGCAGTCCTTCCAGAAGATGGCCATGGCCTCGTGGCTCCTGCTGAACATTTCAATTTCGTACTGCTTCATGTAGGGGATGATCTGTGGAGGGCGGAGAACAACAACAAACCCAGTTAGTCGGACGGGTGAGCGCATACATTCATCGGGGTGCCACTGGGCTCAGGTGATGTTCAGCTTTTCACTTTGACTTTTTTTGGAAGCACCCCAGTAAGTTTACTTTGGTCATTGTTAGCACACATTTATGTTCCAGCCAGTAAAGATGGTGGGCACCAGCTGTGACAAGAATGAAGGAGCTTGACGTAAGAAGTAGTTCAGATGCTCTGCTCTCCAATCTGAGGTCAGTGTGGCACAGCTGCACAACACCCACAATGCCAGCCTGGCACACCCTGAACATGGAGGGCAACCACAGCGTGACTACAGTCGCATCAAGATGGGTGCCCTCTACTGTGTGTGGCACCCCCTTGTTCATAAACCAAAATTCAAAGTCAGGAGACGTTCCTACGTTGTTCTTTAGAATTCTGAAAAAAACACACTTTAGTAGTCAAAATCAAAACGCAGCATCAAAAGGCTGACGACCCTAATTCACAACAAAATGCAGAGCCGCACGGAATTGTGGACAACCTGGAAAGGCACAATGCTGACCATTAACCTGTGGTGATGATGACATCACGTGCTGCACACTTCCAGCTGTCCCACAGTAGCAGCTTTCAAAATGGAGACACCAATAACAAACTGAACGGCAACGCATGATCGCGTGATAAAACATGATGCGAAATGGATTCAAGTGCGTTTACTTGTAAAAGGTAATCACAGAACTGAATAGTCCGTATCACAAATCTCCAACAATACCATTGGCTAGTGTCACTTCAATACTAACATTTTGATTTTTGGTATCGATGCCAGTTTTCGGACCTGAGCAGTGACACCAAAGCAGAGAACTCCAAAGAAATCTCCCATCTTACTCCGGCCTTTCTGGTGCGACACTCCGTCACGCCACGCTACACACCGCTGCCCTCTCCACAGCACAAATGTGTGCAGCCATCAAAGCAATAAGCATGCGAGATACAAGCTCGGCCTCCCGTGAAGCTCCAATCACGACAAAGCAAAGGGGAGTTTAGGGTTTGGTCCCCCGTGAAGTCTCGATCGCGTCCAAGCCTGTGGATTTGACAAAATCTACAATATAAAGTATCTATCTATCTATAACGGACACTTTCTGACATTTTACTACGTGTAAACTACTGAGTGTCAAGGGAAAGGGTACAGAGGCAGCTGGGCGACAAACAACTCGGCAAAATCCTTCACCAATTAGGTAATAGTTAGGTTCAAAGAGATTTTTTAATGATATTTAAATGACAACGTGATTTCAAAAGTTGAAAATAAATTTCTAAATGTTGAGAGTAAAGACATTCCTTAAGCCGTACTCACTGGTCACCTTTTGTATTCTAAATATCGTTATCATACGATTACAATCAATACAATTTATATAAAGGATTAGCAATTTTGGTTGCAGAAGATAATGTAAGATAGAGTTTGTTCGTCAATTATCTACATTTATTTTCAACATTTAAATATCATTAAAAAATCTCTTTGAACCTAACTATTACCTAACTGGTAAAGGATGTCGCCCAATTGTCTTTTCGCCGAGTTGTCTTTCAACGGGTTTACCACTGAACTGAGGTGACGGTGGAGAGGAAAGCAGGAGTTTACCTCCAGTACTGAAAATCCTGAAATGCTGGTACCGTACCGCCTTCAAATTTGGGTGTTTTGGTGTACCGTGCAGCCCTACCATAGCTGTCTTAAAAATATTCATTTTTTCATTAAATACCATATATACTCACATATTAGTAGGGTCTTAAAAGCCGAAAAATGTACCATAAAAATCAGACCCTGACTTATACGCTCATTCAAAAATACGACACTTATCTCCTTGCCTCCTCCAATCTCTCATCAGTTTCTCAGACGAATCCAATTTTGTTTCAGCAGTGCAGTTACCAATTTCTTTTGCCACTTCAATGACTTTTTATTTCAAACCAGCTTCATATTTTCTTCTGATCAAACGTTCCATCGTAGATAAGGGATGCCCTTACGATAACGGTGTATGAGGGTGCGAGATACAGAAAACACAAAACAGTGCAAACGTCGCTGCAGAATAGTTTGGGTATTACCCATGTGGTCATGTAGGCACAATACATTGAAAAAAAAGGGCCGTGTGCTCCATGGTGACTCTCTCAGGTAGGCGTTAGCATATTGTAATCTCGTGGACCAATAGCTTCAGTTTTCCACATTCAACTTATTCGACCGACATTATAAAATAACAGAAATTATACGTTAAAATCAGGCCGTGACTTATATGCGGGAGAATTAACATGTGAGCATATATGGTAATTAAAATAAGAACTTGGCAAAATCATGGCAGTACCCTGGGACTCGTTACAATGGACCATTTCATAGCCATTCACGTGTGCAAAGCGCTCGTAATGCGGACCCACAGCCATCACCTCTGACGCACATATTTGTCCAGGTAGATGCGCCACTCTTCGGAGCCGCAGTACTCCCGGAAGTCCTCAAAAAATGAGGGGCTGCCGTTGGTGTTGGGCAGCCCGGGCAGGTGCAGCTGCATGTAGAGGAGCTCGTAGATCTTGGACAGCAGAGTGCGGATGAGCGGGATCAGGAAGGAGTACGTCTCAGTGCGGTCCCGGATGGACTTGATCAGGATGGCCTCCAGTTTGCCCAGCAGATAGCAGGCTTCCTCCTGGCTCTCAACTGACTTGGTCTGAAGGATGGTGTTCAGCTTGGCAGTGGCCATGGCACACAGCTGTAGGGGAAAGACAGGCAAAGAATCTTAGGAGGGTCTTCATTAGTGGGTAATCAATCAATCATTGGCGGGTTATCAACACACGTCACTGTATAGCTAGACACACTTCCTTCTGCTGCCACTCATGCCGTCCGTCTCCTGCTATGCCCGCTGACTGAGCCTCAACTACTCCAACGCCGAAACCCGTAATGCCCAGCAGTGAATTTGTAATGAGGGTGGATTCAAAGATTTTTGGGGTTTATTAAATAAAATGCCAAATATTTGAGTGTTTTAGCTGCACATAACTGCAGTGGAGCTACTGAATCGCGGAGCCGCAGAAGTTGGCAGCTTATTATCTCTAATGCACGAATAAAAGCGCAACCTTCTCTCCTGCCTCTTCTGGTGGTCCGGCTAATTGAAGTACAGCAGCAGTCAGCCCTGATAGTGTGGCCAGAGTATGGGATGTGGGGCATTCGGTTAGGGTCTACATCAGTGGTTCACAAACACAGTCCTGGGGATCCCTTGTGGCTGCAGGTTTTTGTTCCCACCAACTTCCGTTTTTCATTGGACTCCAATCAGGCTAATTACGTGAGTCATCGTTATTTCCCAGTTTGTGTTTTGGAGTCAATGCAGAAATTACAAACTAGATTTTTATTAAAATTACATTGCAAGCAACCTTAGCTTCCATTTGGGAGACTGGCATCATCCCAACTGACTGGAAAACGGGGCTCGTCGTCCCTATCTGGAAAGGGAAGGCTGATCGCCTGGATTGCAGCAACTACAGGGTGATAGCACTGCTCTCACTGCCGGGTAAGGTCCTCACTAGAGTCGTCCTCAATAGGATCCATGATCACTTACTCACCTACCAGCGACCGGAGCAGTCTGGTTTTACGCCTAAGAAGTCTACCATCGACCGCATCCTGACACTGAGGGTTCTCATGGAGCTCAAACACGAATATCGGCAGAGTTTCTTAGCAGCCTTTGTCGATTTTCACAAAGTGTTCGACTCAGTTGACTGAGCTGCCCTGTGGGATATCCTGAGGGTTCATGGGATCCCCTTGAGGCTGCTGGATATCATGACCGGCCTGTCCACTGGTACTGTGAGTGCTGTGCAGAGTGGAGGCAGGACCTCTGTGTTGTTCCCAGTTGATTTTGGGGTTCATCAGTGGTGTGTTCTGCTCTTACTCTATTCAATGCTGGCATGGACTGGGTGTTGGGCAAGGTCATGGGGTCCAGTGGCTGTGGGGCATCTGTTGGTGAAGAAAGATTCACTGATCTTGACTTTGCTGATGATGCTGTGATCTTTGTGGAGTCAATGGAGGTTCTGATCGGGGTGCTCGAGAGTCTGAGCGAGGAGTCCGAGTGTCTGGGCTTGTGAGTGTCCTGATAAAAACCAAAGAGCCAGGCCTTTAAATGACCTCTTGGGCACGGCCATCAGCAGTGTGTCTGTCTGCTGTGAGAGTGTCGACCTCATCGTTGAGAGGTTTACTTACCTTGGCAGTGACATTCATGACTCTGGTGACTCTTCCTATGAAGTCAGTAGACGGATTGGGAGAGCATGGAGGGTCATGAGGTCATCACAAAGGGGTGTGTGGTGCTCCCGATGTCTCAGGAAAAGGACGAAGGTCCAAGTCTTTAGAGTCCTGGTGCTTCCTGTCTTGCTATAAGGTTGCGAGACATGGACGCTATTCCAGTGACCTGAGATGAAGACTGGACTGCTTCATGTGTGTCTCTCCGGAAAATCTTTGGGTACTGCTGGTTTCACTTTGTGTTGCTCATGGAGTCCCAAATGAGGCACATGACCCTACGGCTATGTGGCACGTTTACCCGAGGGTGATCTGGCTCATAAGATCCTCATTGTTGGGGACCAGAATGGCTGGACCAGGCCAAGGGGTCGCCCACGTAACACCTGGCTGTGGCAGATAAAGGGTCATTTCCGGAGAGTGGGACTGGACCGCGTGTCTGCCTGGGATCCCGAGTTGTTTCGTCGTGTAGTGGGTGCGGCAACGTGCTGTACCAGTGCATGCTCCCCAACTTGACTTGACTTGTAGTAAACAGTCATATGGGGAATATGGAGTTTGTTTTAAGTCGTTAACAGTATTTTCAACCTAATTTTCATTCTGTTTTGCCAGGTGTTCTGGTTATTTATTTGATTATTTAATAATTAGCAGGTCTGATGCTGAAGTCGTTGCTGTTTTTATCATCCCGGGTGTCTGCTGTGCCGGTTTTTAATTGTCACTATTAGAGTTAAATGAAGGGAGCAAACTACACAGAAACAGGGGAAACAATAGGAAAACAAGAAAAGAGAGTCAAGCATTTATAGCGTTAGAAAAAAACTGAAAAAATATTTCTAAATGTCTTATAAATGTAAACACCATACTGTTGTGTTTCTCTGAATGTAGAATGAGAGAAGAGTAAAAAAGAGCAGCTAATTAAATGAGATCAGTTGTTATCGATTATTATCACTGATTGTGAATCTGGTTGGAGCAAAAACCTGCAGCCACAGGGAGTCCGGCCCCCAGGATCGCGTTTAGGAAGCACCAAACTACATAATAAAGTACGGGGTGAGCCATAATGAAGTACCCCATTTCTCAAGGTGGGTTGGGGTCCTTTGACAGGCGACCCCTTGTAGTTTTCAGTTGGTGCAGTGCCCACCGCTGCTTTCGCTGTCGAAACATTCTTCAAAAACAATGAATCCATCATCACTACACAAGGCGCCTTCTGAATGCACTTCAGCATTCCTCCTGACGGTGACGTCCCAAATCAGAACACAATTCTAAATTTAGACAGACAACATTGTACAACATTGAACAGAAAATCTCCAGACCGTCCTCGGACTCTACGACAACATCCCAGCTGCGAGGGCATCCGTTCTGCAGTCTGCTAGACGTTCAGCAAACTTCTGCCTTCAGCATTTCCAACACGTCTTTGATTTTCCATGAGGACCTCACAAAATGATGGCAGTGCAGGAACTCCCCGGGAGAGACTGGCAAAGCCGTAGAGAGTTGTGTGCCAACATTCTGCAAACTGTTCATCGAGATGCCATTGTCATGTGACGTCGGCCACGAGGCACATTTCCATTTGAATGGTTGCATAAATAAGCAAAACTTTGGCTACCGGGCTGACACCAACCCTGGTGAACTTCACCAGAGACCCCCACACAGCGAGAACACGGATTACAGTTTGGGGCGCCGCTGCACAGATTGGCATTGTAGGAACGGTCACCGTCACTTCAGAACGTTACACTGAAATGCTAAGAGAACTTTCTGGATGAAATGGATGTGGTGGATGCCTGGAGCGACAGGTCACATGGCCTGTGTGGAGATCCATGCAGGTTTTGCGGGAGATGTGTCTGGGGAAGCTGATCTCCCTGCGCAGCAATGTCAGGGGGCCTTCACGTTCGCCTGATCTCACTCCTTGCGAAGGTACACACACACCAACCTCAAAATCTTGAAGCCCTCAAGGGCGCTATTTGACACAAAATCGCCGCTATTCCCCTTGAAATGGCCGAACGAGTCACGTGAGCGTTCAGAAATCGTCTTGAAGAGTGTATCGCTAATGATGGCCACCATCTTGAAGATTTTTAAAACACAGCGGAAATCTATATTGTATCCCCTTTCTTGTGTCGCCATGAAATTGATTTTATCTTGAAGTGTTTTTGTAGGATAAACGTTTGAAATGTGGTGGTACTTCTTGTTGGCTCACCCCAGGACCCTAAAACGACAAAACGCTCACCAACACCAAAACGACTTGCTAAACTTACCTGTATGTTATCCTGCGCCATGAAGCCCAGCAGGAGCCTCACGCCAATCTGAGAGAGCTGCATCCACTGGGTGCCAGACGTGTACCACACCATGAGGCCGTCCATCAAGGTCACAGCCTCCTCGAGGACCTGTCAGAAAGAGCAGAAGGAAATCACACGGCAGACATTCAAGACGGTGCCCTCGCATCACAAGCTTATGATAATCGGTATGAAGGGTTGATTTCCGGATGTGCGTTAGTCCAGGTGACCTGCTCTTGTCTCCTTTATCAAGGTTTACCCAGTGGCGCCGGGCACCTGATCATCTCGTTTTATAGTGAACTCGTTTGCTACTAAAAGTTTCATCAATGCATACCACCCTCTAACAGCAGTGTGAAGATTTTGTGAAACTGGACCAACTGGGCCCCCTACCTTCTCTGTCCACATGCTGGGGTTGACCAGGCCCTCTGCCTGAAGGAAGTCCTGGACTATGTGGAGCAGCCGGACAGCATTCTCCGTGTGGACTGGCAAGGTGGCTGCCGACGCCTCCCTGTTGTCCGTCACCGCCCACTCCAGCATCTTCTCCAGGAGACTGTGGGGAGAGGGAGAGGAGGTGTGAGCGGACAATGCTGTGTGCGCCATCCTACCCAATGCCGCATTAGCTTCCGTGCTTGTGGACTCTGATGACCCCCCTCTAGCTGTCATTCCAAACTTCAGCCCCTCCATGTTGTGACCAGAGTGACAGAGAAGCTGGGCATCTCCTTGTCATAAAGCTCTGACACGGCTGCCTCTGGCAATACTGACCTCAATTTAATCTCGTCCACGGGGAGCAGCAGTTCGTTGGCCGTTCCCAGTTTAGTAAGAGCAGAGAAGACCTGCCCGCGATCCTGCCATGCCGCGTCGTCAGAGCCGTCCACACCTCTCCACATAACGCACAGCAAAATCTCTGTCAACATTCGGGTCAGCTCCTCCTCGCTCCTCTGGGGGGTAAACACAAAAAGGAAAGTCAGGATTGGCACAGGTGGGCAAACATCAACAAACCAGCAAGTCACAAGTCAGGCTGGCACATCAAATTGCCATTCACATGGAAGTACGCTAATGGGATATTGTTTTAGAGGGGCAAAATGTACAAGTGTCTCGTTATTGTCATCTTATCAAGTACAAAGTACTGGCGGTTGGTTGTAAAGAATGTGCTTGTTGGACTGGCACTGCTAGAAACTCCTTCAGCCAAAGTAAACTGGGAAAAGAAAGAAGTGGACCTGGCACTGTTATGGGTACCACTACCAACATAAAGGAACTTCAGATTCCTGGTGCCAAGGAATTGCCCATTTTTGTGGCCCAGATTTCTGACCTGTTGTTTGCATTCCTGCCATTCCAGACCCAGCTTTGCCAAGTCACGATATATTTGTGGCGTTACTGCTGTCAGCTCTTTGCGTTTTACGTTTTTGACTCTCCAGCTTGTATTCCTGCCACTTTATAGTGATGGGCGATTCGCAGACGATTAGTTCTTATGTGAGCGATGCTTTTCAGTGACTGATAAGAACCGATTTGCGAGCACAAACTTAACAACTCAGTGGAGCTCCACGGGAGTGCATGAGTGCCCTTCATCCAAGATGGCGGAGAGCTAAGCACGTGTGCAAGAACTGCCTGAGTCACGAGTCTTAACTCATCTGATTCGCGAACGAGTCACTACAAGTCTTATTTTAAATAGGCGTCTTAAATGTATTATTGTGCTTTGTGTACAGAAACAAAACAATAGCAAATTAATTTTTACTTTCAATATATAATTAATTCGCTGCTTATATATAAAACTAGCTGTCCCCCACGGCTCCGCCCACGTAGTAGTGACACAGGACAGTGAGGAGGGCCTGCCCGGCTCCCCACTCCTGAAGTCACGCTCCCCTTCCCCTCGGATTAGCGTGACTACATCGCTCCAGCAAGTGAACTCTGATTCTTAGCGCAATGAGAGAAGTCGCAAAATCAACCGGAATGTTCAAGCAAATTATAGAAAAGAAAAAAACGATCCAAATTCATTCTGTCGTAAAAAGCAGTCAGACAGATGCTGGATTTTTATATATATATATATATATATCAAATGAATGAAATCAATCAATGTACTTAAATGGGTACAGTACTTTGAAAAAATCGAATCAGTTAAATGAAACTAAATTCCCATCAGCACCACTTTAGGGCTGGTGCCACAGACTCGCCAACTCCTCTTTTTTTCATATTTCAGATTTGGTGCCCTGGACTCGGCTAGGGATTCACGTTGTTTTACATTTTTTGTATCTTGAGTGTTTTATATTAAATTTAAGTGTTTTTAGAAGCATCACCAGCAGCTACCGTTCAGATTTTACGTTGGGTGCCCCAGGCCCCTAATCTTGTTTTCCCATAATTCCTGGTGTTTTTTCCAGAGCCACCAGCTTGGATTCAGGTGACTTCAGGCTCTAAATTTGTATCTCGGATATTCTATCCTGGCACCCCTGACTCTGTCCCCTTTATTCTACATTCTGTACCATGCGCCCCTGTTATTTTACACCCAGCCTCATGGACCCTCTAGGCTGCAATATCTGTGATTTCTGAGCCAATGGCAACAAATCGCCAGCATCTACCTGGTCGGATGTTAGCTTTGGTGCTACAAGCTTGTCTCCTGTAATTTTATATCCTGTTCTCCCAGAGCTGCTACGCTAAACTTGTATCTCAAATATATTAAAACTGGAATCTGTTGTGCTAGGAGGGAAGCGTGGAAACCAGAAGGTCAGACGTAGATCAGCAAAAAACGGACGTCAAATCCTAATCAAAAACCAAAAATCAAAGTTAAAGAAGCGTTTAACTGAAAACCTTTGAGCAGGAAAGAATCACAATGAGGGGAGTTCTTACTTTTGGTATCCGCGATCTCGGACGGGACGGGATGTCAGAGGTGACCTTTTATCTACTGCTTTGATGACTTTGACAGGTGGTTACCAAGGCTAAATAACAACAAATGGCAGTGCCCATAAAGAAACAAAACTAGCGCTAGAAACGGCGCAAATATATTGACAACATTGTAGAAGGTCTAATTCAAAAATGACTGCAATACTCAAAGTCTGCATGGATGAAAACCTTTAACAGGTCCTAAATATCTTGATAATATTTAACAACTAAATCGCAAAATAAATCAAAAATCAGAAACAGACCATAACAGTACCACAGAATTGTCGGCGCCAGTTTCTTCTGGGTTGCCTATCACACAAGGGACCCTCGATTTTACATCCTCACTATTTAATATCTGGACTCACGGAGCCCCAGGCTTGCATTACTGTTATATCCAAATGGGTGCCAATGAAGCGCCAATTTCTGTTCCGTGTATTTTTTCAGTTGGCGTCAAGGACTCCCTACGGTGTTTCCTATTTCTATTATTTAACCTCCAGCTTGCAATTCTGTTATTTTAGAGTTGCTGATTTCTATCGTCGTTATTTATGGCGCAGAGTCACACTGACACTCCAGTCCTATTTTAGAATTGTACCACCCAATCTAAAGAAATAAGAACAGGTCACTGTAGAACTGCTATTGGACCAAACTGTGGGAAGATGATGAAATTCCTAAGGGGGGAAAAAAGTCCGAAGCCTCACAGGGCCAGCCATGGATTTATTAAAGAAACTGCAAACCGTACCTCCCCGCCAACAAAGCTGTCAAACAGAAAGTCTTCAGTGAAGCTGAAGCTGTCCTCCGTCATCAGTGATGGCTCCCGGTCGTACTGGATGCTGGGAAAAGGCTTGCTGGTCTCCAGGGGCGAAGGTGTGCTTGGCAGGCTTCCGGGGGTTTGACTTCCACTGTGCTCCGGCTCGGTGGGGCCGATCCTGGACAGGTCCAGCGTCAAGTCCCCCGGCTTGCCAGGCCAGCTCCTGCTCTGCAGCTCTGAGGGCGTCGCATTCCCGTTACCCATCGGTCCATCCGTAATGATGAGGGAGTCCACCGATATGTCCATCTCTTCTCTGCCGTCCAATACCTCCAAGATCTGAAGGTCCCCAGGGCTTTTCTTCTCTGGACCCTGATGAGATTCGGCCACACTGTTCCGGCTCTTGAGCAGATCCAAACTGCTGGAGCTGGAGGAGTCCGTCCTGCTGCTCCCGTCTCGCAGTTCTGCATTTTCCCTGAGGAAGAGCTTAACCAGTGTCTCCTGCCATCCAGGCTGTCGTGAGATTTGCTGGGAGGCGTCCTGGTGCATCTGTAACAGGTGGTGAAGCTGGAAAGAGAGAAACACAGAAAAGAAGGGGCAGCGGTGAAAAATCATCAGCTAGAAACAAACCTGAAAGCTGCGAGGACGACCTCCATACAAGAGGACCCCGCCGTGACGGAGGGTTTACTGATTAAGCACTGGTGGACGGGATCCAGGCTGTCAGATACCCTGACGGAGGGTTTACTGGCAGCTTCAGCCAGTGAAATGAGACTTAAAAAAAAATTTGCTACGTCATACAATTGAGGGGATACGACAAGGGGCCTACAAGGTTATACTGCCACTATGCATGAAAATGGGAGGATACTGGAGAACATGCTCTGATGAAAATGGGCCGTTCTGTCCAACAAGCACATCGCCCCTCTTCACTCAAATTCTCCAAAATGACCTTGAGCTGAAGGTCCCTAAAGTCCTACTGTCCACCTCAATACTCGGTCAACGCTTTCGAACATCTGTATGATAATCCCCACTAACAAGTTTCCACCTTTTAATTCTTTTTCCTTTAATAATTCTTTATTTTTTTATCATATACATAGTTATACAGGACAACACGCAGTGAAATGCATCTTTTCGCAGAGCGCAGGGTCAGCCATTGTACAATTGAAGGTTAAGGGCCTTCCTCAAGGGCCCAGCAGAGTAGCATCTCTTTTGACAGCGACGAGGATTCGAACCAGCAACCTTCGGGATGCCAGCGCAGATCCTTAGCCTCAGAGCCACCACTCCACCCCGCCTGCATCCCCGTCTGCTTGTTGAAGAATTCACTGTAAAGTAACAAGCGGGGTCCACCATACTAACTCACTGGATGATGCAACACAAGTGTTGTGGGGTACAAAATCTGTACATTTTGGTTTATATTTCCATTATATTTTGCTCAAGACAACAGATGAACTACTTTCAGGACAAATCAAAGGAGGTCTTCTTCCCAGTTATACCTCACTTTTAAAACAGCCGTTCCAATAAAGAAAGGAAGACATGCTGGTGGCTCAGGCTATCAATTACTTTATAACCTGAGAAAGGATGGACATCTAATTATTTTACAGCCTGGGAAAGGAAGACATAGCGACACCTCAGGCAACATCAAAAACAGTTTTATTGTTTGGGAAAACGGACAGTGAATTTATTTATCATATTGACAGCCAGCCAGTCAGAATACCTAACAATCACAGCTTGCAAAATACCCCAGTAGAATTTTAGAATAAAAATTCCTTGTCTGAGGAGTGATATAGGAAGGAGGGAGGAAAAAGAAGGGACGAAGACGTCAGAAGAGAATAGAAAAGCATCTAATGAATAACTACGAGTGCGCAATCACAAGCCGCCTGTGACATTCATCCTTGTCATCTTTAACTTTTTGTAACCTTTTTCTGAAGACTATATACTGTATGTCCAGACTTAACGATCAGTACTATTTTCTATTATTCTTTGTTCCACTGGTATTATTATTATTATTCCTGTAATGAGCACCGTGCTGCTTTTAACTTTCTCTGCTTTGTCTTAATGTCTACAGTGATTGAAATAATAAATTCGATTTCTTTGAGCACCTGGTGCAACTGGAGGTTTGCCATATGCTTTGTGCTGCAAGGTTTATTAAGGCTGAGGGTGTGCACTCCACCCAAAAGTAGGGAACAGTACGTCAAGTAAGGCACTCTTGGCTGATAAATGGCCGATAGTCAAGAATGCTGAGCCTTTGCATGTTTATATATATTTTTGTAGATCAAAAGTACAAACCGGATTCCAAAAAAGTTGGGACACTAAACAAATTGTGAATAAAAACTGAATGCAATGATGTGGAGATGGCAAATGTCAATATTTTATTTGTAATAGAACGTAGATGACAGATCAAACGTTTAATCCGAGTAAATGTATCATTTTAAAGGAAAAATATGTTGATTCAAAATTTCACTGTGTCAACAAATCCCCAAAAAGTTCGGACAAGTAGCAATAAGAGGCTGGAAAAAGTACATTTGAGCATAACGAAGAGCTGGAAGACCAAACACACTAATTAGGTCAATTGGCAACATGATTGGGTATAAAAAGAGCTTCTCAGAGTGGCAGTGTCTCTCAGAAGCCAAGATGGGTAGAGGATCACCAATTCCCACAATGTTGCGCAGAAAGATAGTGGAGCAATATCAGAAAGGTGTTACCCAGCGAAAAATTGCAAAGACTTTGCATCTATCATCATCAACTGTGCATAACATCATCCGAAGATTCAGAGAATCTGGAACAATCTCTGTGTGTAAGGGTCAAGGCCGTAAAACCATACTGGATGCCCGTGATCTCCGGGCCCTTAAACGACACTGCACCACAAACAGGAATGCTACTGTAAAGGAAATCACAGAATGGGCTCAGGAATACTTCCAGAAACCATTGTCAGTGAACACAATCCACCGTGCCATCCGCCTTGCCAGCTGAAACTCTACAGTGCAAAGAAGAAGCCATTTCTAAGCAAGATCCACAAGCTCAGGCGTTGTCACTGGGCCAGGGATCATTTAAAATGGAGTGTGGCAAAATGGAAGACTGTTCTGTGGTCAGACGAGTCACGATTCAAGTTCTTTTGGAAATCTGGGACGCCATGTCATCCGGACCAAAGAGGACAAGGACAACCCAAGTTGTTATCAACGCTCAGTTCAGAAGCCTGCATCTCTGATGGTATGGGGTTGCATGAGTGCGTGTGGCATGGGCAGCTTGCATGTCTGGAAAGGCACCATCAATGCAGAAAAATATATTCAGGTTCTAGAACAACATATGCTCCCATCCAGACGTCATCTCTTTCAGGGAAGACCCTGCATTTTTCAACAAGATAATGCCAGACCACATTCTGCATCAATCACAACATCATGGCTGCGAGGAGAAGGATCCGGGTACTGAAATGGCCAGTCTGCAGTCCAGATCTTTCACCTATAGAGAACATTTGGCGCATCATAAAGAGGAAGGTGCGACAAAGAAGGCCCAAGACGATTGAACAGTTAGAGGCCTGTATTAGACAAGAATGGGAGAGCATTCCTATTTCTAAACTTGAGAAACTGGTCTCCTCGGTCCCCAGACGTCTGTTGAGTGTTGTAAGAAGAAGGGGAGATGCCACACAGTGGGGAAAATGGCCTTGTCCCAACTTTTTTGAGATTTGTTGACACCATGAAATTCTGATATAAATTCTCATATTTTTCCCTTAAAATGATACATTTTCTCAGTTTAAACTTTTGTTCCGTGATTTATGTTCTATTCTGAATAAAATATTAGAAGTTGGCACCTCCACATCATTGCATTCAGTTTTTATTCACGATTTGTATAGTGTCCCAACTTTTTTGGAATCCGGTTTGTAATATTTAGGTCTGAGATATCATTAAAACATTGTATGTTGTCTGTGCCAATAATAAGTGAGTCTCCTGAAGTGCCGAGAGAGTGGCAGGCTGTGTTATTCCTAAGGCACTTGTGTAGTTTAAAGTGCCAGAGGTTAACCAGATGTGTGTGCGTCAGGGCACTGTTGAGTTTCTGTGTGTATGCGTGTAGCTATGTATGTGTGTGTTAATCTTAAAGTGCAACAGTAGACCAACCCTGTAACAAACTTGACGAGTACACTTACCCTTGAAGAAAAACAGGTAAAGGGTAAGTAGAGGGAAATACTACGATAATACAACAAGTTCTCTCAGTATATCACACTGCCTACCTATGAAAGTCCTTTAAGAAAGATGAAAGCCTCAAGACTGCAGTAACACCGGAGGCCACTAGCTGGTGCTCTAACTGCACGGCCCCATGGGACACAGACGGCAGTATGGAGACACTGTTCCTGGCCAGGGCTTCAAAATGACCACAAGAACCAGTTTTTGAGTTTTGTTCTATCAGGAGAACTTCTTCTGGTTGGTCTGAATATGTAAAACAGGCCAACAATTTGACTGGCAGATTTACTGCTGGATGATTTAGCAAAAGAATTCAACCAAAGGCTTATAAAAGGGCAATGTGTGCCAATCGTGAAGGCCCGCGCACTGCAGAAACTGGCGTGTGGTCTTACGTTGTCTGCTTTTGTTTTACACCGTAGTCATAATATTAATCAAGAAAACTATTAATCCTGAAGGAAATTACTTATGTTACAACTTAACAACAGACAAGGGACATGTTACACTAAGAGCAGGTATAAAGTAATCATGTAAATATAAATATAAATAAGTATCAAACTAGAGTACAGAGTGTTGCACCTTAAGTTCATATTGCACATTCTGAGAACAAATCAGGTTATTCACATGTGAAGAGAAGGACCTAAAAGGATAAGTGAGTTAGTTATGTGTTCACGATCACAGTATACGACATCTTCACATATCGGACGCACAAACTTGTGTTCTACTGTAAAGCATCGTTTAAAAATTTTAAAAAAGTATACGTCATATGCCTGTTCTGTGCTGTAAAATGGATTTCAAGGGGCACAAATCCAGATATGAAAAACAAAGGCCTTAAATGTTACCGAAGAAGTTCATTTTTCCAAGACAAGAATGTTATCGAGTATGGATCTGCACCGTGGAACTGCACACAGGTTGTAAAATGGGGCCTCCATGTAGCGTTAGAAAGAAAAAAAAAACAAAAACTTAGCAATCAACAATTTTGTGAGGTGCGCCCATTCTAATAGGAGATCGGCTATGTGTGTCACTTCGCTACTCGTCTCCTTCTGCCACAGGCCGGGCTTTTCTTCATCGTATACTTTTCACCTCAAAAGAAAATCATATTATGGACGTCACTGAAGGCTGATGCCTTGACATGATTTGCAATCTCTGTTCTGCAGACAAGTAGACAAAAATCACTGAAAAACGTCACAACATGTCACTCACAGTCCTTCACTACGTACGATGAGGATGGTCACAGATAAATGTGACAAACTGTTGGCGCCGCTTCACTCAAAGACCACAGAAAGCACCTGCACTGGGGAGGCGATTGTGGATAGCATTCCACGTTATGGGAGCAGCCAGGGTGGTCGGTAACGCAATCAGAATCGTTCAGAGTTGATTAAAAACTGCCATCGATCACCACTCATCATTTGAAGGGTTCGAGCAAAAGTCTATGAAGAAGAAACAGTGAAACTTACCGATTACAGCAGGGAAAATAAGTACTGAACGTGTCGACGTTTGTCTCAGTGAATGTGTTACTAATGGGGCGACTAACATGAAATTTACACCAGAGGTCGGTAACGGCTCGAGTAATCCACACATACAAAGAAATCGAAACAAATAAAAGTCTATAAATGAAGTTACATGTAATAAAGTGGAATGACTCAGGGAATAAGAATTGAACACACTTACTGAAATGTACTGAATACCCGGTGGAAAAGCCACAGTGGGTGACGACAGCTTCCAGACGTCTCCTGTGTGCAGAAACGAGTCGCATGCATTGCTCAGGTGGGATTCTGGCCCAAACTGTCTTCAAATCTGGAAGGTTCCAGGGGTCTCTTCTATGAACTCTGATCTTCAGTTCTTTCCATAGATTTTCTAGTCAGGTGACTGACTGACTGGGCCATTCTAGCAGCTTCTTTATTTTTTTTTATTCTCTGACACCAACTGAGAGTTTCCTTTCCTCATCTTGCTGAAATGTCCCACCTCGTTTCATCTTCAGCATCCTGGGAGATGGCAGCAGATTCTTATCAGCATTGTCCTGCTACATTTCTCCATCCATCCTTCCTTCAATTCTGTCAAGTCTGCCAGTATTTTGGGGTGTTTTTGGGGTGATGATGTGCCATTTCTCCTCCAGTAACATCCAAAGAGTGTCATGTTGGTCACCTCTTCTCTCCTAGGATTCCATTGGTTTGTCCAAATATTGTGCAGCAAACTTTCAATGAGCTTCAATGTTCTTTTTCTTCAGCAGTGGAGTTTTTCGTGGGTGAGCGGTGTGCGTAGAGGCCATGGCGGTGGAGTTCATTACTTGCGGGATCTGCCAGTTCCAGGTCATTCTGAAGCTCTCGGCGAGTGGTCCTTGGCTCTTCTGATTATTCTTTTGACTGAAATCTTGCGAGGAGTGCCTGGTGGTGACCCGTTTATGGTGAGATGATGTTCTTTCCACTTCCGGTGCTCACTGGCACATTCAGAAGTTTAGAAGTACGTCTGTCACCACTGCCATTAGTAAGGTTGTGATGGTCTTCAGAGCGCTCTCTGATTTTCCCGATCATGAAATGCTTCTTGTGTGACACCCTTGGTAATGACAGGCCATCAAAGAGGACTAAAGCAGCTGATGTTCATTGGCACTGACAGGGGGGGCTATCAGGATTGACAGACGTCATCTGCTTTCTTGGCTTTCCAGGCCTTTCTGCTCCTCCTTTTCTTCATGTGTTCAATTCTTATTCCCCATGTCATTCCACTTTATTACACATCACTTCATTTATGGACTTCTTTGTATTCATGTCAATAACCCCATTAGAAATCTAGTATATTTACTGAGAGAAACATTGACGTGTTCAATACTAATTTTCCCCGCTGTATGTTAACTCAAAATTATCCTCAATTCTTCTGTCACCAAGAGCTCAGCAATAGCGGCTTAGCATGGGCTATAAAATTCAGTAACTGGTTTGTGGCGCCTACCTCTGGTTCACGGTGGTTCAGCTCGATCGCGTACTCCGCATTTTTTGCACAATGCACCACTGACGGTATGTGAGGTCGAGTACTGACTGGCTCTGTGACCGTAGTACTGACGTGCAGGTGTCAATCAGTTTAGCTCACATTTACTAATTTTTTGTTAGTTGTGGGAATTACAACTCGAAGACACATGATATCCAATATGGTGTTCCACAAGGCTCTATCCTGGTCCGCTGCTCTTCTCAATCTACATGCTTCCGTTAGGTCAGATTATCTCAGGGCACAACGTGAGCTACCACAGCTATGCTGATGACACACAGCTGTACTTATCAATAGCACCTGATGACCCTGATTCTATTGATTCACTAACACAATGTCTGACTTGAATCTCAGAATGGATGAATAGTAATTTTCTAAAGTTAAATAAAGAGAAAACTGAAATTTTAGTGATCAGCAATAATGGATACAATGAGGCTATTAGAAATAAACTGGATACATTAGGATTAAAAGTCAAGACGGAGGTAAAAAGCTTAGGGGTGATTGTTGACTGTAATCTGAATTTTAAATCACATATTCATCAGATCATTAGGACAGCATTTTTTCACTTAAGAAACATAAGTAAAGTTAGACCTCTTATATCACTGAAAGATGCTGAGAAATGAGTTCACGCGTTTGTTTTCAGTCGACTAGATTACTGTAATGCACTCCTCTCAGGACCACCCAAAAAAGACATCAATCACTTGCAACGAGTGCAGAATGGAGCTGCTAGAATCCTAACTAGGAAAAGAAAATCCGAACACATTTCTCCAGTTTTGATGTCACTACACTGGTTACCTGTGTCATTCAGGATTGACTTTAAAATTCTGCTTATGGTTTATAAAGCCTTAAATAATCTCGCTCCATCTTATATATCGGAATGTCTGACACCTTATATTCCAAATCGTAACCTCAGATCCTCAAATGAGTGTCTCCTTAGAATTCCAAGAACAAAACTTATAAGAAGTGGTGAGGCGGGCAGGCGGCCTTCTGCTGTTATACACCTAAAATCTGGACTAGCCTGCCAATAGGAATTCACCAGGCTCATACAGTAGAGCAGTTTAAAACACTGCTGAAAACACATGACTGTAACATGGCCTTTTTATAACTTCATTTTAATCGTAATTTAACTTAATCCTGATACTCTATATGTTCAATTTCCTCAAAATAACTATTCATGGTGGCTCTAAAATCCGTACTGACCCCTACTCTCTTTTCTGTTTCTTTTTCCGGTTTCTTTGTGGTGGTGACCTGTGCCACCACCACCTACTCAAAGCTTCAGGATGCTCCAACAATGATGGACGAATTAAAAGGCAGAAGTCTACGTGACCATCATCATCATCAAGCCCTTCCGTGAGAACCCTAAATCCAAAGAGGACTGTTTCATTTATGTTAGGTAGAATGCCCAGAGGGGACTGGTCAGGCGGTCTCATGGTCTCGAATCCCTACAGATTTTATTTTTTCTCCAGCCGTCTGGAGTTTTTTTGTTTTTCTGTCCCCTGGCCATTGAACCTTACTCTTATTCGATGTTAATGTTGATTTATTTTGTTTTATAATTATGTCTTTCATTTTTCTATTCTTTAATATGTAAAGCACTTTGAGCTACTGTTTGTATGAAAATGTGCTATAGAAATAAATGTTGTTGTTGTTACTGGCACACTTGGCCAATATGTGCCACACTGCCACTCGGAGTGAATCCCGCCGAGTAGGCCGTGTAAACTTTCACATCACATGATGTACTGCAACAGGACAAAAGCAGGCCCTGCCACAAGTTCCACGGTTCACGTTAGGCCTAAAATCACCAGGAATATCATTACAAAGTTATTCACATATTCTGGAGTAACCAGCACTCCGCCTGCCCGTGTTCTGCATGGACAAAAGACAAGATGCAGGACGACATCCGCATCTAGACAAAGATCTTGGAGACGGAAAAACAAGTCAAGCGGTGCCCCGTACTTTGAACGATTCTAACTTTGAATGTTCCAGAGTTTAAACGTTGAATGTGAGCGAAATGTGATCCAAAGTTTGTACTGTGTGTGCGGTGAAAAAAATGTAGCAATGGATGGTGCTTATGCAGTGAGTGTAAATGTCATCTGTTGTGTACAGTCGCAGTGTTATAACCCCTGTATTCGTATTCACAGGGATCCCAGTTGTCAGTCAAGAGCTAAAATCTCACGTTAGCTTTACGGTCTCTTGGTACTTTATGCCTCCTTTGATTCATCTCCTTCTTTGAGCTACCTTTTTTCTTTTTATTTTACTATTTTGGTCTAGTATTCAGGTGTAGACAAGGCCCTAAAACAGCAAACCAACTTCATCACAAGGCTGGCAGCTACGTGTTTTCAGTCAGACTCACCGACACTCCCGTCACCCACCTTTCTGCAGATCAGCAGCCGCACACTCAAGCCCGCTTTATGAGACAACTCCACCACCGCCATCAGGTCCTTGTAGCTGACCGCTTGATCTGGAGAGAAGAGCACAGGGAAGACAATGAAGCAGGAACCCGCCTGGCTAGGCACGAACAGACAGAAAGATGGAGTGAAAGGCACTATATGACTGATAGACAGACAGACAGACATGAAAGGCACTATATGATTGATAGATAGATAGATAGATAGATAGATAGATAGATACTATATAATAGATAGGCATGAAAGGCACTATATAATCTAGGTAGATAGACAGAAAGATGGAGTGAAAGGCACTATATGACTGATAGACAGACAGACAGACAGACATGAAAGGCACTATATAATATAGATAGGCATGAAAGGCACTATAAATAGATAGATACATAGACATGAGAGGCGCTATATAATTAATAGACAGGCAGACAGAGGCCTGCATGAGCCGTGGCTTTGCTTACCTATGCTCAGCACCTGATTCAACAGGCTCTTAATAAGCACGTGTGTAATGGGAAGGTCGTTAAAGAGCAGCATGAGGCCCGAATAGCCCACCTCGCGCAGTCTGATTCGCTGCTTGCTCTTCTCGTACACCTTGTCGCATTTCAGCATCCTCTCAAAAACCTGCCGGAGAGACACATGAGGTGAGGGGACTGTCCGGATGTCCTTGCTCAGAATTTTCACTCGCCCCTCTCAACAGTGCGCCCTCCCAGGGACCTCAACAGACGCAGACCTTGAAGTCGGGTTCTTGGACTACATAGTCACCTTCCTGACCACTGCGATGATGAAGATCTACCTTTTCTCTGGACTGTTTAGAAACAAGCAAAGTGTTTCGTGCCTGGCTCATTTTTTTTTTTATTCAGTTTGTCTTCTTTTGAGTTTTGTAAACTTTGTAATTTCTGCTTTCTCTTCATTTTGTTTATTATTGCATATTTCTCTATTATGTTATCACACATTTATTTGCTCCTTATGTTCTGCGCCCTGTTCTCTGTATAATGTGCCAGAGGGGGCGGAGTTACCTGACACTGCAGGCCCCACCCCCAGTGACACGTCAGAGTCCAGCAGACCGCAAGATGGCTGCTGCACCACTGGGATGGACTTCGGCTCATCAGCTCTCTTTTGGATTTCAGGTTTTGGATTCTTTAGTTCTTGTTGTGTTTCATTCTCTGATTTTCCGGTTTATTAAGCTTTGTTATGGTATAGGAGTTTTGGGTCTGTGTGCTGGTTTTATGCACCTTTTAAATTTGATCTCTTTTTACTCTTATTTATGTGAACAAATGAAACCTTTGTCTATCAAGAATGTTTGTATTTGTTATTTTGGGATATTTATGGTTTCCCTCTTTCCATTCCTACCTCCTTGCTTTTTTGTGCTGTTGGGCCTGCACAGGCATGAAGCCTGCTTCTTAAGTTTAGGGTCAGGCTCCCCTTGATGACAGGCCACAGGGGAGACCTGGGGCTACATTTTGTAGCCTATCCTCATTTCAGGGTCTGCAGAGCCCCTCAGTTCATAACATGCACAAAGGAGACCCCTCTGACTTAGAGGTCTAGAGTTCCAATCCAGCCCCGCTGTCTGAAGACATGAACAGCAGAGGGGAAGAGCCGGAGTGAGACCCTTCTGATGACACCAGACCTAAACTGAGTGTAATGTCTGAAAGATGCAGAAGAGTTTGATGTGCTGGTCCCTACCTAAAGCAGCTCAGGTTAAATGCACGACGAGAAGAGGACACCTAGACAGTAGGAAACGTGTATTTTTAACATCGTAGTCAACGATTCTTAGGACCTACGACCACAACGCCATGAAGAGGTTAGGACGGATTATTCTTCAGCCAGTTTTAACACTGTGCGGGGGTCTTCAAAGTCTGGTCACCCTTTCAAGTCACATCTGGGACGTGGGGTTCACTAGTCACAGGGTCAGTGGTGGACACAGGACAGGGCGCTCAATGCCTGCTGTTCTGAATGGTATTTTGGGTTTTAATTGAACTGCAGAGCACTACCTCAGGTGGACAGTGGGGTGGTTTATGTCCGAGTGTAAAGTGGCCAGGATGAAGACCAGAACCTCCAAGTCTGAGGTCGCGGTTCTCAGCCAGAATAGGGTGGAGTGGCCCCTCCAGGTTGGTGGGTCTTGTTAAGGAGTGAGGGCGGCATGGCCTGAGAGATCGATGGAGTGGCATCAGGAGTTATGCAGACGTTGTACCGGTCAGTCCTGGTGAACAGAGAGCTTAGCAGAAAGGCACACTCTCCATTCAGCAGGTGAACTTTGTTCCTGCCCTCACCTGTGGTCATGCACTTCGATCAGTGACGGAAAGATCCAGATAGCAGATACAAGCAGCAGAAACGAGCTTCCTTCACAGGGTCTCTGTGCTCAGCCATTACAGATGGGGTGCTGATCACAGAGATACAGGAGGAGCTCAAAAGTAAAGCCACTGCTACTCCATATTGAAGGGGGCCAGTTGAGGTGGGATGGGCCTCTGATTAGGACACCCTCTGGACTCCTCCTGGTGGAAGCGTGTTTCAGGTATGTCCAACCAGGAGGAGACCCCAGGGTAGATCCAGGATACGATGGAGAGATTATGTATGCTTCTGTATCCCTCCAGAAAAGCTGAAGGAGGTGGTGGCAGAGAAAAGTGACATCTGGGCATCTTTGCTTAGACTCCTGCTCCAGTGACTCAGACCTGGATGAGTGGCAGAAAATGGATGAATGGATGACGAGCAATTAACATGCAGGAATGGTGGCCGACTAGAGGGCCACTAAAGGACCAGGAGTCCTCCACAAGGGTGGTGCACCCGTCATCAAAAGTGACCACAAATTATGAAGTTTAATGGCACGCCCAGCGAGCGAGGAATCAACATAAAGATCTCCTCACCTTAAACACCAGCTCTCTGACTTTGTCCGAGTACTTGTGGTTGACCAGCAACGTGTAGAAGATTTCTGCATTGCCGACTTCAAAGAGCAGCAGGAAGAGTTGGTCCCGGGCGGCGCTGGTCTGCAGCAGGCTCAGTAAGATTTCTAAAATCCCGCAGAGCTGGAATGAAAACATACAAAGGACAAGGGAGACAGAAAGACGGAAACGTCAGCATCCAGACAGCCACGTGACCCCAGTGACTTTAAGGCCACACTTCGGTACTTTAGTAAAAGGTCACTTCTGATTCTTACAACTCAAGTCAATCGTCCATTAAGTACTCTGACCTGCACTTCGGAGCCCTCAAAAAGCTCCATCTTTGGGCTTAACTTAGTGCCTGGGCAGATCTGGAGGGCACCACCCAGACTGCATTTTAATTGGTTGTTTTGTTTAAATATTTTCGACCCGTGATTGGTTGAACCCGCAAGTACAGTGCCCATCCCCCCACCCCATATCTGCATGTCTCTTTGGAACTGCTGACAAAAATAAAATACAATAAGCAAATAAATACAAAGGAAACTAAACATTATATACCAGGCATGTCAAACTCACTGCCATTGGTGGGCCGCTTCGACTGCCATGTGTGCGTCAGCGGGCCGCACTGTAACAAATACTGCTATACTATTATACAAAGTTACTGTAGCTTTCTTTCCAATACTGAAAACTTTAAAAAATGTAACAAAGTTTAGATAAAAGCAATTTATTTCCATGAACTCTCCGTACAACAGCGTATAATTAGACTCTTAGCTAGGTCCTTATATTATAATATTATATTCATTGCTTATATAGGAGTCTTGCAGTCTGAGATTGATTTCTTTTGTCCCGACACTTGGCATCTCTTGTTAGTGACCAGTTCGTCGATATCAGGCTTGAAATCTTGTGCAGCTGCAACTTTTCTGAGGGATGACAGGCGCTCGACGGCAAGTCTTGAGCGATGTGGGGTTTTGGTAGCTTTCATTAACGAAAACAATTTCTCACCAAGGTAAGCGCTTCCGAACATAGACAGTACTCTCGATGCCAGCTTACCGATCTGCACATGCGAGGGTGGCAGGTAAGCATGCAAGCCTGGCACACCAGCTTCGTTGTATTTTGCCTTCAGAATAGAATCGGACTGCAGTTCAATCAACTCCACTTGGATCTTCTCAGGCGCATTCTCAACGTTGTAAGAGAACAGCGCAAAGGCCGGTTTCGTGTGAACTGAAACCATGAAAACGTTCACTGAATTCACGGCTCAGTAATTCAAGTTGGAAAAAAAATCCTCCAAAAACCTAATTTTACTTTAATAAGTTTACTTCAAGGTTTATATTGTAAAATAAGCCGATGTGTAAAAAGCCACCTGACCTACGCTAATTCTACAAACTCAAAATCACAAAAATGTGTTAATAAACAACTCAGCAACTTCTCGCGTCCACTTCAGATCTTCAGCTGTAGTCTGCACTAACTGTTCGTTACAATGCTAACACAAAATTACATAAAACAAGAGCAAAAAAACGTGAAAATATGCAAGCTATTACTACTCGTGGTGGTCAGATCTGCCCAGTGGCCAGTCTCAGCAGCCCAGCCAGTAGTGTAGCCTAGCAGGGGCAGCTCTAGGCTCGTGGCAGCCCTGGGCAGAGAAAGAATCGGTGGCCCCTTCGCCCGCCAATGTCAATATGGTATCTTATGCCACGTCCGTTGCATAGCCGCCTCGTGCTCATGACACGCTTCTATATGCACGTGTCTGTAACTTGAAAACCAAGCTGTGTCGTTATTTTCTGTTTCTGTTTTATATTCAATTTATATTGGCTTGGCGGCCCTGTACAGGTGCCCAGTTTGCACACGCCTAAGGCCACCCCTGCTGCAGCCTAGCACTTCAGTTGCGACGTCGTGGCTCATTAACTTTGGTCAAGGCTCGTGGCTATACTAGTAGATGACGTTTCTGGTACCGTAATGCCATGGGAAAACGCGCTTTTGTCAGAAGGCAGAAGTAAGAAAAGTCAATAAGTAACACCGAAGATGCAGAATGACTCAATCACAAATGACAGTAATCATTTTGTACAAGTTCAGTGATAACTAGGATCTGTCATGCGGGCCGCACAGATTTGTGGGGGCTGCGTGTTTGACATGCCTGTTATATACAGTACAATATACACCATATGTATTTACATGTACAGTATTCCATATTTAAACACACTGCTCGTGATGAGACCATATTTGAACTGTTATGATTGAGTGGTGTTGTCACACGTGAGTGTTGTGGGACTCTGAAATGAAGAGCTGGCAGCAGCAGATGTGAAAGGCGCTATATGGTAGACAGATACGAACTATATGATAGAAAAAGATAGACGTGAAAGGCACTATATGACAGATAGATAGATAGATATGAAAGGCACTATATAATAGATAGACAGAGACAGATATGAAAGGCACTATATAATAGACTAGCAAAATAGCCACACTTCGCAGCGGAGAAGTCGTGTGTTAAAGAAGTTATGAAAAAGAAAAGGAAACGTAACCTGATTGTCAATGTCATTGTTTTGTGACTGTCGTGAGTGTTGCTGTCATCAAGGATTTGATTCTCATTATTTCTTTCAATCAGGTTCGTATTTGGAGGACGTGTTGTGTTCAAGTTACATTCCGTGTTTGTCAACCGTTCGCTACTCGTGAATCTAAGATGTTTAGCAGGCATTCCTGGTATTAAGTTGTGGATTTGCCTGCGAATATTTAGCAGCAGCGTATTATGAACGTAATTTAAACTTAAGCTTCACACCGTGCTCTCCTATTGATGTGTCTACAAAGGCTTGTTCAGCGTCAGAGGGTTCTTCCTCTCTTACTGCCTCAATAAGCAGCTCGTCTTCCTCTTTATCTGAGACATCACGCACTGCATGCACGGGTTTACCTTTCCTTGTCCTGTAAACTTTAGCGAATTGGTTCAGTTTATCACATTTTTTTACACTGTCTTCCTTTAGCTGGACGTTGACTTTTTCCACCGTGTGCTTTGTTTCCGCAGTAGCTGCACTTATGAATATTCTTGTATGCGTCACTCGCTTCATATTCTATTGCTGCCTTCTCAATCGTGTAATGTGATTTTTGTTCAGCACTCTTTGGAGGTCTTGCTTGTTCTCTGCGTACTGCGTTCACAGTCAGTTCACGTGAGCCGCTCGGAGTACATGCATCGAAGGTTCTCAGCTGTGCTTGTGCTATCTCGTGCGATCTCGCGATGTCCACGGCTTTATTTAATGTTAGCTCAGACCCGGCACTTAAAAGTTTCTCTCGCACTTTTGCTGAGTTTGTGCCAAACACTAGTCTATCCCTGACCATCTCATCTTCGTTTGCATAAGCACAGTCCTTCATCTGCGAATATTTAGCAGCAGCGTGTTTATTGGATAGCTGCTGACGGACGGCCTTATATGGGCAGGCACTCAATTACGTGGGAGGCGTGGTGATGAGGGACGCAACTCCGCCTCACACGGTGACTGAGCTGCAGGCTATGGACGTACACAGTATATGTACATAAGTAGGATTCAGTTATGACCGTTACGTGTAGAATTTCAAAATGAAACCTGACTAACTTTTGTAAGTAAGCTGCAAGGAATGAGCTGCCAAATTTCAGCCTTCAACCTACACGGGAAGTTGGAGAATTAGTGATGAGTGAGTGAGGGCTTTGCCTTTTATTAGTATAGATAGATGGACAGATAGACAGACAGACAGATAGATATGAAAGGCACTATATAATAGATAGATAGATAGATAATAAAAGGCACTATATGATAGATAGATAGATAGATAGATAGATAGATAGATAGATAGATATGAAAGGCACTATATAATAGATAGATAGATAGATAGATAGATATGAAAGGCACTATATAACAAATAGACAGACAGAAACACGTGAAAGTCACTATAAACGAGATATGAAATGCACTATGTGATCAATTAAAGGACAGATGTGAAAGGTGCCATATGATTGTCCCCAGAGTAGAGTCCACAGGCCCACCTGCGTCTTTTTCGTTTTGACTCCTGGTTGTTACAACAAAGACCCTTCAGTGGCACATTTGCATCCCCCTCCTCGTCTTCCCTGTCCTTTCTCATACCCTCTACAGTCACTTCATCCCATTTTTTGCTGGTTTAGTTAGTCCGCCAATGATGGCCGATGACTAAAGACCCTCCAGTCTGTGCCTCAGACAATAACAGCCCCTTAACTTCTTTTCTTGCGGCCATGTTGTATTCATTGTGCTCCCAGCTGATGGCTCTTTGCTTCACAGGACTTACACACACTGTAGCTGCCCTCCCATTTAAGACCAAGTCCAACCTGGGCAGAGTAAGATGTCTTAAGTGGCAGTCAGCTGGGCAGCACCAGATGTTGGAGTGGCAGCCGATTGGGTGAGGGGAAGATGCTTGATTGGCAGCTGGTTGGCAGGGTTGGGTGCCCAACTGGCAGCTGTCTCAGTGGGCTGGACAGATTTCAAGGGTCCTTACTGCCCCGTGTACGGAGTCCAGTGCAATTCTCCCTTGCATGTGCTAATTAACACAACACGTCAGCACTCTATGGCACCGTGATAAGTGAGCAGAACTGCCTGACCTTAAAAGTTCGGCGTTCCAGGTTGTGTGTGCTGGTACTGACTTGTGGATTGCCTTAACATGAGACCACCATAACCCAAGCCCCTCCTAGAGTACAATTCGACAACTGGGGTAATTGCGCTTTAATCTGTGTGTGCGAGACGTATATGCAAAGTTCTGCAAACTCTGTGCCTGGTTTATAAATTGCTGTGGGGGTCAGCCAGAGTCCAGCCCCCCACGTCTGCACAAGCCCACCCACTCATCAGTTTCCGGCTTTTCAAATATACGAGCAGCTCAGCTCCTCATGGACATGGATGGGCACCCAGAATCACAGAGCGCCACCACAATTTCCACCATCCCTGTCCCCCCAGAGACGGCTCTCACCTGCTCCTCCTCTCCAATGGCAGCAATGTATCCCAGAATGCTCTGCACATCCTCCACCATGACGCCTTTGCTCAGAAAGTACTTGAGCAGCCCAAAGAGGGACGCGCGGATCGTTCTGACATCGTCTGCGCTCAGCTCGCTGTCCTCTGCATGCGCCCTACAAAAGAAGTCCACTTCAGAAACAGTCCGACCCTCGGAAATGTGCAGGCCCCTTGGCTAAGTAGCAGATTGACCCTTTTTGAGGGCCAGGGGGTCCGTATTCCTGCCACACACGCGGCGGTCAGCATACCCGTAGTACAAGCGGATGGTGTCCAGCAGAAACTGCACTCCGTATTTTCTCTTGAACTGTTTCCGGCCATCTTTGATTATGGTGGACAGGTACTGAATGTGCCCTGCAAAAGAAAACAAAAAACAAAAAAAGTCACCAAGCCCACAGGGCCCTTGCCCACCAGGTTTGAAACGTGCAGCTTCTTAGGAAGCCCACCCCACCCAAGCAGCCTGGAGAGCAGGACTCCTCAATTTTAGGCTTCTGCAGTTTCAAAGCCAGGAGGTGGCACACCCTCCACACAGGGGGTTCAAACAGAGGACCACCGGTGGGAGTCTAAAACAGTTTTTCCCGTCTGTGAAACAGCACGCCAGGCCATTAAATGAACGTTATAAACGTGTGTCACCGGCTTGCCACAGCCCACCATGTAAAATCGCCGGTCAGCGCTGCTCTTCTGATATTAAACCCAGAAGCTCATGATGATACGAGCTGCTTGTTTTCCAACCCAGAAAGAAGGATCGAGGGTCTTTAAAGGTGGTCTGACACTCCAAGTGGGACCTCCCTCTCCCAGGAGACTTTTTGAAGTTGGTCAACTTGCCAAAAAGGTTGAAAATCACTGCAGTCGAGAACACGAGATATGAATCGTGCCCCCCTGAGGGCCAAAGGTCATGCACTGTCACGGAGTATGTCACATAATCCTGCACCACCGAGCACCTGACAGCTGTAAATTGAAGGGGGAAGGGTCGGGGGGGCAAAATTAAAAATAGCAAGAACAGGACCAACAGTCACATAAAGGAATGTGAGTAAATGACACAAGTGACAAAATGACAAATAGAAACAAACATTTGTAGCAATAAAATGCATTGCATTTGTTATTCCAACAGATGGCGCATCACAAAACATCTGCATAATAAAATATTTATTACTACACGTCATCTTTAGAATGACAAACGCAATGCATTTTATCACTACAGATGTTTGTGCTGTGCCATCTGTTGGAATCACAAGTGCAATGCATTTTAATACGACACGCATTACAAAATAGATGGTGCTCTGCACACCTGAACACTGATGTCTACTTTGAGTACTCAGATTTCAACCCGTCTTCGCACTGCTAGTGAGACTATAAGTGTACAAGCCACAGCTTATTCATACAAGCAGTAATATTTCATTGAATACAGATAATATTTCAAGTATCCCAAAACGCACATCGCTCATGATATAATTCCCCACATGCCAGTGCGGGCGAAGCCCTCTTACCAATTCTAAAAGGAAAGTCTCCTTGATTCCAGAGGCGAAAGTCAAAGAGGAGGTGCTGGTGCATCTGATGAAGGAGCTGCATGTTCTTCTCCGAGCTGACCTGCTCGATGAGCAACTGGACCCCAACGAGCACATTCACATCCATCAGACGGCTGGGCATCTGGGCAAACGAGAACACACCAGTAATGACTAACTGGCAGGAGGCACAAGAAGATCGAGAGGATGAGGAGAAATGCGTAGGGTAAACACAAAACACAACGAGAAGTCGCCTTAACAACGCACACTCGCACACATAAGACAAGCGGCACCAGATACTTGAAGGGTGGCACCGATGACGTCACGGCGTACGACACCTGGAGCCACGCCCCTGACAACCACACAGCCTGTCGTAGCAACGGCTCTACAAAATGGTGCTGCACTCGAGAAAAACCAAAATGATGTCACAGAAAAACAAAACTACAAGAATACAAATATTCACAGAATTCCAGGAACACTATAACCGTACCCAGATGGTCTCAGGTTAACAAAACCTCATAAAATCATAACATACAAGAAACAACTGTATCCAAGGAAGAAATACATTTGCAGCATTGTGCGTCAGTCTATTTTTATTGTTTATTATTTGTCATATTTTATGCTTTTCTATTATCTCAATTATGATGTCCTATTAGCTGTGCCTCCATTCCATGTGTTTTGTGGGTGGAGCCCCAGGAGGCGGGCATAAGGCTGACATCATCACCACTCCTGCCTCCTCCCACTGGCCATTTAATAAAGCTCAGACCAGGAGATCATTGCTTTAGTTTGACGTCTCTGAGTTTTGCTGTTTTTCTTTGGATTTTTTGTGGTTTTGCTGGCATTGAAGATTTCAGAGGGTGCATTGGACCTTTTAGGCAACTCCTTTGGTCTATTTTTGCTCTTCTGAGCTTTACTTTTCTATTGTATTTTGTTAATAAGTTCTAATTCATAAAGATTCTCAGGGAGGCTGCAGTAAGACATCTGGAGTCATCTGTTATTTGGTTCATGATGGTATAGACGTCCGAAAAGTCAAAATGTAAGCATCAACCCAACAGGACACTCCAGACGCGCCCAACACACAAACAAAGGCGCTTATACCGGCCATCATTAGGAGGGAAAATCATCGGTCTGCTTACAGTAGGAAAAAGCGCCCCCTACCTTCTGCAGGAGAGCCCCCAGAGTGGCCACCCCGTGAGAGTGGATCAGGCTTTCCTGGTTGATGGGGTGTCTCCGGATGAAGTGCTTCATCAGCAGTAGAAACGTGGCTACGATGTTTTTCTCCAGCCGAGCCTCTAAGATAAAGGAAAGACAAGAAATTTAAGATGGCCGTGCAAAACCGCAGAGACCTCCACTGATGTGTCTATCTGTGGTGATTCGGCCAACTCTGGGGTGTCCACCATATCACCTACTTTAGTAGCCAACGAATGAGCTCTTACGCTTGAGCAGAACCGACCAATGAATGAGAGGGGAGGCGGGTCAGCCATTCAGAGAGGGTTTTCCAGAAGTGGTTCGCTTAACAACCAAGATGCACACGTTTGGGCCGCTGTGAGGGCGCAGCTGGTTATCGGACACAGTTAGAGTTCTTTAATGGACGGTTTGAATTTGTGGAGTTGTTGATGCCTTTGACATGGACCCACACCGAAGACTCATTCTGAAACTTGAAGCTTGTGGGCACCAGAGGGCACCTGGAGGACCCGATCTCAGGTTGGCTAACACAGAGGACAGAGTAGAATGCGGTGAGGCCGTCCTCGGTCCGTAACTTTTTCCGATTTCTAGTAACGGCGTTGATTTTGTCATCTTTAGTAAATCCACAGATGATATTAAAACCCGAGGGATGGCAGACACTGACAATTCAAGAAGACCTGAACAAGCTTCAGAAGAACCGGGCAAACACTCGGAGAATGTAGTTGAATGTGGAAAAGTGCAAAGTGAGAACACTTATGTCTTATGGCCTTTACTACAAGTCACAGATAGGAGTATACGTTTGTGGTGGGCTCCCACTTTAAGAACTAAAAGCTCCAACAAAAAAGTGAGAAATGCTTCTACTGTTTTTTATGAATGTAAATCTCACTGTACTGCACTTTAAAAAAAAAAAAAAATGTAAACAACAATAAAAAAAAGCTCAGCTAAATAAACAATGAAGTCAAATAGAAGTCTGACTAAAATCTGCTGCCGAAGGGGGCGCCAGGACAGGAAGTGGACATTAAACCAAACCAGAAACACAAAGCAAAGTCGCAAGGTCACCCACCAGCTTTGCACTCCATTGCCAGCCTGCAAAAGTGTGCCCTGCCAACAAGTGTGCGGCACCGCCAGCCTCACCCTTCCTGTGTCTGTGCAGTGCCAAAATTAAAACGCCGTCATCCCTCCGCACCTCCTCGCTCTTTCTGGGCAGATGGCTTACCGTTTCCATGCTGTCTTTTGTCTCGTGTTTCTATTTTTGCCGACAGCATTTCAAGTTTGTTACGGCTCAGGCTTAGGCTTGTGTTGGGTTTCTTTAATATTGTTGTCGTTTTTTTAAATTATTTTTCCATGTTCCATTAGTTCAATTCAAACTGCGCTTTAATCTAAGCAATCAGCACAGACGTCAGCATTAACATTTACAGTGCCCCCCCCTTAGAATGAATTTTGTGATGCATGTCATAACAAAATGCATTGTGTTTCTCATTCCAACAGTTGGTGCATCACAAACATTTGCAGTAACAAAAATGCACAGGTACAAATGGTTGTGATGCGCCACCTCCTGGAATGACAAATGCAATGCTTATGATGCCTCTGTTATATGACATGTGATATGGGATTCATAAAAGTAGTGTTAATGCTTGGAATGGAAAATGTTTCTGATGTGCCATCAGTTAGGATGACAGAGACAATAGGAACCAGACAGGGGACACAGAGGACAGAGCAGAGAACGCAGTGAGGCCATGAGTGGAGCCCGTCCTTGGTCCATTACTTGATCTGATTTCTAGTAAGGACTTCGATTTCAGCGTTGGTAGTAAATTCTTCTTTTATTACGGTGGACAGCGCTCTTCACCAAGTGCAGGCCCAGGGTGCTGTGACACGTTCTTAGGCAGAAAACAAGAATAGATTTATAGATATATAGATATATACATGTAATATATATAAACACACATACATACATATACATATATATATATAAATAAATATATACATAGCACTCTTAAGTCTGAATCACAATCTGATTGTATGGGTGGTTATCTACCAGGTAATGCATGTAGTTGGCCTGCAAGTTGGCAAACATCCGCCACGGGTGCCCTCTCAGCTGCGAGAAGCAGATCACACGCGTTACCTGGTAGGTAACCACCCATACAATCAGATTGTGATTCAAACTTCGGAGGCTATGTATGTAATTACCTCGATCTACAGGCTGTCAAGTAAACGAACCACACGCCGTGGCGCAACGTAAAAAGAGCCTTTGCCTCTAACGCTGACGTCCGATCCCCGAAGACGGGTGCAGTGAAGTGTGTACGCCTGATGAGCCCAAAATAGGGCGAAACACGTGTCACGTACTCTTTGCATTATTTGACAGTTAACTATGTAATATATATATATATATATATATATATATATTCTCATGGTGGGCGGCACGGTGGCGCAGTTAGGAGACCTGGGTTGACTTCCCGGGTCCTCTCTGTGTGGAGTCTGCATGTTCTCCCCGTGTCTGCGTGGGTTTCCTCCCACAGTCCAAAGACATGCCAGTTAGGTGGATTGGTGATTCTAAATTGGCCCTAGTGTGTGCTTGGTGTGTGAGTGTGGGTGTGTGTGCCCTGCTGTGGGTTGGCACCCTGCCCGGGATTGGTTCCTGCTTTGTGCCCTGTGTTGGCTGGGATTGGCTCCAGCAGACCCCCGTGAGCCTGTGTTCGGATTCAATGGGTTGGAAAATGGATGGATGGATATTCTCATGTTCGGTAGAGTAGCCATCAAGAAAGCTAATAGGATGTTAGATTTTACAGCATAATGTACACACCAAATCATACAGAAGAATAAAAAAAACACTACCAGGTGACATGGATTATCTCGCTAAGTTGGCACCTCTCAATGGGTGGGCAGCCAGTAAACAGTCAGTTCTAGAAGTTTAAGAATCTGAATGACTCTGACAAGGGCCACATTGGGTCAGGGCATCTCCAAAACAGCAGGTCTTGTGGGGTGTCACAGTATGCAGTGGTTAGCACCTGCCAAAGGTGGTGAACCGGCGACAGGGGTCATGGGCACCCAAGCATCATTGATGCGTGTGGAGAGTGCAGGCTAGCCTGTCTCGTCCGATCCCACTGGAGCACAAACCACTGAGAAGTTTCATGCTGGCCATGACAGAAAAGGTGTCAGAAGAGCCAGTGTATCACAGCTTGCTGCTACATAGCCGCAGAGTGGTCAGGGTATCCATGCTGTCCCCTGTCCCCTGCCAAATTAACCTACAATGGGAATATGAGTGTCAGAACTGGACCACAAGGCCCAATGGAAAAGATGGCCAGGGCTAAGAAATCACTTTTTATTTATGGTCATGTGGATAGTCAGGAGTGTGTGTGATGTTTACATGGGGAAGAGATGGCAACAGGATGCATTATGGGAAGAAAGAAAGCCGGTGGAGGCAGTGCGATGCTCAGGGTAATGTTCTGCAGGAAAACCTTGGGTCCTGTCACTCATGTGGCTGTTACTCTGATGTGTACCACCTACTCAAAGTTGGCTGAAGACCACACTCACACCCCATCCTGGCAACATATTCCCTGGTGGCCGAGGCCTCTTTAAGCAGGATAATGCGCCCTGCCACACTGCAAAAATTGTTCAAGAATAATCTGAGGAACACAACCAAGAGTTCAAGGTGTTGACTCGGCCACCAAATTCCCCAGATCTCAATCCGATCGAGCGTCTACGGAATGTGCTGGATAAATACCGCTGGCAGCGTACAGGACCTTAAGGAGTGCCAGATGCCACAGGATACCTTCACAGGTCTGGTGGAGTCCACACGGGGCACCTGCACAATATCAGGCAGGTGGTGTTAATGCTGGGGCTGATCCGTGTATATAAGACATTAGAGGTGACGTCTGTCAGGGGTCAGGGGTCAGTGCAGCTCCTTTTAGAAACATAAATGACATGACACGAATATAAAGAACAAACCAGTCAGGCCGTACGAGGAAGAGCAGAGTCAGCTGAATCAATAGAGAATTCAGGCTTGGCCAGATGAACCGAAATGCAAATAAATGTAAATTAAGAAATAGAGGAAGTCAAAGATACGACATCTACACAATGAGCTGTTTGGACCCTGAAAGGTCACCTGGGAGTCTTTGTGGACTGGTCAGCGTCTACGTCAAGAAGCGATCAAGGCAGCTAATGGGCGTTTGGTTATATAGCGCCCTGAAGTGTGTAGTGCATGCCAAGGGGGTTAGGGTTCAGTTACATAACAACGCGCTAGTGGGGTCTCGTCTGGAGTACTGTGTGCAGCTATGGCCTCTGCATTACAAAAAAGGACAAAACAGCACCAGAGAGGAAAAACAAAATGGAGCCGAGCCGAGGCGACACAAACAAAGTGCTTAAAAATCATGAAGGGCTTTAAAATGAGAGAAACAAGACCACTGGGGGGGGAACAGCCGGAAACTTGTCAAGGGCAGATATTGCAGAACGTCAGGACGCTTTTTAGGACACATAAATAATACGCTGGTCAAGTCTGATGATGATGATGATGATTCCCGACGAGAAAGAGAATCAGACGAATCTTTACAGAGGGACCCGACAGCAGACAGATGTGGGCGACTTGTGAAAGATGAAATTGAAATGCAAATCAGTAAAAGCAGAAATTACAAACTTTCAGATCAGAATACACAATAAGAGCTTTGAAACTTGAGCTCCTAATGATGACTAAGACGGCATGAGGGTGACAAGATGGGCAGACAGCATCCTGTTCTTGCATTTCGATTTGTAATAATAATAATACTACTACATTTTATTTATTTGTAGGCGTCTTTCTAAACACTCAAGGACAGCAAACAATAGACAAAACAAAAGTAAAATACAGAAGTTAAAATCAGACGGAGTAATTGTAATCAAAGAGAAAGAGCGGCCTTAAACAAATGAGTTTTAAGTTTAGATTTGAAAAGTGAAAATGAGTCAATATTTCTAAGATGGTAGTGAGTTCCAGAGCTGGTGGTAAGACGGACAAAGGGGACCGTCAAGTGGATGGAGGAAGAGGATCTGAGGGTGCGGGAAGGAATGGCAACATGGAGGACGTCAGACAGATATGGAGGGGCGAGGGTGTGGAGAGCCTTAAAAGTTACCAGAAGAATTTTGAATTGAATTCGGAACTGAACTGGAAGCCAATGAAGCTGCTGCAGGATGGGAGTGATGTGGTGAATAGTGGGGGTCTAGTAACGATGAGGGATGGCAGCTGAATTCTGGACCAGTTGAAGCTTAGAAAGAGATTTGCAAGAAAGACTAAAGAAAAGGGAATTGCAATAATCCAGACGAAAAGTGACCAGGCTATGAACGAGAATAGCGGTGGTGTGGGGTGTGAGGGACGGGCGAATACGATTAACGTTACGCAAGTGGAAATAAGCAGACCGGGAGATGTTACTGATGTGAGACTGACAGGATAAAGTACTGTCAAGGATGACACCTGTGGAGAAAGGGAGACAGAGGAATAATCAATAACAAAGGAAAAATGATCCGTTTTGGATAATGTGGACTTTGTACCAATGAGGAGAACCTCAGTTTTGTCACTTGTTATGTAAGAAAATTTGAAGGATTTGATTTCTGCTACGCAATCAGTAAGTGAGGAGGGTGGAAAGGAAGCAGTAGGTTTGCTAGTGAGATAGAGCTGGGGGTCATCAGCATAACAGAGGGAGCTAATGTTATACTTACGAAAGGGGAAGGAGGTCAATAATGAAGAGGAGGGGTCCCAGGACAGAGCCCACCTGAAGTGACAGCAGCGGTGGGTTGGGATGTGAAAGTTTTAAGCTGAACAAACAGAATGCGGCCTGAGAGGTAGGATCTGAACCAATCTAGTGGAGTGTGGGTAATGCCAATCGAAGATAATCTATTGAGAAGAGTCGTGCGACAAAGAGTGTCAAAGGCTGCACTCCGATCAAGGAGGATGAGAACAGGAGTTAAACCAGAATCAGCTGCCATAAGGAGGTTGTTAGTAATTTTTATATTTGTGAGTGAATGATATTTTTTGAGATTTGTGAGTGTTTGTGATTTATTACCATCACCTATATTGACGTTTCCAGCTATATATATCCCAGCAGGCCTTTCACTGAGGGTGCTCTTGTCAAGGTGTACACATGAAGAGGTCGAACGCCTGGTGTACAATGAATCACGTGAAGCCAGCGTGCAGAGCGCACACCCATAGTGAGCGACCAAAACACATTTATACTTGTTGAAGTGGCCCATCTGACCCCTAGTCAATAAGGGACGGTGTTTGGTCAGTGTCACATAACTAACAATGTCACAGCAAAGGATGTGAGATACAGTAGAAGGAGACTTGTGCCTGCCATTACTGACTTTAAGGGGAAGGTAGAGTGTCAGTGTCAGGCTCTGATGGGGGCTCTCGAGAGACTGAGCGAGGAGTCTGAGTGTCCTGATAACAGCCAAGGGCCAGGCCTTTAATGACCTCTTAGGCGCGGCCATCAGCAGTGTGTCTGTCTGCAGAGTGAGTGTCGACCTCGTCACTGAGAGGTTTACTTAACCTTGGCAGTGACATTCATGCGTCTGGTGACTCTTCCTATGAAGTCGGTAGACGGATTGGGAGAGCGTGGGGGTCATGAGGTCACTGGGAAGGGGTGTGTGGCGCTCCTGATATCTATGCAAAAGGACGAAGGTCTAAGTCTTTATGTTGCTTCCTGTCTCACTAAATGGTTACGACTCATGGACGCTATCCAGTGACCTGAGATGAAGACTGGGCTCCTTCATGTGTGTCTCTTCAGAGGGTCCTTGGGCGCCGCTGGTTTGACTTTGTGTTGCTCACGGAGTCCCAAATAAGGCACATGACCTGCATTATGAGGGAGCGTCAGTTACGACACTACGGCCATGTGGCTCGCTTACTCCGAGGGTGATGTGGATCATAGGACCCTCATTGTTGAGGACCCTAGTGACTGGACCAGGCCAAGGGGACACCCATGTAACACCTGGCTGGGGGGTTGCCAACCAGGATCCTGAGCTGTTCCATCGTGTGGTGGGAGTGGCAACATGCTGTACCAGTGCATGCCCCCCAACCTGACCTGACCTGGATCATCAGACCCATTGGGAGGGGTGAGTGTCATATTCTCGTGAATGGGGGGACCCCCATGATGAGCAGATGTATTGCAGATGGTTTTGGAGGTCTTCCTTGCGTTCTGAGGACCTGTTTCGTCTTATTTAGCCCTTCATTCGTTATTCTGGCACCCACATAGCTAAACTCTCCTTGAAATTCACCATTCTTGGATTTAGTGTCACATGGTTAGAAAAAAAATGTCCCCACTGAGCAAAAACGGGGGGTTATGCGGGGTGTAACGTCTCTCTAAAAATAAAATCACTTATAAATTAGGCTTTAATGTCTCATACCTCAGGCACAAATAGAAGGAAGAAGAGACAAAAAGGTCAAATCAGAGTCTACCAATGGCCGAGCTGATAAGTGTCTAAGTGGTGCCCTACTTTCACGCCTTGTCTTTTTCTTGGATATCCTGCTCTGTGGAACTTTGGGTGCAGAATGCAATGGAGTTTGAGTAAATGTAGGTGTCAGCGGTGGAGCTGTTTTGGGGAAAGCAGGGAAGTTCTGCTAGTTAGGGGACAAGTTGAGGGCAGAAGGAGAGGTGGGCATAGCAGGGGCAGCCAGGGAGCTGCCCACCATTCTGTCTTCTAAGCGAGCCGAGCAGGACATGGGGTTTGCGAAAGCTGTGTTGATGAAGAGTATGGGAGGGAGACATGAAGATGGAACCTGAGGGAAACCCAGGAGTAAAAAGGAGAAAGACAGTGACGACGTGTGCAGCGTGACAGGCTGACAGAAAGACGAACAGCTAGTTAGGTCAAAGACTTGGTGTGGAGGCAAATGGAGAAACAGACTGAGGTGGGCCACACCTGTGGAGAGACAAGCCAGAAGATGATAAAGTAAAGAGGGGTAACAAGTTGGAAGGGATGAGATCCAGAAGAGGGGCCAAAGGAAATGTGGTTGAAGGTAGCGTTGGATGATATGAAATGAATGGGATGCCCAGAAATGCCAGGATAAACCCCAAAATGTGTTAAACATGCAATGATGGGAAGTGCAGCCTCACCTGAGGCCCTAGTTGAGGGCAGCACCACCCAGTCTCCTTCCATTGGCGTCGACAGATCAGTGGTGATGTAGTCGCCGGTGGGGTCCCTGTCGACTTTCTCTGTCCTGCTTAGGTGACTGATTTGCTCCAGCAGAGGGAAGAGGGCGTTGACTCCACCAATGGTGTTGATCATGTCCTAAATTGGAAGAAAAAAAAAAAAACCTTCAGGGGTTTGGGTGCCAGAAAAGAGGAGCAAAAGGACACCTGGTCTGTGACACCACCTGCTCTGCTTGGTATCGGTCCACTGAACGGACATTACAAGTGTTCATAAGTGCCGTAGCAGCCAGCCTGAACTTGGGCATCTTGGCCTTTAGAGCCTCATAACTCTCAGATACAAAGAAATGGAAGATAATCTGGGAGTCTAGGAAGGTTCACAGAGCCAATCAATATTAAAGGTCACTCAGACGGAGGAGAGGACGCTCACTCCCAAATCTGACTCCAACTACAATGACGCACGGCTTCATTTCACCCAGGGTTCCACAGGCCTCCTTGACCGCCCAGCACTATCTACGGCAGGCAGTTGCACTCCTTCACTTTTTCTGTAAGTGAGCTCACGTCCTCACTAAATGACACTTTATTTGAACGACAAGCGATAATATTAACAGTCTATCCATCCATTTCTTAAACCCACCTTCACCAGTACCCAGTTGTGGGAAGGCCAAGCCTAATCTGACAGCAAAGGCCATAAGACAGGAACCAACACTGGACTGGGCGGCACATACTAAAGAACAGGAATGTCCCGAGGGTGCCCTGGTGGGTCACAGCTGTGCCTTTTGTCAATCCTGGTCACCCTGAACTGGCTCAGTATGAGTATGTGATCGTGTGCCTTAAGATGGAGGGGTGTCCCATCATGCAGCTGTCCACATGTCCAGTAAGCAATGCCTTTAGAGAAAGTTCAGGCTCCTGCGATGAATGAAGTCGGTTCAGAAACACGGATGGACGATTTAAAAAGGTCAAAGGACTCTCATTTTAGAACATGTAAGGAACAAAATCATCAAGCATGCAGTCCCAACATAAATGAAGGTGTGTCTGCCATCATTTCAGAGGTTTGCGCTTTGACCAAGGTGTCCAAATGACCCCTTGGACATTTCAGCATGAGAACACATCTCTCCGTCTCACCTGTCTGCCAGTGACCCGTCTGTGCCCGCACTCTTTGACCAACCCTCCCGATTGGCTGCACACTCTCATTCCTTTCCATGGCACTGACTGACTTTGTGTCTGGTCAATGTATTTGGTCTACCCCATACACACCACTGAGCATCTCACCTTAATATCCCAGTTCACCACCTTGTTGCCCGTCAGTCTGCCATGAAGGAGGTTTGACGACAAGTCCAGACAGATGGGGTTTCTGCAGGCCTGCAAAAGGACAATCCAGAATGACTCGACAGCCTGTTGTGTATACAGTCAACACACAAGCAGCCCGCTTCGGCCTACAAGTGTTAAGGGGGCACAGTCTCGTGGTGTATGTGCCCCTCACTGTGGGGTCAGTTACACACTCTGAAAATTGGAAGAATTGAGTAGATGTGTCCATAAAGGTAAACTGCGCATGCAGCAAGCGACTTACGGTGCCAACCGTGTGCGAACAGACCCAACAACGAGAGGCACACCCCCTGAGGGGCGCAGGGTCCTCAGAATTAAGTGCCGTCCTTCAGCACAGGCCATTGCTTACTTAAAAAGAAGCAGAGGGGCCAATGTTAGAACATCATGGCAGTGATCTAGTTGAGCCCAGTGTGAGTGGCACACCAAACCAGCTCATTAATATCATTTATTAGGACCGCAGAGTCACTTCGCTTCGATTCAATTCAGTTTAAGTTTGTAGTGCTCTTCACGGAGTGCAGGTACACAGCGGTTAACTAACATTTCCTATATTTTCATCAACTAAACACCAATTATTTAAAACCCGACATAAAATATTACACATCTGATCTACACTATACGGTGTCACAGATGTGTGCATGGCAGCGAGGAGGACCAACAGAAGGCAATTCCATGCCAGGCCAAAGGGTGGCAGAATGCAGTTAACCTCTCTCTTTTATCCCTGCAGACCAAACACGGGACATTCTGCCTGGGCCCACTGACGTCACCTCCAGTTCTGGGGCTGCTGACGTCACCTCCAGTTCTGGGGCCGCTGACGTCACTTCCAGTTCTGGGGCTGCTGATGTCACTTCCGCTAACCTGCCTTATAAGCCAGACAACTTCCTCTTGTGAATTCAGTTCTATTTTGGACTCAGTCTGTACACTTCTGTACTGCCAAATCTTCACTTTTTGCAGCCTTATTCAAATATACAGGTGGCTGCCCCAAAACCTTTTTCTGCATTTTGTTTCACAATGGCCAAAGTATGTGGGTGCCCGCACACCACACATCCCATGCCATACCCTGCTCCTTAATATGGAGGTGGATAATCCAATTGCAGCTTTCGAAGTCCCCTCTCTTCTTTCCTTTTCGGTTTTGGACACGGCTGTGCGGATCCCCTTCCAGTCCTACAGATGAGCACCAGTGAGCTCGGCCACGGATGTTGGCACATAATGCCCAGCTAGCAGTCGGCCTTACAATTCACTCCAAAGGTGTCTGATGGGCTTTTAGGATAGTCAGCGCTCTGTGCAGGCCACTCAGATTCTTCGTGTGAGGACCTCACTTTGTTGTGCTGAAACAGAAAACTGTTGGGAAGCCCACAATCCTCTACGATTTCACTTAATGCAATGGAATTATGGGGCCTCGTCCAACACACGATAAGCCACACCAATCTATTTTTTTGTGCCCTTCCCCATAGTAACCTATTGTCTATTGGGGTGAGGATTTTGTGAAAGCGTTAAGATTCATCAAAAATTTCAATCTCCAGTTTTCGGGTCCCCGATACCAAAAACATCGATATGTCGATGACGGGTGTTTGTCTGTGTGTCACAGTTTCTCGAGGACGGTCTTGAGCTAAAACAGCTGGACAGAAAAATACCAAACTCGAAACTTGAGCCTGTGATGAGGTGACGATGTGCGGATTAGTTTTTGAGCCAAGAGAAAGAGGCACTCGGGAGGAACCCTCAAATGAATTTTTGATAATATCTCGAGAAATGTGGCAAATACCGTAACTCTGCAAATAATGATGAATTCTTCTTCGACAATTGGTAACATAATGACCTATGCAATGACCAGAAAGGTCGTCATCAGAGCAGTACATAATTCCTGAAATGTTCTAGAATAGTTCGGGTAACCTTGTTCGTAGGGGGCAAAGCCTACGGACGCTCATGTCCAAATTGTTATAGTTGGCACTAAGCCTTCAGGTACGTAAGGTTCTCCTGGCATCTACCAATCCCAGAATGAAGTGTGATTCATTGTCCCACAGTCCAATGGCAACACCTGGCATTGCACATCTTAGGTTTCCGTGCAGATACTCAGCCATGGATGCCCATATGACGAAGCTCCCAATGTACAGTTCGTGTGCTGACATGACGTCTAGAGGCAGTTCTGAGCCGTGAGCGCTGTGGTCGAGGACAGATGATTTTTCGGCCTGGCGTGGTTTCTGTCTGTGAGCTACTGTGGTCTACCACTTGGCTCCTTGACGTGTCCACTTCCAGTTGACCTGAGCAGCTCTAGCATGGCAGAAATCTGACAAGCTGACTTGTTGGATGGGTGACATCGAATGGCAGTGCCACATTGAAAGTCACTGAGCACTTCGATTTACTGTTTTAAAAGTATGTCACATTTTATGTGGGACTTTAAATAACTGAGTTTGTCTTATAATGATAATTTTTGTATTAAAGTGACATTTCTACTGGTTGCTGTGCTAATGAGGGTCATGGGCACAGTAACGGTAAACAAAGGTCCGACTGTGGCACCACAAAGGCAATCCCAACCCACACAAGACTGGTGGGTGCTGCCTTACAACATCAAGTCATCACCGGGGCTGAAGGAGGAAGTCCACAAAATTGGAGACCCTCACTAGGTGCTCGCCGGGACTCACCTTTGGAACATAAAACAGAAGGAGCTTAGAATGCAGGTCACCGACGTCCGAATCCTGACTTTTTAATGGAGAAACACAGTTGGGCCCTGTAAACACAACAACAAAGTGTGAGAATGTCACCTGTGAACAACTCCCAGCAGGCTTCAGTGTGTTACCCACCTGTGCAATATAGTGCCTTGACTTGGGCGGGTTGCAGAGCTTCATGGAAGACGAGCACACAGCCCAGCTGGCCTTCTAGCGATGTTGGGGAGCCCCACTCACTGTCCTGTGTCCCAGCAGAGATCAACCTGGTCACGGACTCCGGTTTTCCCATACTTCCACCCCAACTGGGTGGAGACAAGATCCCCCCAAGAGATGTGCGTCCAGGAGTGGTGGGCGTAGAGAATGGAGGGTCAGGAATCTGTGTTGGGGTCGGCGTGGTGGTCCTTTGGCCAGCAGATCCAATGCAACAGGAGGTAAAGGGCTGAAAAGAAGGAGCAAACTTGTCAGCAGGCCGTCTCTGTGTCATCGCACTATCTGGAGAATTCTGGGATAGCCTGAAGACGACGCCATCTTGGTGCAGGAACCCTTCCATGCAGGACTGTATCCCACTTAATTTACTAATTCAAACATCCCATTAGAAAGGTCTCTGACTGCAATCAGACTCATCGAGACGGAGGAAGACAGAGTCGTAGTAGGCCAGGCCAACAATCGAGAAGTGCCATGCTGAACCTAGAGAGAGAGTTGGCCTGCCATCCTCGACCACAAGATACAAAATCAAATGACGTACCTCATTCATCAGTGGAAACTTGAGTGGAGTTGTCAGCTTCTGCTGCCCATTGATGTAAATGGAAACCAAACTCTGTCCAAACGGTCTCTTGCCTGGGATGTGAACCACGGCTATGCAGTGCTGAGGGGCAAACAAAGGAGACAATGGAATCTGACATTCAGGCCACATCGTACCTAAGGGTTTACCGGCCACACAAGGCAGCGGCTCTTCAGCCACACAAAGCTTTACTGCGGTTTATCATCCCACTGTCAAGCACCTGTGCATGGTGGACAGCTTAGCGGCCCAGGGGATGGTAATAACCCATCAAACCAGGGGATGGCGCTGTGGTTTGATGCCTTCTCTCTTCCTCCCTCTGCAGTATGGAAGACTAACTGCCACTCCAGTGCTGACGTCACTTCTGTAAAAGACCAATATAATGAAGACGGCCACCAACCTACTTCAGTTCTGTCTTGAACTAGTGTATGGAAAGACGTCTCCGCAATTTTTTAGTGCTGTCAATTAATATACGGGGTCACCCAGGCTGCCCCCTCTTTAACTTTGTCTTGTCTGCCCCTTTACAACACTAAAGACGCTCCACTGCTGCTGGCCACGTCTTTAAAATGACTCTGATCAGGATGTGTCCATTCACTCCAGATTACTCATTCTAATGGCTAATAGGCAAACTCTCTCCAAAGCTCACCCTGATCATAACGCACGTGCTGCGCTGGCTCTGGGTACGGGGTCAAATGTCTCCCTTTGCCCTAATCATGGGCAAGTTTCTGTGATGTCACCTTCCAAAACTTTCAATTCGTAACTCCATCTCACTCCCGTAAAAACTGGCTTGTTGGAAAGTGGTATCCAGGGGCAGTGCTGTGTTGAAATTATGCTTCACCATTTTTCCTCTGTGACGTACCTGAGAAACGTGTTGATGTATGGCACAACAAGGAAGAGAATACGGAGGCAGGTCTCAAGGAGGGAAAGGCAGAGGATACGAGGAGGCAGAAGAAGGGCGAGAGTGGTAAAGATCAGCGAGACGGTGATGATGCAAGAAACGAAGGGAGACAACGGACCGAGTCTGGAGGAAGCCTGTCAAGGACGGGACAAGGGCTCAAGTGGCACGACTGTCTGGAGAAGAGAAACACGGGCAAACATGGATGAGATCCATCAGGGAAGTGGACTCCGAGCAGAGAGAAGGCCAAAGGAGTTGCACTGTGTCTTTGTGATCCTGGAGAAAGTCTCTAACGGGAGCCTCGAGAAGAGTTGTGGTATTGGATGAGGAAGTCGGGAGTGGCAGAGAAGTATGTGAGAGTTGTACAGGATATGTACGAGGGAAGTGTGACAGAGGTGAGGTCTGCGGTAGGAGTGAAGGAGGTGGGATAACATCAGGGATCGGCCTTGAGCCCTTTCTTATTTACAATGGTGATGGACAGGCTGACAGATGAGATTAGACAGGAGTCCCCGTGGACTGTGATGTTTGCTGATGACATTGTGATCTGTAGTGAGAGTAGGGAGCAGGTTGAGGAGACCCTGGAGAAGTGGAGATATGAGAGGAGAGGAATGAAGGTCAGTAGGACCACCACGACAGAATACATGTGTGTGAATGAGACGGAGGTCAGTGGAATGGTGAGGATGAGGAAGTAGAATTGGTGAAGGTGGAGGAGTTTCAATACTTGGGATCAACAGTACAGCGTAATGGGGATTGTGGAAGAGAGGTGAAGAAGAGAGTGGAGCGGGTGGAGAAGAGTGACAGGAGTGATTTGTGACAGACGGGTATCAGCAAGAGTGACAGTGAAGGTCTTCAGGTAGGGAGACCAGCTATGTTATATGGGCTGGAGACGATGGCACAGGAGACAGAGCTGGAGGTGGCAGAGTTAAAGATGCTAAGACTTGCACTGGATGTGACGAGGATGGACAGGATTAGAAATGAGGACATAAGTTGTCAGCTAAGGTTGGACGGTTGGGAGACAAAGTCAGAGAGGCGAGATGGCGTTGGTTTGGACATGTGCAGAGGAAAGATGAGAAGTATATTGGGAGAAGGATGCTAAGGATAGAGCTGACAGGGAAGAGAAAAAGAGGAAGGCATAAGTGAAGGTTTATGGATGTGGTGAGAGAGGACGTGCAGGTGATGAGTGTGACAGAGCAAGATGAGGAGGACAGGAAGATATGGAAGAAGATGATCCGCTGCGGCGACTTCTAATGGAAGCAGACGAAAGAAGAATAATTTGCTGCTCTCATTGTACAATAGCAGATATTTTCACAACTGTTGATTTTCTCTTTTCTAAGAGCAGCACTGTCAAAATGTTTAGGGGATCAACATTCTCGAGACCTTCACCTTTCTTTATTTTCAGATATTGTATGATGCACAGACACAGTTTGCTGGTCATGTTTTGGCTCATTTTGTATCTCAGTATTGTTTGGCTGCTACTTAAAGAAACAATTCAGGGGTCTGAGTCTTCAAGAGCAAATCAATTAAAATGAATTCAAGAGAAGTTAATTAGCAGCAAAAGCAGGTCACTAATTAAGGGTTAGAATGAAAACCTGCAGCTACCGCAGCCCTCCAGGACCGGAGTTTGAGACCACTGAGCTAGACCATGGTTCAGTTTTACTGGGGATTTGTTTCTTTAAAAAGGGGTGCAGGGTTGCAGGGGTTAATGGGAACTAGGAAGTTATTGTAAGTTTGTGTGTGTATTAATTGGGCTCTGGAAACACACGGTTGTCTTATCGTGTCTGTCTTGAGCTTCATCTATAACTGTGGAACTGCAGAACGTGGAAAATAAACGTTCATTTACCGTATATACTCACGTATAAGTCGGGTCTTGAAACCTGAAAAATCAATCATAAAATCAGACCCCCAACTTATATGCCTGTTCAAAACTGCGACACTTGATATAAAAAAAAAATAAATAAATAAATTTCTTGCCTCCTCCAATCTCACATCAGTTTTTCAGACACATCGAACTTTGTTGCAGCAGCGCGGTTACCAATTTCTTTCGCTTCTTCAACTACGTTTAATTTAAAACCAGCTTCATATTTTCTTTTGATCGAACGCTCCACCGTAGATAAGGGATGCTCTTACGATAAAGGTGTATGAGGGTGTGAGATATAAAAAAAACGCAAAACAGTGCAAACGTTGCTTCGGAATAGTTCAAGTATTACCGTGTGGTCACGTAGGTACAATACATAGAAAACAAAAAGGCCGTGTACTCCATGGTGACTCTCTCAGGTGGGCGTCAGCATATTGTAATCTCTTGGACCAATAGCGTGAGTTTTCCACATTCGACTTATATGATCGACATAATAGAATACCAGAAATTATACAGTAAAGTCAAGTCCCGACTTATCTGCGAGTATATATGGTACACAACAACGTAGTTGATTAATGTGAAACGCCAAGGACTGGACACACGTAAGTACCTGCCGTAGCCACACGTTGTTTTGCACTTCACTCACTGACCAAAACACACCACGAGTCATTCATTTTCTTCAGTGTGGATTCACAGAGAGTAGGGCAGTGTTGGGACTCGTGCATTTTTATTCATTTTCTGTGGTTTTTCTAGTGAGTTTCTAGGACTTCTTGGCGGCCAATCTGGATTTCTGAACATTTGTTGTGCCCTATCGTATTTCTTGAAGAAGCTGTCATTTTTTTTTTTTTAAAAGTCTTTTTGTGACGCCATTGTGAATGTTGATGGGCAGAGCGATATTGAGATATTCATGTCAGCTGTTGCCAAGGTAACTTCCCAAAATTCCATGGGAACTGCCTGGGCAGTTTACAGTTGAAACTTCACAAATGTGGCCGAGTCGGAGAAGTGTGCTGTGGGAGGCTAGTCAATGACTACAGGAAATGTCCGATTGCTGTTACTGCCACGCCAGTTACTGGAGTATAAGGGCATCACACAATGGTTTCTTTAACTAACATCACAATCTTGTGTTGTTTTATAATTCAGATTAGAGAGGAGTTTCATTCCATTCAACATTATTTTTCAAATTCTACTGCTGTTTTCTTATGTTTATTTCTGACAATTTCTTAATGAATATGGTTTGATTTATTTATAACTTTATATTCATGTACCGGTAACGGCACATGCACTGCTATAATGATAACGTGCAGTGAATCCACTTGACTTGAGCAGTCCTAGCCTTCATCCTCTTTCTCTGTACGTTTATCATTCGTTTGCTCAGATATTGATGCGCTTGCTGCTTCCTGAGCTGCTCTTTCTTTCTTCACCCTAGCGGCCCGCTTCTTCTCTTCTTTCGTTGGCATCTTTTCGCATTAAAACTTATTAAGTCGATGTTTGTGTTGCAATTACTTGGTACGTTTTTTTATTAATTTTTCACTTAAGTTAAGTTTTCAATTTGCCTCAAGAATGATTTAAGATATGAAGAGGTAGGGGAAGTGACAGCGAAGGTGGTAGGGACGAGAATGGCACCCTGCTGCCCGCTGCTGAGAGTTGATTCTACAATAAAATAAAATAAAAGTAAAAAGAGGAATAACCTTGGAGGTCAATCATCACCCCTAAAGTGGACAGTAGACGTCATGTAGTAAAGGGTGGCGCACAAAAAACCGAACCATCTCCGACTGGCTGGAGCCTTGTAGTCGCAACAGGGTCAGCAGCCCCAACTGTGCATTAGTAAGGAAGCTGTGAGCCAGTGGGTACGCCGTCTTTCAACAGGATGGAGTGACATGTCACACTTCTAGCGAGTAACTTTCTCGACTTCACAACGTCTTCACAGAGGAACAACCTGTCAGCAAAGGTTTGTGGCCACCAAGATCACCGGACCTATCCACTTGCGAGTTTTACCTGTGGGGCAATCTGAAAGGAAAAGTGTATGTCTATAATCCAAAGACATTAGAGGAACTGAAGGACAATATTTGGAGTGAAATTGGAAAAACTGAAGTGGCTGAGCTGCGTCACGTCTATGACAACATGGTGCGGTGTGCAGAAAAGTGTATTGCCGCACAAGGAAATCATTCCCAGCACCTCCTCTAACCAGTAATTACAGATTTTTCTATTACGTCGATGTTGGAGTCGGAGATGCTTCGGTTTTTCGTGCGCCAAACCGGTATATGTGTACTAAATTTCAGGTCAATAGTTCAAACGGTTTGCGAGCTACAGGTGATTTAAAATCCTGGACAGACAAATGAACACTCACGGTAGAGTATTATATAAGATTATGACCATTTTTGCAGCGACTGTGTATGTTATTTGTATACTGAGCCCAAGGGGGTGGGTACCCTGACACTGTTGCCCCAGCCCTTCTCTATTTAAGGGCCTAGCAGGCTGTAAGTGTTCTGGTGTGGCCATCGATCGCCCTGCCTTAAGTTGCTAACGGGGACAGTTGGCGACTTTTACGCCCTTCTCGTGTAACACAGCTTTAGGAGGAGCACACACTGCTTTATTATTAGACAAATCCTGTAGATGACCTGACATTGTTCAAGTTTCGAGATCTGGTGATCATGGTGCTGGAGAGTGGTGCCGTGTTGCATGTTGACAGAAACCCACAAATAAGAATTTCTCTGGACTCTTGTAAACATGACGATAGGGCGAATATAAACCCAAAATAAAATATACAGCAAAGGAACAAAACATGGCACGGGTCTAAAAGAAGAAAGCCAAATCTTCAGAACCCAAATATATGAAACAAATTGGCTTGAAGGTTGAAGGAGGTGGTGGCATATGACTATTATGGAATGCAAAAACCAAGCTGAATGGCCTTGTTGATTCGCCTAAAGCTCTACTATTATGAAGGTTGATGACAATGAGGGGGCAGCTGGTGACCTGCTACATGAGAGGACCCCAAGGGCGAGTGCGGAAAACAAAGGCTTAGGCTGATGGACTTGATGGCAAGCAGGAGCAGGAGGAGTGTGTGAAAACACTACTATTCATAGGGTGGGCTTTCTAAGACCTCCACATATGGACTAACCAATCAATCAGTTTATTGATTAATATGTTGTAATCGACTGAATTTCAGGAAAACAAACACATTTTAGTATAACTGAGTACATCCAAGGAGCAGAGACAGGGCTGCAGCATGACAGTGACAGACAAGGACAACAGCCATCACTATCTGACAACAAGGCTGGGTGTCGTCCTTGATACTCTGGTGCCACCACTAGGCTCTTGTGTGAGAGTAACTGTTGCCCTGATTCACCCCACCAGCGGCTGCTTACCCACAAGGAGTCACAGAAGCAGTGATCTGGCAGCATGACGGTCGCGTATTCCTTCTTGGTACACACTGCGACAACTAAGGTCCCCGAAGAGGTGAAGAAGGCTTCAAACCCTGTCCCGCTGGCTGTAAAAAAACTGGGAAGAAACCAAAAGAAGACGTCATGTAAGTAGCTCTCCAGAATTAGTGTGACTCTCCCACACTCTGCTTTGTTACCCACCATTTTTCAGGTTCACACGGGTTGTGTGGTTATTCCCCATAAAAAGGGGGTATCGGAGCAGATGGTTTTACAACCTTATTGATGCCAACCTTGTTAACCTTATTTAACAGCACGTAAGAGGGATGGTGACCTGATCCTAGGCCCCGGGTCACAGGGGAACTGAGGATTATCGTGACCACAGTGGAAAACAGCCAGCCCAAAAAGGACTTCACATTGTAAAGGAAGGAAACGACAGGGACAAGAGGTTATAGAAGGGAAAACCTGAAAAGCTGGTCAGTCAACAGGACGTAGTCAGAGACAAACATAATCCAAGATCGGAGTGTCAAAATTCAAACATAGATGGCAAAAATCACCTGGAGTCAGGGAGTCATGCAAGAAAAGTCCTAGCACTAACCCCAAATCCTTCACACTCCATGCTGGCTTGAATGAACTCTGTTGTGGTGTGAGATTTTGCATAGAACTTGATAAATGTTTTGTATGTCTTTATTTATAATTTAGGCAAACCAAAGTAATTTAGTGTTACGTTGGTGAGAGGTATTCGTGTTTGCCCCCATTGTCTCTTTGTAATTTTATGACAGGATTTGGGGGGGATGTGTCTTAAACCAGTTTGGCGAGTGTTTCTTTGCTAAAGTCTTTCTCTCATCCCCCACACAAAGCCAGGTTAGCTTAACATATGGTCTTGGGGGGTTGCAGGTGTTAAGATGTACTATTTCTCCCATTGGTCTGAGATATGGCTGTCTGGATTGGCTGGAGGGGTTGGACAGAAAACCTATAACTTTGCTTGCTCAACCACATTCTCTCTCTCTGACCCACATATGATGAAGAAGCATCTCTCTTGCTAACCTGTGATGATGAAGACCACACAATGAAGAGCACAGCTCAGCAGCCATATTGAACAGACATGTGGCTGAAAGCTGAGCACCAACGATGCCTTAACTAGAGACATTTGAAGTAACTACAAGTCTGTGTGCCACCTGAATTACACATCACCATTTAATCAGGTTGTATGGTTGTCAATATTTAAATGTACTTTGCATTTTGTTATTATTTCTGAATATTATCAGTAATACATTATTTTATGTGTAACTTAACTCCTGCTTGTCTTTTTACTACATCTAATTGCCTGAGGTTATAGATATAGAAGGGAAGGTGGGGAGAAGTTATATAAAATAAGATCTTATATACAGTGGTAAGTCTGTGAGATTAGGCATTCTAAGACTACATTATTAATAATACAATAGGGGAACGTAGAACAATACATATATATTACTCTACCAAGATAAAACACACTCCTTTGAGGTTGATTTTATAATTTTCGTTTTGGGATGATCATTGGCCGATTTCTTCCAGAAAAACACACTTTCATGGAAAAAGTCAAACAACTTGTTTACTCCTCAAACTGTGGCTAACATGCAACTAACAAACACGAACACTCAATATGTGATCTTTCTGAAGCGTACGAGATCTTTTAAGGCAGCCAGCTGCTGGCCCTGCTCAGTCTCAGTCTTGTTTTTCAATTCGGGTCGCATGGCTGACGCTGCACTTCAGCTGCACTCTTGTTGTCACCTCCTTCTGACAGCTCAAAATCCTCACCTGGCAGTGCAGAGCCCGAGTCTTCAGCAACACACAAAACAAATCTCTGCAGATGGTGACCTTTAACAGGAGTGACTGCCAGGATTTGATGCCATACTGCAGTGTTTTCCAACCAGTGTGCCGTGGCAGAGTGCACCATGAGACCTTCCCAGGTGTGCCCTTGGAAATAATGGGAGTAGCACACCTCGGTCTAAATCTGTGAGAGACAAACTCTGCAGGTGGACCAGAACTGTCAGAGGAAGACAGAAGTACCAGAAGAAGCTGGCGTAACAGCAGCTCCATGATTGCCATGGTAGATCACGTCGGACATGTCTACATCTACAGGGGTGTGTGGTCGCCAGCGAGTCTCATGGAGCTGGTGGATAGTGGGCATGCGAGGTACCTCTGAGACAGAGAGGGACGTGCAAATGGACGAAGCTGCTGGGAGATGAGACCAAAGTGCTCACCAAGTGCCGTGTCTGCGCTCACTGTTCTCGGAGCGACTCATTCATCAGGCAGTCTTTGCTGCTATCTAGTCGATAAAACTAAACTCTTCACCTTGAGGATGTCAGATTACACAACTGCTCACGATTTTCTGCACAATATCAAATTCCCAAGGCACTGAGAGCTCACTGAATTTTGACAGCCATCCGACAGCACCGGTGGCTGTATGAATACTTTCCACGATCTTGGCCCATCTTTTTTTTCTATTCTGTCATGGCTCAACGAACACAAGCCGTTACACAGACGAGTCTCTTTTCGGTCTGCCCACTTTCCTTCTGGCCACATTCTTATGCACTTCACTTCCACCTGAGCACCCAAAGGAGTCGTCCCCAAGACAAACGTGACTGACAATGTCATGGTGTGCCCCTAGGACAGTATAGCTGGGGTGTCATGGGAGCATGCTGCGACCGTCCCCAACACGCTAAGATTGCGTAAAAATGAAAGCTGCAACTCAGAATCGCTGTAGAATGACTCCTGCCTCAGTCAGTTAGCACTGCTTGCGCTTTTCACCCCTTTTTATGTCGACCACAATTCAGGTTTTGATCTTTGGTCTTTACATTTAACTCCTCATCCCACCAGGTTTCTGTCCTTCTTCCCCTGTGACCGCGAATACAATTCTGCACACCCCTTATTTGGGTCTTTTTATCTCCCAATGTTTTCTTTTGCTGATCTCGCGTACATCAGGACACAATCCGACTCTCTCGTTTACCTGATCCCGGCCTGCACTTTTGTCATCGGCCCACTCACTCCATCTGCTCCCTTTACTCCCATTTTCTTTCTCTGCCTAACCATGAGGAGGTTTCCCTATCATGCTGTCCATAGGGCATGGGCTGTCAGGTTCGCCAAAGTCCCCCAAACCTGTCATACCTGTACAACTGCTTCCTCTTCCCTCCTTTGCTGAAAAGCCCAGGGACCTGCTGCTCCTGATCCAGGCAAAGCCAGGCGTAGAAGCTGAAGGCATAGCCGGGCCAACGCTGGATGCTGGGCAGAGAGATCCCCGCCATGCTGGGGGACAAGTCGAAATACTGCAGTGCGTTCTCAAACTCTTGCTTGCGTGCCATGCCCAGGATCGCCCTCATCATCGGCACGACATAAGGGTGGGTCTGCTTAGCTTCTTCCGTCCGCAAGAGTCTCAGGAGCTGGCGCAGCTCTACCGAGCTCAGCGACTGGCTGCCCAAGGAGCCGAGGAGACTGATCACGTTCTCGGCACACGTGCGATGAAGGCAGCTGTGGTAGGCCAAGGTGTCCAGGAGGCAGATGACCATAGAGGCATTGACGCAGATGGTGCGACTCTGGCGGTTGATGCTGCAGATTCTTTTTAGCCAGTCAGAGATGAAAATCTGAAGGTCATGCGAGGCGAGGTCCGGCAGCCAGCGTATGAGCAGCAGCAGAGGCTGGACATTGCTGATTCCCAGGAGGCCAACAGAGGTGTGGTCACCTTCAACGGCCTGGAAAAGAAGGAGCAGAAGGAGCCGATTTAACACCTAAAAGGAGAGGTTGATTCTTGAAGTAAGGGGGCCATGGGAAAGGATGGATGGACGGATGGATAGATAATACTGTACCTGTCCCCAAGCGGAAATCAAAACTTTGCAAAAGATCATGAAAAATAAAAACTACAGTCCCCAAAACTTGCACAAGAACATCTGACCTGTAGAATAAGAGAGCTTCTGCTGTCTCATAAGTAAGATGGAGTCACACCCTCCCAGTTGTATTTCAGGTTTACATTTAAAGCCATTAATATCTGGGCAGAGCAGGTCTGTCTTGTTGTGTCCCCAAATTGGGACATGCTGATCAAAATTTGTTCTTTACAAAGTTCTGCTGGTTGGAGTCACCAACATTCTAGGGCCAGAATGGCCAAGGCAGTCTTGTGGTCCCATTTACTTTTGTGTTTGATGCATTTTTAATGATGGTGAAATAAGTGAAGATTATTTCTGAAGAATTCAGAATTAATTGCAGAATTACGGTCTCTGAGGGTTCCTCTCCAGGGCCTCTTTCTCTTGCACGATTTGCCTCAAAAACTAATCAGCACATCGTCATCTCATAACAGGCTGAAATTTCAGTTGTGGGATTTTTCCACCAAGCCATTTTAGCTCCAAGACCGTCCTCAATAAACTGTGACACACAGACAAATGGACAGACACACACCCATCATCAAGATATCAAAGTTTTCAATATCGGGGTCCCTAAAACATCAGAAATCCGTTGAAAACCGGAGATCGAAATGTTTGATGATTCTCCCCCACTGACAATAGGTTAGGGTAGGGGAGGGAGCAAAGCGCAAAAAAAAGTCCTTCCAGTACTATCTCCAATGTGATTGTATCAAAATAAAAGCCCTCACATGGCCCGAATTATAGGATGCTCATATCTGAAGATCGATTGGAACAAGTCGATGAGAACAAGCTGTTCACAAGACCCGACCCAAGGTCCCTATTGCGCCTGCACTCTATCACACTACTTGGTTTTGTGGTTGTCCGAGAGAAGAAAATTTACCCTTAACGAGTTTATAACCGTGTCTCAGTGTTCTTGTTGAACATGCTTAATTTCAGACGTCTTGAGATTCATCTTCAAGAAAATGTGACACACAAACACACTCCCTAAAACGTTGAAATCTTTCGAAAACTGGACATCGAAATTTTTGATAAATCTAAAGCTTTTGCTCCTCCCTTATAGATGATAGGTTATGGTGGGGGAGGGCACAAACAATTATATGACTCAAAATAAGCTGAATGAACTCAATTATGAATACAAATAAAAACACACACAAAAATCATTCAATATCATACAGCATGGGGAACTGCAATAACTAAAAATAATAAGACCGACGACAGTCGAGACTAAAGAGGTTGTATAATAGGATATGGGCGGGTTGGTTGGTGGTACCCTTGCCAGCTGGGAAGCCATCACAGTGGAAGGATGGCGGGAGACTACATTCCGGGGCAGGTGTTAACTCAGTACACTGGGTGGCAACATCACTCTGGTATCTGACACACATAGGGCTGCACTGAATTTCTGGTGGGCAGCCCTGTTTGGGTCCTCAGATGCCACTAGAGAGGTTCTTCCTGGCCCAGAAGTGCTTCCAGAAGGCACAATGTGGACAATGCTGGTGAAGATGATGACAAGTGGCCTGTGACCTCCATACACACTCACCATGTTCATCAGCTCCTGAAGCAGCTCCCGTGATGGTTGACCCAGCGATTTCAACACTTCATGCAAGTGTGTGTAGCCAATTCTCTCTTTAAAGACTTCCTGAAGGGGAACAGGCAAGATGTAAGGTCCAGCAGGCATGCCAAGTGCATTACAGCACATGGAGAGGTATCGGCCTAAACAGTCAACAAATGTACCTTAGCAGCTGGGGACTTCAGCATCACCGTGGTAAGGGTCTTGATTGCCGAGATTGCCAGACAATCCAGCCGTCCATGAAGTACCTGAAGAGACAGACAAAAGATGGAAAACATGCCAAGACAGCGAGTAAGGTCTGGTCATCCACAGATGGACCCCGATGTCGGACACTCATTTTGGAACTTCCACCTTAGAGTGATTTTAAGTATAAAGTTCAACCTCCCCAGAAGAAGCTCACCTTCTTGTCCACCACCTCCTCCACCACCACCATAGCCTACCCAGGATCCTTAACCATTTGAGTCACATATGAAGAATAAGTAGGCTCTGGTGCTCAAGGGGTTAAGTCCTGCTGGCCAGGCAAACACAAGAAGCCCCCGTGTGAACAGACAAACTCAGAGTGCGGCCATTCCTGCCTGCAGGCCCGACACCCCTGCAGTCAGGAAACTCAAGCCAAGCTGACTGGCACTACAGCAGGCACCCCACGCATCTCCCTGGCACCCATGGCAGACACAACAAAGACAGACCGGCTGAAGAATGAACCCACAAGCCTCACATGAGACCACCAAGATGAATTACCACCCCCCCCCCAAAAAAAAACACAACAATGAAGAGCAACATGCCATGATGAGTGGAGTGGGGTGGTCCCTGCTGTGGTCTTGTGGCACGGCTCTGACGACCGAGGGCAGGTGAAGTGCCTCCTCCAATGTGCCCTCAGCTGGCATTTCTAACTGAGAGGAGCGCAGCTTTCCACTGGCAGTGCTGCTGGTTTAGGCCAAGCATTGAGGACAAAGGGGGAAATCAAAAGGAGATCACATTTGGCATAAAATCAGTCGCTGGTGGGCAACGACAAATGTGCTCAGGTCAGGTAAGACAAACATTTGGGGGTCCGGTGGCTCTACTCGTGCATGACGGCGCTGCAGAGTGACGACGTGTTGATTAGCACTTGCAGATACAAATTTCACTTTTCTTTGTACAGGGGACAACAAAGACTCTAGAAACTCTCCTGTCATGTCTATCTAACATTTAATGAGAGCTATAGACGCTGAGCCCATCCAACCATCCATCTTCTGAACTTGTTTATCCAGGTCCAGGGTTAATGTTGAGGTCTCCTATATTAATCAATGTTGATGATCCTTATAAGACAAACATGTCAGATTTTTCTGATATTTGAGGTCAGGTCGCTCCACTCGCTGATGTTGGCACTGAAGAATGACGATGAGTTGCACTTGGATTAGCACATGAAGTAAACATTTCACAATACTTTGTACATTGAACGACGACGACCTATGAACTCAAAATATGACGTCTTTCTTATCTATCTACATAACAAAGCCACATATGATGAGCCCGTCTACCTTCCTAACCCACTTACCCAGGGTTAATACTGACGTTTTTTTTTAAGTTAATGACTCTTACGTAACAAGAACATTGTGAGATGTGAGATTTCTCAGGTAAAGACGACAGAACTTTCGAGGTCAGGTAGTTCTACTCAATAATGGAGGTGCTGGAGACAAGACAGGTTGGGTTGCAAGTTGAGTAGCACATGCAAATGAAGAATCTCACTGAATTCTGTACACTTGACAATTAGGACCCTAGAAGACTATAAACCTGGAAGGACCCCCAAGGAGCCGGTGCTTTAGACGAGATCCACGGTACAGAAGGGAGTTATAGTGAACTGGACTTGGACACTCAAGAGCCACAATCCACTAAAATCTGACTGGTGGTGCTATTTTATGAATGGACCCCTTCGTTAGGTTTACTTATTAGAACACTCTGGACGAGGACAGGCCATTCAGCCCAACAAAGCTCGCCAGTCCTGTCCACTTATTTCTCCCAAACAAACAACAAGTCGAGTTTTAAAAGTCCCTAACGTCTTACTGTCCATCACACTACTTGGCCGCTTATTCCAAGTGTCTATTGTTCTTTGTGTAAAGAAAAACTTTTTAATGTTTGTGCGAAATTTCCACTTAACAAGTTTCCAACTGTGGTCTTGTTGAACTCATTTTAAAGTCACCTTCTTGATCCACTGGATTAATTCCCTTCACCATCATTTTAAACACTTCACTCAGGTCTCCTCTTCATCACTGTGAAGGCTCAGCTCTTTTAATCTTCCTCTTAACTCGTCCTCTGTAGCCCTGAATCAGCCTAGTTGCTCTTCTCAAGACCTTTTTCTTGTGCTGCTATGTCTTTATGGAGTCGTAAAATGCACCCAGGACTCCAGATGAGGCCTCACCAGTGTGCTATAAAGCTTGAGCAGAACCTCCTGTGACTTGTACTCCACACACCAAGGCGCTATATAACCTGACATTGTTAGCCTTCTCAATGGCTTCTGAACACTGACTGGACGTCGACAGCTTAGAGTCCACTCTGACTCCTAAATCCATTGTGTATCAAACCATCCATTGTGTATTATGGGCATGGGCAGATTAGCATCTCCATTTAGGTTTCATCAGAACAATTGTGATGAGGACAGGCCACTCCAAAATAACATCAAGTCGAGATCTGAAGGTCCCTAAAGTTCTACTGTCCACCATACTGCTTGGGGATTCACTTTGAAAAACATTCGAAAACTTTTGTGAAATTTGCCCTTAACAAGTTACCAAGGGTGCCCCTGTAACCTCGTTGAAGAATTTATTTTAAAGTAACAACTGGGCTCCACGGTCCCGATTCCCTTCATAATTTGACACACTTCAATCACGTCACCTCTTAGCCTCTTTACGTAAGCGGAGAAGCATTTGTGTGTGGTGGTGTGCAGCTTTGCTCATAATGGCACTCCATTTTGTCCTCATTTGCTGCTCCACTACCACCTCCAGCGGGACAAGAGGGCTCGCCGTAAATTAGCTTCTTGACTTGGAAGTGATGTTACGGGCCCAGCACACCATACTGGCCATCACACAGTTGTTGAATTCAAGACTTGAAGGTCCCTGTGGCCCTACCTGGTAATTTATTCCACATATCTTAACTGTATGCTTTTTGTTTTTTTTTTTAGTGAACACTTTCTAACACTTGTGTGAAATCCACCTTTAACGTGTTTCCAACGGTGTCCCCGTGTTCTTGATGAACTCATTTTAAAGTCACCGTCTCGATCCACTGGACTAATTCCCTTCAGAATTTTACACACTCCAGTCGGGTATCCTCTTCATCTCTGTTCTCTTAAACTGAAAAACTCGGCTCCTCATCATAGTTCACACCTTGCAGTCGTATCATCAGCCTCATCGCCTTTCTGTGGAATTTTTCTGGGGCTGCCAAGTCTTTTTTGTAAAGTGGAGACCAAAACTGTACACAGAACTCCAGACGAGACCTCGCTAGTGTGTGATGCGACTTAACGACAGCCTCCAGTGACTTGGGCTCCTCACATCAAGGCGTTATACAACTTAGCATTCTGCTAAACCTTTCAATGGCTTCTGTAGACCATCTTGATGTTGATAGTGAGGAGTTCTCTACGACTCCCAAGTCCTTCTCATGAGGTGTACTTTCAAGGTTCAGGCTTCCATTTACTTGTACTGTACACATCAGGGCGCTATCTAACCTAACACCATGTTAGGCTTCTTCATCACATCAGTCCACTATGCCTCCTTCTCATGAGGTGAACTTTCAAGTTTCAGACCCCCTACTGTGTATTCCACTCTACCATTTTTACTTCCTACTTGTAACGCTTTACTTTTGCTTTGCCAGGTCTGCATGCTGCCCAAGTCCCTCTGTAACAATTCAGCCGATTCTCCATTTTCTGTCCTTCCACCTCGTTTGATTCTCACTTGTAAACCTGACCATCTTTGTTCTTTATGGTCTTGTCCAAATCGTTTATGTATACTGAAAAGAGCCACAGCCCCAGTGAAATAGCCACTGCTGGTCATCACTTCATTCTGAAGTGGTTCCTCTTCCCATAACCCTTTGCTCCTGGTGTTTGAGCCAATTTCGTACTGTCACACAGGCGTGCATGCATGGGAGACGGTTTCAAAGTTCAAATAATGTTGTTTCTCAGCCGAGCCAGGGGCTGGCGCCGTCATCTAATCCTCTCTCCCTTCGTACCTCTGCAGACCAACCGAAGAACCTGCCTAGTAAAGAGGCTTTCCGGCTACAAGTGCTGCTTCCGGATGACATCACTTCCACCTCCCAAAGCCCTCCTCCTGATGATCTCACTTCCGGTTCTGGTCCCTGAATTCCCACCTCTGTCTGTCGCATGTAAATAAAGCAGCCTTCCTATACCGTTAGTCAGTTCAGTTGTGGACTCCATCTTGCAAAGACGTGTTTCTTTTTTTCAGTACATGGGGCTGGCCATCATTGTGACAGTATCCACCTACACACCGCACCCTAAAAGGTCACTTCTTGTGGTTTTAATCAGAAGCTTCTCACGTGGCACCTCCTGAAGATTAAGATGAATGACATCCTATGCACCTCCCTTATCTTCTACTTTTGTGGCTCCTTCATAGAATTCCATCAGCCCTGCTTGGTCTGAAGCCATGGTGACTGAACTCTGATGCTCCGGTTTGTGGCGCTTCATTGGTTCTTTAATCGTTCCTTATCTCATTTTCTCCATGGGGTACATTAAACTTTCTGGCCTGACCAACCTAATCGTATTTAAGGAGGTGATGGGCCGCTGCTTCTGGTTTACTCAGAATTTGGAAATTTCATTTAGAAGGCTGGGGCTCTTTATTAGCGGCGCTGCGCTCTTCATCACGTCTCATGTGCGAGTTTATGTATGCAAATACACTTGACGGTTATCAAGTTTAATCTGAGGACGCGTGTCAGTGCCCCGAGCCTGAACTCGTTGGAGAGCACCGTACAGGAACAAACTTATCAGAAGGTACCGTTTGTTTAGTGTGTGCAGCCCAAGCTGGACTGGCAGTTTGCCCGAGACTAGCCCTTCTCTGAGAACCGACAGCCAGGCACTCAGAAAATGGACGGAGGCGGTCTATTTATAACGGGCTGTGTGACTTGACTCTCTTGTGTTTATTTTAAACTGGCTCTGCTACCCAGCACTCCCTGCTTATTATTTTAAAACTTTGTGTTTAGCCAGTGATCCCAAATTTATTCATGATCTGCCATAAAGAGCAGACTGGCAGGCCCGGAAGGCAAAAGAAAAGAAAAGCTACAGCAGGAGATGAAACGCATTGTCAAAAGCACGAGCAGGGCCCAAAGCGGTCAAAAATGTATAGCACGTTGTCAAAAGCCGTCCAAAGTTAAAGTCCTAATTGGACAGAAGAAACTGAATGGCGCAGTAAAAAGTTTACAATGCACATCCACAATCTTGGACAAAGTGCGTTGACGATGCTGACCTTACATAGCTGCGCCTTATATGATCATGTGATCACGCTGTCATGTGTTTGCCAGGTTGTGTTCCCTGTCTTTGTTTCTTTTCCAGATCTCTTTTGCTTAAAGTATTTTTTCCGTGTTAAGAACTTGAGCATTCCTAAGCACGAAATTCAAAAAAAAAAAAAAAAAAAACTCAAAATGCCCTCTAGAGGGGGAAATACTGTCAACAACTCGACTAGTCACACAAAGGGCACCATAAGAGCGTTATGAATAAATTACAAAAATTGCACTGTAGCAAAATAAAGCTTCCTGGCTCCAGTCTTAAATGCACTTCCCCTTAATTTCCAGTGGCATCATCTCAATCCGGGTTTCAGTCTTTTCCTGCAATATCAAAATTATGTGCAGCTACATGCTGTACAAGTCCAACTCGTGACCAGTCTGCGGTTCATTTGCTTTCCTCTCTGTCTTTATGGGTCCTCATTATGGAATTAAAGTCTGGAATTGCCTCATCCTGCTAGATTTGATATGGTGAACCAACAGATCCACCTTATCACCCACTCTGACCTTGGCATCACCAAGACAAGCAGCAGGTGATTTGAGTCCTACCTCTTGGGCAGATCCCACCGTGTGTCCTGGCATGGAGAGATGTCAAGGGTGCATCACACAAGCAAATGGGTTGGGGTACCCCAAGAATCAGTGCTGGGCCCTCACGTTTTCTCTTTATACATCTTCTCACTAAGCCTCATCATCGTGTCCCTTGGTTTTTCTTACAGGAGCTATATTGACGATACGCAGTTGCACCTGTCATTCCTTCCACAGGACCACACGGTGCCAGCTAGTTGGATGTAGGAACATCATCTCCAGCTCAATCTGAGAAAGATGGGCCTTCTTCTTATTCTAGGTCGCTTCCTGTCTTGCTAAAGGGTTGGAAGACACGTATGCTGTCCAGTGACCTGAGACGAAGACTGGACTCCTTTGGTATCTCTTTGGAGAATCCTTGGGTACCGCTGGTCCTGAATGAGGCACATGACCTGCATTGTGAGGGAGCGTCAGTTACGGTTTTGTCCTCATTCTCTGCTCCACTACCACCTCCAGTGGGACAAGAGGGCTCGCCATAAATTAGCTTGTTGACTTGGCAGGCCTCCCTTGAAGTGATGTTACCGCCCCAGCACATCATACTGGTCATCACAGAGTTGTTGAATTCGAGACTTGAAGGTCCTTACAGTCCTATCTGGTAATTTATTCCACTGTATGTTTTGTGTTTTTTGAGTGAACAAACATTTTCTAACATTTGTGTGAAAGGAGCCTTTAACGAGTTTCCAACTGCGTCCCCGTGTTCTTGATGAAGTCCTTTTAAAGTCACCAACTAGGATCCTGGTCTGTTTGGTCGTGTGGTGGGTGCTGTATGCTGTACCAGTGCAGGCTCCCCAACCTGACCTGACCTAACCTGACCTGACATCTGCTTAGCTTGGCTTATCACCACCAACACCTGCCAGGTCTGCCCAGCTGTCCTTCACTAGCCATGGTGCTTCATGCAGATTCATTCTATACAACATCCGACAATCAGACTGTATCTAAAAAGACTCTGTAGCACAACTTCTGGTCCAGGCTTTGGTCTTGTCACATCTGGACTTAATGCAACTCTCTGCTGGCAGCAGTACTGGCACGTGTCACCACGCCACGATGGATAATTTTAAATGCAACGGCACTTTGGCTCCCTGTGGTGGCACGTATGAAGTTCAAATCCCTGATGCTTGTCCACAGAGTAGTCAAGCGGTCAGCTCCTGTATATGTGGAGACACTTGTGAGGTCCTCTGCTCGGCTAGTGAACAGATGCCACCTTAGCGTTGTATCAAATCTCAACTCAGACGTGTAGCTGCTGAGCGGTGGAACAAGCCGCCCACCGCCATTCCAAATTCTGACTCCCTCAGTGTGTTTTAAGAAGACCCTCTTGTTCTGTGAATGTCCATCTACCTGACCAGTTCAGTTCTGGAAGTGTAAGTTGCCAGCAATTTGTTGCAAACTCTTCGCAAGTGATGATCAATTTTGTCACCTTGTCCTGTCACATTTGTTCCTACACTGTCCTCAGACTGACGTTTGCTCGATTTTGTAAGTCGCTTTGGATAAAAGCGTCTGCTGAGCTCATAAATGGAAACTGAATGCACTTTACCTGTAAACCCCAGTTAACAACCTGCACTCAGTGGAGGGCGCCGTACCAAAAATAAACGCAACATGTCTGCTATTTCAGTCAGCTGTTAGGGAGTCTCTTATGGCCACCACCACCTCCACCCCTACCATAATTTTGCCAGTGGAAGCCGAGGCAGAGCCAGCAGGGCCCCCCATATGTCATGTCCATCTGGGCAGCCACAGGCCACATGCACGTTGACCACAGCACTACCTCCGTGAAAAGAAAGGAAGAGTCGGCACTGGAATGGTTGTGCGGTCGCCCTGAAGGCTGTGGTGAAAGTGAGGATTGTTGTGAATACCTGGGCCTCTGTCAGTAATTGGTTGGCAAGATCTTTCTCAGTCTTGTCGGCCGAGTTACATCGAGCGTTTACAAGCAGCTGTTGAATGAACAACAAGTGACACGGCGAGGTCAGTGCCCGAACGAGCAAATGTGAACACCGACTGCCCCCCCCTGCCACCATCTGACCTTTAGACCCCCACCCCAACTCGTAACCCAATCTCACAGCAGAGCTGTGAAAAATTAACGCCCCCCCCAATCTCATGACAGAACTTTGACAAAGTAATGGCCCCCTTCCTAATATCCCCCATTTTTGTACATTTGTCACAATGAATGGCTTCAGAAAATTTAATATTAAGATACACGGAACGTAAATGAACACTCAGTGGTCTTAATATCTGGACTTCTCCTCATTTAAGGAACAAAGTTATCCAACACCCTAATGTGAAAAAGTCATTGCCCCCTACATTCTCGATTTTGGCTGCAGAATCTTTAGCAGTTATGTGCACAGCTGAACACTTCCCGTCATTTTCTCACCCACTCTTCTTTGCTTTAATTTAGACATGTGGGCGCTGCTCAGTTTAGGTCCTGCCACAGCATCTCCACGGGATTCAAGTCAGAACTTTGATCGGGCCTTAAAACCTCTGAGCCATTCAGTTGCAGGCTTGCTTTTGTGTTTTGGCTCCTTATTAATAATGACTTACATATATAGAGAGAGCTTATCTCACAACTCAAAGAGGTTTACATAGTGTGAGGCATGGCATGCTGGGACTGGCATCCTGGCCAGAGTTGGTCTGGGATCCTTAACCTGCAGGGACTTCACGGTAGGACATGGGAAGGCAATGTAATCAGGTCATCATCTCCCCAACACGCTAGGTGGCAGCCTTCCTGGGCTACGGTACCACGTGGGTACCCAGGGATAATTGAAGTTCTTCACCCAGTTCTTGGCCTTGAAACCCCCTGGAGATTTTGTTTTTTTTTTCTTTTCTCCGGAACCATCTGGATTTTTCTTGTTTTTTTTATTCTCCCAGCCATCAGACCTTATGTTATTCTTGGTTATTTAGTATTGTCTAATCTTACTTTTGTTTCATATCAACTTTTCTTTCTTCATCTTGTAAAGCACCTTGAGCTGCACCATTTGCATGAAAATGTGCCATATATGAGTAAATAAATGTTGTTGTTTGGGTCAGCCCTGCTGGGTTCCATGGGTGAAGGGACTCGAGATCCCTACTTTGTGGGCCTGCAAACACACCCAGAAGTGCTCCTGAGCCACAGTTTTGGGACACCGGCAGTACTACAGGGTTTTGTATAAAAGGTGCAGTCTGCTTTCATACGGGGAGCCAGAGTCAGGGGGAGGAAGTCGAGGCTTACCTGGGGGAGTGGAGGAGACATGGGAGGATTGCTGTGAGTGTGATTTACATTTTCTGAGTCGTGGAAACATTGAGGGTGTGAGAGTTTACACAATAAAACCCTTTGTCTTCACTAAAACTTGTGTCCAAGTCATTGTGTTGGCTGATTGGGGTGCAGGAGTGCCACCTGTTGGTGACAATAGACACTGGGGATCCACTTCAACCACCACCCACCTGGATGATGTCATGGCAGCCATTGATGCCTCCATGTCAATATGGACCAAAGTCCCTAAGGGACGTTTCCAGCACCGTATTAACTGTACGCCACAAAGAATTACGGCGGTTCTGAAGGCAAAAAGGGGGTCCAACCTGGCACTAGCAAGGTGTACCTAAAGAAGTGGCCTGTGAGTGAATATTAAGCATCAATTTACAGTAGAAGTGATGCTCTATGTTTCCACAGGTTCTATTTATCTAGTTTTGCATTTTGTAATAAAATCGGCAGCCATTCTTTGTGACAAACGCCCAAAAACAGAGGAGATCAGGACGGGGCAAATGCTTTTTCACAGCACTGTGACTGAAGGTGACACTTTTCAACCATGTGGCCCTGCGTCTAACGTTTTCCTTTTAAACCCTGCTAAAGGTTCTGCTAGGACTTGGATGGGCAGTTTGTTGACCACCTCATGGCCATCTTGTTTAGAAGCTCACACACCACAATTTACTCTTAAGACCCATAGACTTGCAGCAGAACGCCGCTGCGGACATCGACCCCAAGCCACATCCTTCCTTCATGCTGAAGAGCAGCCTGGTAATGTCAAAGACGCTCTTCTTGTAGCTGATGTTTCTGCCCGATGCCCTGCACTGGAGGCACAAGCCAGACGTTACCACAAAAATACAGAAGCAGGGAAGCGCTACATGTGACATGCACTTCAGAAGGCCACTTGGCTACCCAACATTCACAGCAGGTCAACCGGAAGCACGGTAGCACTGCTCAAGGCCGAGTAACGATGGCTGAAAGCGAGAGGGGCTAGCAGCAGCACACATGCCACTGCCACTGCCCCCACACACACACGGGACAAGTACGCACCTTGCTGTTCTGCAGCAGACGGATGAGATGCTCAAAACAGTTGCTGTTGAGGTAGACGGCTTGGAGGACTGGCCGGTCGGAGCAGTTGAACATGTCCGTGATGGAGTCTGGGAAAAATAGAGAAGATGGGTCAGAGCTGCAGTTGGTGCTGAAGTGGAGAGGGCAACCTTCGCCCAAAGAAGTCACTCGGGAGTCTCCGGACAGGTGGCAGATTTGTGTGTTATTGTGCAACGTACGCACAGACTCAAATCAGATGATGGGGTCATCTTACTTTTATTACAGTTCTTATCAATTGGCTCATCTGTCCCCCATATCTGACTTCCCAGCATCCCATGGCTTTGGTTCTGTCTCCAATTAGCCCACTTGACAGACCCTCTCCCCTCCTCGCACCCAGGATTTCCAGTCCACAGCTCATGTTCACCATGTGGGTGGGTTGCCTGTCAGCCCCTCTCTCCATATCTGACCTTGACTTATGAAATATTGGAGGTTTCCAGCTTGCTAAAAAAAAATTTTAATTATTTAGGCACAGGCCTTCTTGGGATTTAACCCTTACTATACTAACGTGCACCAATATGTAACGTTTATTTTCTTATACAGTCACGGCCAATATTTTGGAGAATAACCCAAGTATTGGTTTTCACAAAGTAGGTCTTTGTGTCAGATGTTTCTCTGGGATACTGAAGCAGAATTACAAGCAGTTCAGAAGTTTCAAAGGCTTTGATTGACAATGACATGAAGTTTAGGTGGCACCGAGTCCATATCTGCAGTGTTGACCCTTCTTTCTTTTTCAAGACCTTTGCAATTCGCCCTGGCAGACTGTCTGTCCATCAACTTCTGGGCCCAATCCTGACTGATGGCAGCTGCTCATTTTTTCATAATCAATGCTTGGAGTTGGTCAGACTTTTTGGGGTTTTTGCCTGTTGAGGATTGACCACAAGTTCTCAATGGGATTATGAAGGTCTGGGGAGTTTCCTGGCCATGGACCCCAAATGTCGATGCTTTGTTCCCCAAGCCACTTAGTTCTCCCTTTCGCCTTATGGCCTGATGCTCCATCATGTTGGTCACCAAACTGGTCTTGGATGGTTGGGAGAAGTTGCTCTCAGAGGATGTTTTGCTCCCATTCTTTATTCATGTCTGTGTTCTTAGGCCAAATTGTGAGTGAGCTCACTGCCTTAGCTGAGAAGCAACCCCCCGTGACATGACTGTTGGCGTGACATGGGACTGATGGTAGTGGCACTCACCTTTTCTTCTCAGGACGCCTCAAATAATCAGAAAGGGGATTCATCAGAGAAAAATGACTTTCCCCCAGCAGTCCAATCCCTGCACCTTTTGCAGAATATCAGTCTGTCCCTGATGTTCTTCTTCTTTGTGGCCCTTCTCGACTCCCACCAGGCCGTCCTACAAAAATCTTCACCTCACTCACACTTGCCTGCTGCCATTCCTGAGCCAGCTCTGCCCTGGTGGTGCCATGATCCCGAGACATGAATAAAGAATGGGACCAAAACATCCTCCGAGAGTAACTTCTCCCAACCATCCAAGAACAGTTTGGTGACCACCATGATGGAGCACCGGGCCATATGGCGAAAGTGAGAACTAAGTGGCTTGGGGAACAAAACATCGACATTTGGGGTCCATGGCCAGGAAACTCCCCAAACCTTAATCCCATTGAGAACTTGTGGTCAATCCTCAAGAGGCGGGTGGACAAACAAAAACCCACCAATTCTGATTCTATAAGAGTGGACTGCCATCAGTCAGGATTGGGCCCAGAAGTTGATGGACAGCATGCCAGGGTGAATGCCAGAGGTTGTGAAAAAGAAAGAAGGGCCAACAGTGCAAATCTTGACTCTGTGCCACATAAACTTCATGTCATTATCAATCAAAGCCTTTGAAACTTCTGAACTGCTTGTAATTCTACTTCAGTACGCCAGAGGAACATTTGACAAAAAGATCTAAAAAAACGGAAGCAGTAAACTTTGTGAAAACCAACACTTGCGTCATTTTCCGAATGTTTGGCCAGGACTGTATGCTCACGATTCTCTTTGAATATATGCGAATCATCAACTTTAACAATAGACTTTTCTATGCTGGCTGCTCCCAGCCTTGAAGTGTGAACAAACGACCCATTCACGTCCTCTGTGACGATCAGAATCCACTTCAGTTTAGAAACTAGAAATATATGATTTGAAGATTAGCGTACAAGCTGAAAATTATTTGGTCCGGGAAATCTCAGACGAATGCTAGAACTTCCATAACTTGCTGGTCGGATTTCCATGCCTCTCCCTGAACTGCCACCACTGCCTCAGGACTGGGCTAAACTGCGCAGAACAGCAGTTGTAATAAGGAATTGGAATCGGGAAAACACAGAATGAGGCCAGAATAAACACGTCAAGGCCGTAACCGGTCATCACAGGACCTAATAAACAAGGCCCAAGACATGACATGATAAAAATGGAGCCAGAGAATCACAAACCAAAAGGTCACGCGTAACCAGAGCCCCAGCAGACATCGGTTAGAAGATGTGCCGTCACAAAGCCTGAACACGAAAAAGTGAACCCTGCAAGTCAAAAAATCGTGGTGTGCCATCGCTAAAAATGAGATGCTGCGAGGGGAAGTCAAGCTAAAGATAGAAAATGGAGTGAACCTTCACAAAACTAATGATGTAATTTCTCAATGTTATCTCCACCCTTCTCAATGCACTTGCGCCACCTGCCTGGCAGTGCCCGGATTCCAGCAGAATAAAAGGTTTTGTCTCGTCCTCGCCACCACTTGTGCACCGCTTGCTTTCTTCACATCGTCATCTGTCTTGAATCGACCACCACCCTGATGTTTAAAGGGTGGAAATCACACGGTGCCAAATCTGGTGAATAAGGAGGATGTGGCAATACGTCAAACTTCTGTTTTTCCAGACAAGCCTTGGTGTTCTTAGCAGTGTGCAGGCAGGCGGGTGGGCACTGTCTTATCCTTGAGATAGCCGTCCCCAAAGCTTGGATCGAATAGCAGGCTTCACGTTGGTCTCCAGCAAGTCACAGTAACTTGCACCAGTGACTATAGTACCCCTCGACAATAAAGGAGTAATTGTCGTACACTACATGCCCAGGGGTCTTGACTGGAGACGCTGACGTTTGAGGTATTGCCACATCCTCCTTATTCACCAGATTTGGCACCGTGTGATTTCCACCCTTTAAACACCTGGGTGGTCGTTGATTCAAGACAGATGACATCGTGAAGAAAGCGAGCGGTGCACAAGTGGTGGCGAGGACGAGACAAAACCTTTTATTCTGCTGGAATCTGGGCACTACCAAGCAAGTGGCACAAGTGCATTGAGAAGGGTGGAGACTCCAATGAGGAATGACATCATTAGTTTTGTGAAGGTTCATTCCATTTTCTAACTTTAGCTTGACTGCCCCTCGTAAACCTAGTAGACGGAGTCAAGGGCGGAATCGCTTATGTTAAGGGCATGGCCAGGGTTAACGAGTTGGCTCAGGTTTCTTTCTTCTTCATTTAGCTTTTCAGTTCTTGTTTAAATACAATTGTTGTATGTGACGTCATTAATCCAGCCAGCCACACTTAGCGTCTCAAGGGACAGTCTCACTAACACTTGGATCTAAGTGACCAGACAACTGTCCTTCATCTGAAAGCATTGTGGAGAGGAGCGCAGCAGAGAGGACGCTGGAAGCGTTGCCTTCTTAAATGAAGAGGGGGGCACCGTGGGACTGTGGCTTTCTTGGAATATAACGTCATTTTTAAAGAGCAAGTATTCAAACTATGCTAGCAATCCGTTTGCTCACCAAAGGCAAAACAAGGCAGCTAAAATTTCAACAAGTTTGAACGCCCGCCAAACTGTTTGCAACAAACAGACGTCTATTCAAGAATCGGCATCCAACAAAACCGTCAGGCACAGCGAGGGGAGCTGCTGGGATAGCAAAGCCGGCTAATAAAAGCAAGATTGAGAACATGAGCTTGTCATGCCAGTGGAGGAGCCAATCAGTGAACTGAGAAAGAAAAGAGGCAACGTCACTTAGCGTTCAGACAGTTGGGATGAGAGTTAAAGTTCAGCAGAAAAAGAACGTTGTGAAGAACACATCGGCTCCCATTGCTGGTCATTTCACTCAGGACAGGCACACACGCTGCCATTTTAGCTTGGGCTGGCCAGTTGCTTTTCCCAATCAGCACAAAATCAGAAGAAAGTGGTTGAAAGTCATAAAGTTGCTACTCCTGAGATACGCTCCATCCTGATCTGTGCAGCTTACAGGGGTCCCAGTGGCTTTAATTAGGATAACAGAAAAGGTGTCATTCCTCGGGTGTGAGGGGATACGCTGATTTGATATTTCAATCTCCACTGGCCAATCAGGAAGCAAATCAGCCTTTACGCTTTTACAAGCTTGACTGCAAAATGTCTGTGGACACTTGAAGAGGAGGACCAATCGGTCAAGTGGTGACAAAAGAGCCATCTGCTATAGGGACCCTTCTTCTAAGGTACAGCAAGATCAGAGTTCAAAGAAGAAATCCTGCGGAGCACTGGCAGGCAGATTGAAATTGCTGAGAGCATCGCATGTTTGTACTTTCAGCACATCAGCTGACATAATGTAGGCCACTGGCCACAAGATACGGGCTAATCACAGGGAGATAAAACTGAGAGCGAAACATCACATCATTCTTCAGGGTCATACTGCGGGAGTACCATGAGCCTCGGGTAGCGGGCATGAGACCACACAAAAGGCCTCCAACCATTCCTGAGCCCAAAAAAAAATCCACACAGTGGACACCTGCCTTTGATTGGAAATCCGTACAAGAGAATCGTTAAGTGTGAGAGGGCACCATTACTAAAGATGTCGTAACCGATGAGAAAAACGCCTTATGTATGCTTGCTTCTGATTGGCCATCCATACAAATGAGTCATTAAATGTGAGAGGGCATCCGATCCCCCAATGTCGTAACAAGTGGGGAAATCGATTTGAGCGCGCCTGCCTCTGATCGGCTACCGTGATCATCAGAGGGGACTGTGCAGAGGGTGCAGACCTATAAACACCTGGGAGTGCAGCTGGATGATAAACTGGACTGGACTGCCAATACTGATGATCTGTGTAAGAGAGGACAGAGCCGACTATACTTCATTAGAAGGCTGGCGTCCTTCAACATCTGCAATAAGATGCTGCAGATGTTCTACCAGACGGTTGTGGCGAACGCCCTCTTCTACATGGTGGTGTGCTGGGGAGGCAGCAAAAAGATGAGGGACGCCTCACACCTGGACAAACTGGTGAGGAAGGCAGGCTCTATTGTAGGCACGGAGCTGGACAGTTTGACATCCATGGCACAGCGACGGGCGCTGAGCAGACTCGTGTCAATCATGGAGAATCCACTGAACAGGATCATCTCCAGACAGAGGAGCAGCTTCAGCGACAGACTGCTGTCACCATCCTGCTCCACTGACAGACTGAGGAGACCCCACACTATGCGACTCGGCTGGTAAACGTTAACATTATACAAAGTTATTGTCTGTTAAACCTGCCCACCTCGCACTCTCCACCCTGCATTTTTTAACTTGCACTGCTTTTTGTTTGTATTGCTCTTTAATTTAATATTGTTATTATCAGTATGCTGCTGCTGCTGGAGTATTTGAATTTTCCCTTGGGGATTAATAAAGTATCCATCCATCCATCCAAATAAGCCTTTAAATGTGAAAGGGCATCCAAACACATCATTTCGTAACACATGGAAAAAAATGTATAGCGTACACTGGCTCCCGATGACGTTTCAGCACAAAAGAGTCGCCAAGTGTGAGCAGGCCACTGATCTCCCGATGTCGTAAAACAGGGGTCCTCAATCACAGTCCTGGAGGGCCGCAGTGGCTTCAGGTTTTTGTTCTAACCCGGTTACTTAATTAGAAAGCCATTCTTGCCAATAATTTCATTTCATGGCTTGTTAGTAATTTAACTCTGCTATGTCAGCTCATTCTTGTATCCTCGATTTTCTTTCGCCTTTCTAAGGATCTCATCCAAATGATTTGAAGGCTAAAATGGAGGAGTAATTCTCAGTCCTTCACTTTTTTCTCTTCACTTTCCTTCCAAGTATTTAATCAAACCCTTTAGTGCACGATAAATACACAGAGGTGTGAATGGTAACAAGCGAAATGGAGAAATGCTGGTCTCTATTAGTCATTTGCATGTTATTGTCAAATAGAAGCAATTAAAAAACAAGAATACGGCTGTTTAAGACTAAAATAAGCAATAAGGGTTCCAAATCTTAACAAGTGACACCACTAAAATGAAGCAGAAGTGTTACTGGAGCGATAAGTGCTTCTTATTAAGCAACTGGGTTGGAGCAAAAACCTGCAACCACTGCGGCCATCCAGGACCGTGATTGAGGACCCCTGTCGTAAGATGAGAAAATCGCTTTGTGTAATCCTGCCTCCGAGTGACTATCCATACCAAGGAGCTGTTAAATGTGAGGCGTCACCAGAACTCCTGATGTTGTAACACGTAACGGAAATCGAAGAGTACGCCTTCCTCCGATGGTCTTTCAGTCAGAATAAGTCGCTAAGTGCGAGTCGGCACCCAATCTCCCGATGTCATAACAAGTGAGAAAAATCACTCTGAGTATTCTCGCTTCTGATCAGCTATTCATACAAAGGGGCTGTTAAATGTGCGACATCACACAAACTCCTTATTTATGAGAGACGTTATGAGAAAAATCGAAGGGTACGTTTGTGTCCAATGGTCTTACTGCACAAATGAATCGCTAAGTGTGAGATGGCACCCGATGACGCGATGTTGTACATTTAAGATAATTGCTTTGTGTAATCCTGACTTTTATTCGGTTGTGCTGATGAATTCTGTCACCACACAGTTCCAGTGCATCATGGGATGCCCTTACCATTGTAACAGGTGACACGAAACCCTTCAACTTTGTGGTGCCCATTATCAAAACAAAAAAGGATGTTAAAAAAATATTGAACCATTAAATAAATCCTCTGAACACAAAACCAACATCAGAAATAGGAATCTGTAGGTTAGAGACGCCCACAAATGCTGTACAACGAATTTTCTGGCTAGAGGGAAACCTGGAAAAATTCAATGAAACACATCAATCACAACGACATGCCTGCAAGTTTATTCACAGTTTGTTGAATTCATTTTATAAGAAGCTCCCCTTGCCGATCCTGCGATGGCCCACTCACGGATTCGCTGGTCCTCACTCTTGATACGTCGTCAGGTTTCTTTGTTTGTTTAAGGGTGAGGAATCCCGTCATTTTATATTTAAGTCAATTATTTATTGCTCCTATTCCCCATCAGTAACCAATGCAGCCCACTAACAATTTAGTTTGGGGAACATAGCACAGTGGACCCCAAAAAGTACTCACTCAGCATCCGAATCTGCAGTGCGATGAAGTGGTTCTCCCATTGCCTGGACTTGGCCTTGGCCGGCAGCATGGAGGCATCCGAGTTTAACAGCTTGAAGTAGTTCTCCATGATCGTGCTGATCTCCACCTGCCGCTGGTCAGAGCTGCTGGACAGGAGCACCTGCACCACCTCCGTCAGGCACAGCAGGGTCAGCTCCGCTTTCCGGCTGATGTCGTCGGGGTCCCGATCCTCCTGGGAGTCACAATCTGCCAGAAGCCTCATCAGGACATCCATTGTGGCCGGCGAAATCGCTTGCAGAGCGTTACGCTGAAAAGACAAAGGGATTCTGGGCTTGAGGCAGCACACCAGCGCACATGGCCACCTGCATACACCCTCAGCAATTGTAAGCCACTTGCCCTTACCTTCCATTAAGTGATGTGTGCATCGAGTCATCCAATGTGGCACACCTAATGACCGAGAGCTACTAGTCTGTGACAGGCCGAGATAAAATCAAACAGGTATGATCTTCTCTTTGGTCAGAGGGGCTCTTTGTGTGCGAGACGTGAGAACCAATGAGCATTCAGCCGGCAGTACAATGTGAAGAATGAATGCAGCAAATACGCATGTTATGAACCTCACAAACGGAAGAGAAGCTCGTCTGTCTGATGTCTCGTATTTTACATTCAGTAACAGAAAGGAAAAAGGAAATAAAGGGCAGAGGTCACTGGAGCTGCCATCTGGCTGCAGGCTATTGGCTGTCACAAAAAGGGGTGAGCACAACTGTCCTGGAAGATTGGCGCTCCGTTGGTAAACGGGACATGGGCTGTGACTATCACTCAGGTAATTGGACACGATTTTGGTTTTAATTCAAGATCTGGTTTGGTTACGTCATATTTACGTGTCATGTGACATGCTAAAACAAACGTTTGTGCATCAGCTATGGTGTAAGCTGTGCTACTGAGGATTTTAGGTTCAAATTATAATAATAATAATAATATGTTGCATTTATAGAGCACCTTTTACAAACCTAAGGTTGCTTTACATACATAGGAGAGGGAAAAAAAATCACAGAAGACAAAGTTCATCAAAGAGAAAAGATGGAGAAAGAGGAGCAAACTCAGAGAGACTGAGGAAGAGGGGCCATAACACTGAAGGAGCCGAGAGTCTGGTGCGTGGGACAGGAAGGAGATGACTGAGCGAGGACCTGAGAGAGTGACAAGGAGTGTATGGAGCTGAGTGAGGTAGAGGAGGACAAAGGTTATGTAGGGCTTTGAAGGTGAGAAGCAGAATCTTGAATTTAACCCTTGATGAAAGTGGTAACCAGTGAAGTTGGGAGAGAACTGGGGAGATGTGAGCAGAACGCCGAGTTTGGCTGCGGAATTCTGAATGTGCTGAAGTTTCTGTGCAGATTTTGCATGGAGGCCGATGAAGAGGGGATTACAGAAATCAATACGAGACATTATGAAACAATGAACCAGAGTTTGAGCATCATTAAGACTTTGAGGGCTGAATATTTTTTCCAAACAAAGTTTTCTGGAAAGCACACAAAGCAATGGTTTCACACATAAATCAACACAAAAGGTCCTCTGGCGGCTGTGCCAGGATGGATCAAAGGCCAGCAGGAATGTGCAGCTGCCTGGTTGTCTTCACGTGGCAGGTGGGCAGTCACAGTGTGATGCAATTTGGTTTGTACCTCTTGTCATTGTAAATTGCGGTCGTGTCAGGCAAATGTTGCCGTGGGCGCATCAGCTACATGAACACGTTCAGCACCACGGTGAGCTGGGGACCGAACAGCTTATGCTGGTACCTCACTTTAATCTTCAAACTCCATCTACAGATCACTTGCATCAAAATCAAAGTCTGATTCAGCAGTAATATGCAAAGCGTCGTCTGTGTAGTATTTTGCTTGGCACATTCGCATTGGTCTCTCGCCAGATGTCATTGCCATTTTAGAGGTTGTTTCCTCTTCGCAAGTCATGCATGCACAGGAAATCGAGGTCAAAATAAATGAAGCTAACTTTCTAACAGAGACAGTCAAACTAAAACGTAATGGCGCGTTTTGTCGCCGTTTATAGCTGATTATCATTCTCTAACCCCGAGTTTCGACAAAAGTCGACACCCACCCGGAAAGAGTTAAAAGAACCGAAATGGATGGAGGGGGGCAATGTTATGGAGGAGACAGAATGACATTTTGGAAAGAGAGCTAATGAGTAGCTCAAAATTAAGTGAGGAATCAAACAAAGCACCAAGATGTCTGACGACAGGAGCAGGTGTGACGAGTGCGCCAGCAATAGAAACTGAGACGTCGGGTGTTTGGGCCTACCAGCAACAACCTCCGTTTGAAGAAAGTGATTTTCCATCCATAGCTTAAGATCAGTGATGCAGACAGTGAGTGTGCTGGGAGGCGAGTCTGTACTAAGATGTAGCTGTACAGTGGTGCCTCAGTTTGTGAGTATAATTTGTTCCAGAAATGTGCTTGCAATCCAAAGCACTCGTATAGCAAAGCAAATTTCCTCGTAAGAAATAATGGAAACTCAGATGATTTGTTCTACAACCCAAAAATATTCAAATAAAATGATTAATAGAAAATATAAAGTAAAAATATGTAAAACAAATTAACCTACACTTTACCTTTGAAAAGAATCGTGGCTGGTGTGAGGGAGACGAGAGAGAGGAGGGGAGGAGGAGGAGGATTATTGTGTAGGACGACTTTCACTCTGACTAACGGAATCCGTGCTATCTGTCGGCTCGCTGGAATCTTCTTGTTTTTTTGCGACTTTAACAAGGAGTCCCTCCAATGACAGTTGCTTTTGCCTGAAGAGTCACTACACTTGGATACAAAATTTCAAAAAATGCTTTACGCACTGTAAAGTATCTAAACTCTTTTGGGATTCCCCCTCAACGGGACAACACGTGGAAGAGCGTCCCGAAGCAACCGCAGGCTCCCAGCGCTGTAGCAGTTTGCCGTAAAAGTGAATCCGAAAAGATCGCAGTCGCTCTATAAGCGCCCCCTGTTGATGGGTGATGCAAGGAACATTATGAATGCAAAGGTAGAGAATTACTTGGCCACTAACCTGGTCACGACCCTGCCAGATTGCTGTGTCTCTGCATAGGAGAGCAGTAGATCCCGCTACAATAAATAACCGCGCTGTTCCTGTTTCAAGCTGAATAAAAGCTGGTGTTGCTAAAGAACTAAGACTCAGCCTCGTGTTTTGGGGTGCATGACAGGGACACGTGGTCACCATGCTATAGTAAACATGATACGCTCGTACGGTTGTTGACTATATGAATAAGGCAAGCTGACTGAGGCCGCATATGAGAGATGATTACCCACAATCCCACAGCGAGAGAGAGAGAGAGAGAACCACCATCGGCTCAGCTGTGATCACGCGACGCTCGGCCGACAAAGCGTATACGGACTACTCATATTGCAAGACCTTGCTCGTTTATCAAGTTAAAATTTATTAAAAAATTTAGCTTATCTTGCAAAACGCTCACAAACTAAGTTACTCGCAATCCAGGATATTACTGTATGTCATCTGCATAACAGTGGAAGTTAAGGATTAATTAATTATTAGTTCATATTGTGCTTCCTTGTCACTGGGAACGTCTGCTCTGAATGACTAAGTAATGCTGACTGCTGTGTTCTCTCATCCCATTTTGTGTTCAGTTTTGTCCTTGTGTACTTGCCGTACTTTGTGTCTAGCCGCTTTAAGAAACTGCAGTTTCCACTGTCTAACTCAGAATGTTTCCCAAGTCGTGTGTGTCGATGGTCACATGTTAAGTATATACGGAGTTAAAATGGCACAACTGTTCTAAGATTAGCCAACGTCTGCACGACATTCATCTTTACTCAGGTAATGTGACATGGTGCGGCGACTGTGAATGCAAAAATCTGACCTACTCCATAACTAAAAGTCACATAATGTGACATCGACTTAACAAGGTGGTCAGCAGAAATTTAAAAGATTGATGAATGGTCAACCAGATGGCTAAATAGATTTATTTTAATGAAAACTAACAGTAATTTTCTAATTAATGTAAACAGTTAATAAGAACTAATGGATTCATGGAAGATGATGCAATGTTAACTGGTGATTGGTTGATTTTGAGCAAAATTCTACAATATAAAAAAATAACAGTTCAGTCTCTCAAGAAGGTGGTCAGATGATAGTGGATTTTGCCAAAAGGATGGACATGGCTGTGGTGAACATGTATTTTAGAAAGAGGGAGGAACACAAGGTGACGTACAAGAATGGAGGAAGATGCACACAGGTAGATGACATCCTATGCAGAAGAGTCAATCTGAAAGGGGATTGAAGAATGCAAAGTGGTGGCAGGGGAAAGCGTAGTTAAGCAGCACAGGATGGTGGTCTGGAGGATGACATTGGAGATCAAGAAGAGGAGGAGAGTGATGGCAGGGCCAAGGATCAAATGGTGGAAGTTGAAAAAGGGAGACTGCAAGGTTGAGTTTAGGGAGGAGGCGAGACGGGCACTGGGTGGCAGTGAAGAGTCAACAGACAGCTGGGCAGCTACAGCAGAAGTGGTAAGGGTGACAGCAAGAAGGGTGCTTGGCGTGACATCTGGACAGAGGAAGGAGGAAAAGGAAACCTGGTGGTGGAATTGAGAATTACAGGAGAGTATACAGAGGAAGAGGATGGTGAAGAACAAGTGGGATAGTCAGAGAGATGCAGAAAGTAGACAAGAGTACAAGGAGATAAGGCACAAGGTGAAAAGAGAGGTAGCGAATGCTGAAAAAAAGGTGTATGATGAGTTGTATGAGAGGTTGGACACTAAGGAGGGAGAAAAGGTCCGGTGGGCTACAGAGAGGGACCAAGCTGGGAAAGATGAGCAGCAGGTTTGGGTGATAAAGGATAAAGATGGAAACAAACTCACAAAGAGAGTGTGATGAGCAGATGGAAAGAGTACTTTGAGAGGCTGATGAATGAAGAGAATGAGAGAGAGAGAGAGAGAAGAGGTGGGATGATGTGGAGATAGTGAATTAGGAAGTGCAACGGATTAGCAAGGAGGAAGAAAGGACAGCGATGAAGAGGATGAAAAATGGAAAGGCCGTTGGTCCAGCTGACATACCTGTGGAAACATGGAGGTGTTTAGGAGAGATGGCAGTGGAGTTTTTAACAGGATTGTTTAATGGAATCTTGGAAAGTGAGAGGATGATGAGGAGTGGAGAAGAAGTGTACTGGTGGGCCGATATTTAAGAATAAGGTGGATGTGTAGGTCTGCAGTAACTACAGGGGGATAAAACTGATGAGCCTCAGCATGAAGTTATGGGAAAGAGTAGTGGAGGCTCAGTTAAGAAGGGAGGGGATGATTAGTGAGCAGCAGGATGGTTTCATAACAAGAGCACCACAGATGCAGTGTTTACTCTGAGGATGTTGATGGAGAAGTTTAGAGAAAAACAGAAGGAGTTGCATTGTGTATTTGTGGACCTGGAGAAAGCATATGACAGGGTGAGGAGAGAAGAGCTGTGGTATTGTATGAGGAAGTCAGGAATGGCAGAGAAGTACGTAAGAGTTGTACAGGATATGTACGAAGAAAGTGTGACCGTGGTGAGGTCTGCGGTAGGAGTGACGGAGGTGGGATTACATCTGGGATCAGCTCTGAGCCCTTTCTTATTTACGATGTTGACAGATGAAATTAGACAGGAGCCCCTGTGGACTGTGATGTTTGCTGATGACATTGTGATCTGTAGTGAGAGTAGGGAGCAGGCTGAGGAGACCCTGGAGAGGTGGAGAGGAATGAAGGTCAGTAGGACCACCAAGACAGAATACATGTGTGTAAATGAGATGGAGGTCAGTGGAATGGTGAGGATGCAGGGAGTAGAGTTGGTGAAGGTGGATGAGTTTAAATACTTGGGAACAGTACAGAGTAACAGGGATTGTGGAAGACAGGCGATGAAGAGAGTGCAGGCAGGGTGGAATGGGTGGAGAAGAGTGTCAGGAGTAATTTGTGACAGACGGTTATCAGCAAGAGTGAAAGGGAAGGTCTACAGGACGGTAGTGAGACCTGCTATGTTATATGAGTTGGAGACGGTGGCACAGGAGACAGAGCTGGAGGTGGCAGAGTTAAAGATGCTAAGATTTGCATTGGGTGTGACGAGGATGGACAGGATCAGAAATGAGGACATTACAGGGTCAGCTCAGGTTGGGAGACAAAGTCAGAGAGGCGAGATTGTGTTGATTTGGACCATGTGCAGAGGAGAGATGCTGGGTATACTGGGAGAAGGATGCTAAGGATAGAGCTGACAGGTAAGAGAAAAAGAGGAAGGCCTAAGAGGAGGTTTATGGATGTGGTAAGAGAGGACATGCAGATGATGGGTGTGACAGAGCAAGATGACGAGGACAGGAAGAGATGGAAGAAGATGATCCGCTGTGGCAACCCCTAATGGGAGCAGCCGAAAGAAGAAAAAGAAAAAAGTCTCTCATTTAAGATCGCCTTTATGGAAAGGATAGAGGACATCTCCTCCCGCCTGTGCCTATGGAAATACCCCCGTGTTCTCCGACATGGATGTAGACGATGACCGGAGACTCCACTACTGTATCGTACTCTTCCAAGGGCTTCCTTCAGCTGTAACTTGGGAGTGTTCACCAAAATGAAAACGCAAAGTGTGCAGTGTTCTCTCTTCAGGTTATTTTTTACTTTTCCTAACACTTCTGCAAGAGAGGCATACATTATAAATGTGTCTGTTAGTACTTAAAGGACACAGTCCCAGTGAAAGTGGGAGACAACAGGACTGCGGGTCAAGTAGCGCATACATTATATATGCACATTATGCGTAAATTCACTTATTTACCCCGAGGATTCATCATTTTTGAGAAACTCTCCCCCTACAGAGGTTAGGGCTGGACTGCGGGGTGCAAGTAGCCCCTTGGGGACACCAACAGCAGAGCTCACAGCAGAGGTGCCAGCAGGCAGGATTGATGGTCAAAGCCCTACTGGTCTGCCTGACCCGTCCGCTCGAGCACAGAACAAGAATGGGCACCTCACCTGACTGCCCGCCACGATGGCCCCAAACAGATGCAGCAGACAACACTTGAGACTCTCCTTCAGGTGCTCACTCTCCTGGAAGCATTCTGCAACAGAAAACAGAAGGAAGTGAGTAAACTACGAGTAGACAACGCGGGAGGTCGCCGTCACGTCACTGCTGAGGGCCCCACTGTAACCAACAACCCTCTCATTTGTCTAAAGTATAAATGTCTGATTTTCAAAGAGCAGGAACTATCAGGGCCTTAATTACAGATACAAATAAAACATCTCACCAAGCTATGCCCACACAAACGAATTGCTAAAATCCTCTTCTCTCCGCCTGGAGAGTTAACACGCTCCTCATTTTAAACAGCCTACAGTGGATGCTCCAACACGTCCGCCGCCAAGACGCGTGAAGTGACGACTGAATGAACCGGTCCACTGTGAAGCACTGAGAGTCCTCACCGTCACAGGACAGCTAAGGCCCAGATCTGCGCATGTCGGCGTCACTGCTGCACAAACACTGGACCTGTATCTCATTTACGAGGTGTGATCAAAAAGTCCGGTGAACGTCAATGCAGAGCGCCATCCGAGAGCAACGCAGAACAATTCAATGCAGGTTCTGACAGGTCCATCCTAGAGCCGAGTTTGTGACGAGTTTCATCTTGTTTGACACGGTCAGTCGTTTGAGAGCCGCTGTTGAGTTCAAGTTTGTCGTTAATATTGGATATCGAGCAACACATTAACATGAAATTTTGTTTCAAACTGCAAAAAAGTGCTCAGGAAACCAATCAGATGTTAAAATCGGTTTAGGGTAACACTGCACCGACAACGAAGACTGCTTACGAGTGATCTGATCGATTTCGTAATGGATCTGACTCGACTGAAGACGAGAAAAGATCAGGACGTCGTATAACCGAGGAAAATGTTGAAACGGTTTCATTCTTCATCATTACAACGCTCCTTGTCACACATCCCTTCTCGTATGACAATTTCTGTTGAATAAAAACATTACGCCGTGTCCGGATCCACCTTATTTGCCAGATCTGGCACCATATGACTTCTGGCTGTTCCCTAAATTGAAAATGACCATTAAAGGCAAAACGATTTCAATCCATTGAGGACACCCAGGCAGCCACGACAGCCCAACTAAAGCCACCCTCGAAAGAAAACATTCCCCGTATTTTTTGATCACACCTCGTACAACACTACCAATCGAATGGCCGGTTTATACTTCACACTCAAAACGTGTATGCGCACACAGCATGGCTGCCACATGTTCCCAGCATTTCGTGTCACCTGTTACCATGCTTAGGGCTCGTTTATACTTCACGCTCAGAAGGCATACATGCACGTAACACAGCTGCCATGTGTTCCTAGCATTCATTTGAAGAATCTTCTCAGCACGTTCTCAGAAATTAACATGACGTGTGTGCGAGTTGCAGTACCAGCAAAATGTCAGTGGGGGCGCAGTGTGATCAAAGTCGGAATGTGATGTCAGGGTCTCCGTTTACTATCAACATGTGACGGCAAGCTGCTTTACAGATCCTCCAGGATCAATTTGTGTGCTTTGATGTTTGATGAATGGTTCTGTGTGGTGAAGCAGCTCATCAAACTTAAATGCTGACATGTATTTCTCACACAGGCAATACAAGTGTCACACATTCTCCCATCGTAATGACACGATACATTTTAAAGGTCTCACACAACCTTCTTGTGTGTTGTTTTTTTGCATCTTTGCAACAGCATCCTTAAGGACACAGTGAAGAAAAAAAGGTCTATTTCGTGATGAATCTGAAAATTTCCACTTTGATTTCATAGTTTATCTTGTCATTAAAAGTAGAACGTAAGCGCCATCTTAAAACTGACCCAGTTGTTAATCGCTACGTGCTTAGAGCTTCCTCCTGCACTGACAGCAGCGGCAGGCAGTGATCGCCACACAGAACACACTAAACGTCTGATATTCCAGTAGAATCCTTAGATATCTACTTGATGTCACTTTCATGATGAAATGTCTCCAAGGATGTCTGTCACATTTTACAGATAAATTGTTAACTTCATTTAAATAATGAATACTGTTAAAAATGATACATGTGCGGGTGACACGGTGGAGGAGCGGTAGCGTTTCTGCTTCACAAGGAGTCGCGTCCCTGGTGTTTCCGGCCTGGAGTTTGCAGGTTTTCCTGGTGGGTTTCCACAGTGTACTGAGGTTTCCTTCCAAGGACATGACGCCAGTGTGTGTGTGTGTTTGCTTGCGATGAGCTGATGCCTCATCCAGGGTTCGTTTCTGCCTTGCGCCCGATGCTTGCTGGAATGGGTGACTCCCTAAATTGATGGATGTAATCATTAAACTTCCATCCTTTTCAGAAATACTGTGGCAAGATGTCATGGGAATATAATGGATGTTTCTATCAATTCACAACACAGTGAAGTCGAACGTTGTTTTCTCACTGTGATATCTCACGCTGCCACCTGGTGGAATCCTCCATGATTTACATAAAGTATGCACGCAAGTATAAACAGCAAGCGTAGCAGCAGCGTCAGCAGGCACATGCACCATGTCGTGTGAACTATAAACCCCGGCCTGATGGGACACCACTCTGATTCTTTCGCACATATCTGACACAGCTCAGTTACACCCAAAGCCCACATGGTAACCATTTTTTTTTTTTTGAGATCGGACACATGCTGCTTTCTGATCGTCCATATTCCATCTGATTAGGGTTTTGAAAAAGTACTGAAAAATCCAAATTTTTTTTTTTTTTTAAAGTATCAGCATTTCGGAATTTTTGGAACCAGAAGTAAATGGTAGTTTTCAAGGCCCTCACGCTCAGCCACTGCATGTAACTTTTTGACACACTGGAGACTCAACAGGACAGCACATTGATTGACATGCTTCACACTCATCAGAGGAACCCTTGCCCCCTGCTCTTCGACTTGCTGCAGACTCCGAAAGGGAACCAACTCCTTGGGGCGACATTGAGTGCAAGACACCAGGGAGGCTGCTGAGAGGCGGAGGATGGCAAGTTATACGTTAATTGCTTCGGTACTTTTCTGGTACTGATACTGAGCTCAAAAAGGCGGTACTGATACCGAAGACCAAATTTTAGTACCAATCCAAAACTAGATCCGAGTTTAAACAGTCAGATCGTGAGGACACAAGCTGCAGTGTGTGTCAAATAACTTAAATGAGCGCAACAGCATGCGCCTGACCGGTGGCCTTCAGAAGACCTGAGAGGTAAGAACCGACTTGATTAGATCTAAAAATGTCTGCAGCTGAGTCTTGAATTAAGTAGAATTTGAAGAGGATGCCAGTGGATGAAGCGCTTACTTGTAGTAGCAATCATGCTATTGTGACATGTAAAGAATACAGTCAACGTCCAACTCGCTCATCTGACCAACATGCATCACAGCGCCACACCCCAGCAACACAATTAAAAAAGACTGGATTTAATGCAGGGGTACAAAGATATAGTATTTTCCACTTCCAAAATTATTTATACCTTAAATGTGTTATATGTTACATACTAGCAAGGCACAATGTTACGATTTTAAGTTTGTCTCTTTAGATCACATTGTGCATTCAGGAACCTCTGTTCACCAAAACATGCCATCCCTTACGTTCCTCTTTCTTTATGCGTCTAACTGCCTTTGGTCATCGGACATTACAGCCCTCTGGAGGACGCCAGAAGAGATTATGCCTGAGCACAGACACCGGACATTTCATACAGACAGACAGACAGATTCATTCATTCAGTGCCCACTGTGCCCATACTTGAAGATGGCCCTGGATGGGTAGATAGATAGATATGTAAGACACTATTTGATACATAGATAAATATGAAATGCACTATATAATTAATAGATATAAAAGGTGCTATATAATAGACAGACAGATTCATTCATTCATTCAGTGCCCACTATGCCCATACTTGAAGATGGCCCTGGATAGATAGATAGATAGATAGATAGATAGATAGATAGATAGATAGATAGATAGATAGATAGATATGAAAGGCGCTATATAATTAATAGATATGAAAGGTGCTATATAATAGACAGATAGACAGACAGACAAAGTCTGATCCAAAAGCTTTCTGTATTTAAAGCCCTCACAGATTTCTGCCAGCAGTCTCCCCCACAAGTCACTTACGATAGAAGAAGGGGACGAACTCCAGTGTCAGGGGAGCAGCCTTGTGTTTCTGACGACTTTTCTCTGTTGGACTGAGCACCTCACTAGACAGGAAACACAGAGCAGTCTGTTACGATCGCGTCTTTATTTTTTTTATTGTTTTACATTTTTTTTTATTTCAGAATTCCCCCCAAAACCCAACCCTGTGTTTCTTTCTTTGTAACCCACTCTCTCTCCCTGTTAATTTGCAATTAGAACCTCAATTCCAACTGTGAAGAATGCTGGTGGAAATGTTCTGGTTTTGGATTTGCTTTGCTGCCTCAGGGTCAGGGCGGCTTGCAGTCATTGAGTCAACTAGGACTTCTGCATCAATTCAAGTGTGCTTAAGGAGAACGTGAGCCTCTCAGGGACTCCTATTTTGAATTTCTGTTGTTTCTGTTGAGGTTTTTGTTACCCGTGGGTGTCCATTGGGTTCATTTATTTTCAAGTATAGTTTTAATTTTGATTTGTGGTTTGAGCCATTAAATTGCTGCCATTCTGACGGTGCTAATCCTGATTACCATTGCTAGGATCATCCTGAAGTGGGCGTGTCCTCAGAGGTCATGGCCTGTCAATCACGACTTAACAGGATCAAAGGTCATCACAGGGTTTGCTTCACCAGACTACTTCATGAATTCCAAAACCCTTTGAACCTTTTTGTAAAATGCTCTGTTTTGTTTCTCTGGTTTTTAAGCCATCTGCTCTCCTCCTGACTTTGAGTTGGCCTCACGATTCCTGACTTAGGTTACTAATAGTTGCTCTTCTGCTTCTGAAGCTCTCCCTGGTTTTTTTGACTACATTCCTGTCTTCCAGTCATCCTCTGAATTCTCACACCGGGTGGGCATCGTAGAGGCCACATGTCCTAAAGGCTGAAGTTGAACAAGAAATGGACCTCCCAGCATAATAAGGATCTGAAGCACACTAGCAAATCCACCATGGAATGGCTCAAAGAGAAGACATGGAGGGTTATGGAATGTTAAGGATGTGATCTGAATCCCACTGAAAAGTTGCTTGACATGAGCAGAACATGCAAGACAGCCCACAGACATCTTGTAGCTGAAGGAATTTTGCTTGGAGGAATGGTCCAACATTTCACAGAGTTGATGTCACAGACTGGTGGGCAGTTATGCAAAACACCTACAAGGCTGAAGGAGGCAACATCAGCTTCTGAGGCCAAGGGTGAGCCTGTTTGGCAGGTCATATATGTTGAAAAGCTCCACAATTTCCATGGGGTGTACTTACATTTTCATATGAGAAAGAGCAATGGCCCAGCAAAGACCCTGAGGGACTCCACTTTCGACATCACCTAACTGTGATGAAGTTCTTCCTCTCCCTCAGCCAGTTTTGTACCCACCTATGCACCACACCCTCAGTTCCCACTTTTTAGTTTGATTCCTCACCTCTTACGAGGTTCCTTATTAAAACCCTTCTGAAAGTCAAGATAAATGACGTCACATGCACACCTCTGATCATCTGCATTTGTCACCTCCTCACAGATTTCCAGCATATTCGTGAAGTTCGATCTCCCCGTCTAAACCCAGGCTGACCACTAACTAACCCACCATTTCTTGGCATCGACCCTTTTCTTATTAATTTACCCATGACACGCGTTAAGCTTACTGGCCTAGTCAGACCCGAGGTGAGGCTTCGTCATTACCCCTTTGCAGTAAACAGCTCATCAAAATCACGGGAGGCAGCTAAAGGGCTCAAAAGAAGGAAAATCCAATCCTGAACCGGGGGGAGTGCACTGGTCCTCTCTCGTTTTTCCCTGCAGACCAGCCACAGGAAATTCTACCTGGGCCCAATAACGACACTTCAGGTTTTTCTGGTCCCAGTGACGTCACTTTCGGTTCTTGGCCCCAGCCCCCAATGACGTCACTTCTGGTCCCAGGATGGGTGGTGAGGGTAGGAGGTGGGAATGTTGTGGGATGGGCGGTATTTGGGGGATATGTGAGGGGCGGATGCAATGATGTCAGTTCCAGTTCCGGGCCTGATGACATCACTTCCGGTTCCTCTCCACATGACGTTATGCCATACTCCTCCTGTTACCTCAGTTCTGTTTCGGACTCATGTCTGTAACGGCCTATTATTCAATTTTGCCTTTTAGCCAAACTTTCAAGAATATGGGGTGGCTGTCCCAAACCTTTCTGTTGTGTCAAGGCATGTCATTTCACATCTGTTTATCTGAGGCACGAGGTCAGCGCTTACCCAGCAGCCCGGCGTCTCCAGTTACGGTATGGGTCATAGAGACTTTCACAGAAGGTCAGCGTGTGACGGACAAACTCCTCAGCGACAGTCTGGTCGGCCAGCTCCTTTTCCTTAGTCCTGCTCTTTAGCTTGGGTGACAGAAGACAAAATGAGAGGCGTGGGTTAGGATGTGAGCGTCACTGTGATCAGCATATTAAGCTTTATACCACAACAGAGGGGCTTTTCCCGAGGGGCTGGTCAACTGATTGACGTCACAGACTAGGAGACCCTGGCCACATGCCCGTGGGCCACACTCACCTGTTGGATATACAGCGTTGTCATAGTGATCACATGGTTGATGAATGAGCACGTCCCAATCTCCTCTACGTTCGACAGGTTTCTGAAAGTCACATAAAGGAGCAAAGCAAAGACGTCAGGCTTTGTGAGCTTTACAAAAACTCCAAGGCCCCATTACTACCAGGGCCACACAACGTTAACACACACACACCTGCACCAAATGTGCATCAGGTGACAGGCCGCAGCAATAAGATTACCTGCAGACGATGATGAGGAACTTGACGAGGAGCAAAGCCAAGGTCTGCTGCTCTTCCTCCAGGCCATCGGACAACTTCTGGACACATTGAAGGAGCTGGTGTCTCAAAACCTGCAGCATGTTGTCTGGTAGTAAAGACATCACTGGGGGAACTTCCTCGAGCCTTCAACATAACAAGAGGTTTGAAGCAAATGGGGGTCCTGTGTGGGAGATCTCTACAAACTTGTTAGCAGGTCTAAAAAGGCGCGGGCACATGCAGCTGTATGTATGGCACCACATGCTCAATGCGGAAATCCCAAACCCAAAATGGAGCTGAACACGTGCCCTATTTAAGTGACACAGCGCTAAGCAGCCCACCCTCCAAGTCCCCAATCTATGCTGTCTTACACAAGTGGACTCAGCCAATCTGCACACACGTGCGCCAGCCTCAGGATCCTGTTTGCTCTGCCCACACAGAGGCAGCTCTTCAATGCCCGGCGTGCCAGCAGCACTTTCTAATCCCTAGGACTAATCCGCACACAGAGGAGATTTTCAGGGAACTCACAATGAACAATTCCCGCCTAAACCTTCTGTCAATCCTAGCAGCTGTAAATCCGAATGGAGTCACTCGTCTCACAACGTGCTCTCACAAACGGTCACTTGACTGGCTAAGCTCTCTGTGACTCGCTCACCACCTTCAGCAGAGGCCAACTTGAGCATCCCACTCCGAAATCGAAAAGATGTCGAAAGATCAACCGACAGACGCTAAAAGAAGAGCAAAGAGACAGAACAAGACCTGGAGTGCTGGATTCGGACAAAAGGACGCAAGAGGATGTAATGGAAGTGAAGAGAAGACAAGGAGTGCCGCTCTCCAGAGAGAAGAGCAGTCAGAGAAGTTCACATGGATAATGAGGAGGAGGACGAACACAGCGACATGGGGGAGGGGGCATCTGCATCCATACCTCGTGGGTGGCTTCTCGAAGTCCACATCCAGGCACTTCTCGTAGGCGCCAACATAGATCTCCAGCCAGAGCTTCAGATACCCAGCGTCTTTCTGCAGGGAGAGAACGGTGTCAGCAGCACAGTAGGTGTCCAGTGGGAAGCTGCCATTCGTACCCGGGCATCACTCCTCGGCAACAGGGATGCCAAGGTGTGTGCTCAGATGTGTGCCATGCGTACCAACACTAACAGTCTGTACACATGGCAATCATGCACCATGATGAGTAAGCAGGAAACTTCCTGACCCCTAAACTGCGGCGTGTTGAATCTCGATGTGTTATTGTTCGACCAGAACTCCTCCACCACTCACCATTTTCTTGTATTAAATTGTTCTTTCATTTTTTTACCTGAACGTCTTATTTCGTTCTGTTATCGACGGTCTCTCTCCGCCGAGTGTCGGGTCTTTTGTAATTTATCGGTGCCATTTTCTCAGAGTCATGGTGTTCTACTTTGAATTTCGTTAATTTGGTTTTCTTGTTAGTTAATTGTTTTGTAAATGTTAAACTGTGGGGACCCCCACTAGTTTAATGATCTTACTTCCATATTTTCTTGACCATGTAATTTATTATTTAATTTGTCATTTATTGTGTTCATTGTAAATCAATCTCTCTGTTGTGATTGGCTCTTATATTGAATTTTACTAGCGTCTCCTTGAAAGGTTTGGGTCAATTAATGCACCACAGTAGGAAGTGTTTATCAAGCCTGGCCGCTGGTGGGTCGCGGGTCATCACTTGACGACTGTAGTCGATATCCCACTGCTTTGATGATCATTTTGATTCATACCCCCGGTGGGACTTTTGCAAATTTATTAAAAATAAAAAAAACTGAGAAAGCACATGTACATAAGTATTCACAGCCTTTGCCATGAAGCTCCAAATTGAGCTCAGGTGCATCCTGTTTCCCCCAATTATCCTTGAGATGTTTAATTGGAGTCCACCTGTGGTCAATTCAGTTGATGTGACATGATTTGAAAGGCACACACCTGTCTATAGAAGGTCCCACAGTTGACAATTCATGTCAGAGCACAAACCAAGCATGAAGTTAAAGGAATTGTCTGTAGACCTCCGAGACAGGATTGTCTCGAGGCACAAATCTGGGGAAGGTTACAGAAAAACTTCTGCTGCTTTGAAGGTCCCAATGAGCACAGTGGCCTCCATCATCTGTAAGTGGAAGAAGTTCAAAACCACCAGGACTCTTCCTAGAGCTGGCCGGCCATCTAAACTGAGCGATCGGGGGAGAAGGGCCTTAGTCAGGGAGGTGACCAAGAACCCGATGGTCACTCTGTCAGAGCTCCAGAGGTCCTCTGTGGAGAGAGGAGAACCTTCCAGAAGGACAACCATCTCTGCAGCAATCCACCATTCAGGCCTGTAAGGTAGAGTGGCCAGACGGAAGCCACTCCTTAGTAAAAGGCACATGGCAGCCCGCCTGGAGTTTATAAAAGGCACCTGAAGGACTCTCAGACCATGAGAAACAAAATTCTCTGGTCTGATGAATCAAAGATTTAACTCTTTGGTGTGAATGCCAGGCGTCACGTTTGGAGGAAACAAGGCACCGCTCATCACCAGGCCAATACCATCCCTACAGTGAAGCATGGTGGTGGCAGCATCATCATGTGGGGATGAACTGGGAGACTAGTCAGGATAAAGGGAAAGATGACTGCAGCAATGTACAGAGACATCCTGGATGAAAACCTGCTCCAGAGCGCTCTTGACCTCAGACTGGGGCGACGGTTCATCTTTCAGCAGGACAACGACCCTCAGCACACAGCCAAGATATCAAAGGAGTGGCTTCAGGACAACGCTGTGAATGTCCTTGAGTGGCCCAGACTTGAATCCGATTGAACATCTCTGGAGAGATCTTAAAATGGCTGTGCACCGACGCTTCACCTCCAACCTGATGGAGCTTGAGAGGTGCTGCAGAGAGGAATGGGCGACACTGGCCAAGGATAGGTGTGCCAAGCTTGTGGCATCATGTTCAAAAAGACTTGAGGCTGGAATTGCTGCCAAAGGTGCATCGACAAAGTATTGAGCAAAGGCCGTGAATACATACGGACATGGGATTTCTCAGTTTTTTTATTTTGGATAAATTTGCAAAAACCTCAAGTAAACTTTTTTCACATTGTCATTATGGGGTGTGTGTGTAGAATTCTGAGGAAAAAAATGAATTTAATCCATTTTGGAATAAGGCTGTAACATAACAAAATGTGGAAAAAGTGATGAGCTGTGAATACTTTCCGGATGCACTGTACATTGTGGTACAGCTGCTAGGTGTAACCGGTGGTTTCTAGGAGGCTTTCCCCCAGTAGTCACTGGCAAATCTGTCATCATCATGACACTCTATAAAAAACTGCCATTGTGGTCATCTTGCTGTCCAACTTGGTGGCTTCCTAAACAGACCTGTTGCGTGTTTTGTCAGAGGTTTATTTTATTTTGTTTCAGACGTCACTTTCCTCATCACTCAGTTTTACTGCCCAGCTCCTTGTTAAGACACTCAGGGTTTTGTTCTTGTGCCTCCTTTTTCGAGCACAATCTCAGTTCACTTCCCGGTCCTCTCGACTTAAGTCTGCACACCACCAGGCTGGCATTTCCTGTTTATGACGTCTGTCAATATTTCCAGAAGTATCTAGTTAACATTATTTTAGCAAATAAATGCTTGTGCTTTGCAGATTTGGAGCATACGCCTGGATAACTGATGTGTGGATTCTCATAACGTAATGTTTTTTCAATTTCAATTTGTCACCATTCTGTCATAAATATTCTTATCTCCATTCTATATGAAAACACAAGATTAAAACATTTTTTAGTCCTCTCTACAAAGTACAGGGGGTAAGTAACACATACAAAAATTGTAATTTTTGGGTGAAGTAGTCTTTTAACAAGCACCTGGTGTTTCTATGTGGTGAGGCCAGTTAGCGTCAAGGCCTCTACACAGACAAGCCCGTCTTCGGGTGCTACAACGTTTAGAACAAACCAATTACAAACAACAATGGCATGTATACTCGCATTTAAGTTCTCCCGTGGATAAGTCAGGCCTTGATTTTACCGTATAAGTTCTGGTATTTTATAACGTCGGTCGTATAAGTCAAATGTGGAAAACTCACACTATTGGTCCAACAGATTACGATATGCTAACGGCCACCTAAGAGCAACCACGGAACACAAGGCCTTTTTTTTGTTCTTTGTATTGTGCCTACATGACCGCACGGTAATACCCAAACTATTCCGAAGCTACGTTTGCACTGTTTTGTGTTTTTTGTATCTCACACCCTCATACACCTTTATAGTAAGACCATCCCTTATCTACGGTGGAGTGTTCGATTAAAAGAAAATGTGAAGTTGGTTTTAAATTAAACGTCGTTGAAGTGGCAAAAGAAATTGGTAACTGCGCTGCTGCAACAAAATTGAATGTGTCTGAGAAACTGATGAGAGACTGGAGGAGGCAAGAAGATGTCAAAAAAAAAAAAATTTGAGGTCACATATAAGTTGGGGTCCGATTTTATGATCAATTTTTCGGTTTTCAAGACCTGATTTATACGCAAATATATACGTTAACTCCAAATTAGCAATTTTTTGCAATTTGGGGGAAAACTGCTGTGGCATTAATGTAACAAAGGAAAAGCTCGGGACCCTGCTGCTTTTATTCAATTATTTTTGTTCAAATACTGCAAATTGTTCCTTTGGTGTTGTTAGGGTGTGAAAGATCCCGTGGTAATCTGGTGATTTTTATGTCTGCCATTTCAGTTATGTGAAAGCATTTGCCAAAGTTCAATACGAAGTGCTAGTAGAGGCGCTGAATGGGAAAGAGAGAGTCAATCACGACTCTGCATTGGGATCAGCGAGCAGACAAACGCAATGACGAAACAATCGGCGAACGTGGAGTACGCCAAGGCCGTAACTTGTCACTGGATCATTTCTCGCTTTATACAGAGACGATTATGAAGGCATTAGAGTTAGCGGCGTGATCGTCAGTAATATTCACAGTATGCCGATGATCCTGCAATCGCTGCAGACTCCGTAACAACACTTCAGGGGTTTCTTGATGTTGTGGTAAGTAAGGAGATGAAAAAAAAAAAAAAAAAATTGAAGTGTCATATTTTTGAACGGGCGTATAAGTCGAAGTCTGATCTTATGGTCGATTTTTCTTATCGTTTTCTTATACGCGAGTATATATGGTACTTCCATTGCACGTTTTCAAGGAGAATGTGTCTCAAAAGGTTTCTTGGCTAACAAAACAGGCAACAGAAAAATATAACAAATACACGATAAAAATCACACATCAAAGGCCTCAATGGGTGTTAGCAGGCCCGGCTTGACAAGAACCCATCCTTATACACTATAAAGGCACAAAAAAAACTCGTACAAGAAAAAAAGAAAGAAATCGGCAGCAGGGCAAATCGAAGGAAAAAACCTCATCCCCTTCCAGGCAGGGTGGGCATGCAGTGGGTGCCAAAGCAGGGCGAGTACATGGCAGATAACACTAAGGCAGGCATACAGAATATCAGCAGTTCTTGGCCTTTCTGGTGTCGTGACTCACTTCATCCCATGGTGTGGTCTTTGTGGGGATTTTGGTTAATCGTGTACAATTAAGGAGGGGCAGAAATCAAGTGAGATCGCTCATCAAGTGAGACCCCCAATGCAAGACCCACTAGCACTATAAACAACAGCAGCAACTCATGACCCACTGGTTGAGAAATGGTGCACTACATTCTACAGGGTGAGGCACAAAGGACGGACATTTTTTACAAAATCACAAAACTGTTCATTTTTTCTTACAAAGAAATTTATTGAAAGATTTGAGTTCATATTGAAATAGCATTTGACAATTTGTAGGGATGGAAATGCAGGTCTAAATGCAAAATACGCCTTACCGAACGATTACTGAGGCCAAGTTTAGAAGAATGCTTCTGAGCAGATCGACTTGGACTGCGCAGCAGGGCTAGTAAATGCGCTCCACATTTTCAGGGGTACGTGCTGTTCGTGTAGCCCCCGGCTGTCTTTTGTTCATAAGTGTACCTCGTGTACAAAGTGCTTTAACCTAACGTAGGATAGCGTTACGAGCGGGAACAGCTTTATTTCTGTGGATATTGAAATGGCAACGAAACTCACGCTGAACTGCGATAATAGATTGGTTGTTCTTGACAAAACAGTCGTACGCAAAAACGCAGTGTTCTATCATCCACAGCTCCATGGCTTCAACTAAAAAGAAAATAAAAAAATGCTAAGGCTTCGCGATCCTAACGCCACCTACTGCACATCTGTCTCTCCACCTAGTGGTGAGTTCTAAGCATTTCCAAAGACGTCCGTCCTTTCTGCCTCACCCTGTATTATTAAAGGCACAGAAAAGACTGACGGAGTCTCAGTCTCTAATGGTTTTCCATCTCAATAATTGATTACTACATCTAGAAAATGGAGTCTGTCACGGACACTTTGTGTTGTTTCATTTTAGGAATAAAGTCAAGGAGTTCTAACAGTACATAACACGAGAATGTGACGCCAATGCAGCACAGTACAACCCATATTTCCAGGTTAAATTTAAGACTCCTTTGAATGCCTCACTCTAAACCCTGGCCACAGACGTCACCAATAAGTATTTAAATAACATCTTTAATCGGGCAATAATCAATTAAAACTATTTAAATATATATATATATATATATATATATATATATATATATATATATATATATATATATATATATATATATATATATATCTCATATCTATACTAATAAAAGGCAAAGCCCTCACTGACTGACTCATCACTAATTCTCCAACTTCCCGTGTAGGTAGAAGGCTGAAATTTGGCAGGCTCATTCCTTACAGCTTCCTTACAAAAGTTAAGCAGGTTTCATTTTGAAATTCTACATAGCGGTCATAGCGTCGATAATGGTGACAACGTCCGCCATATTGAACTTTCTTATTTATGGCCCCATCTTCACGAAATTTGGTAGGCGGCTTCCCTCGCTAACGAAACCGATGTACTTACTTATTTCAATGGTAGGACGCCACTGTCGGCCGCCATATTGAACTTTCCAACGTCACTAATTTTCCAACTTCCCGTGTAGGTTGAAGGCTGACCCCATCTTCCCGAAATTTGGTAGGTGGCTTCCCTGCGCTAACCAAAACCGATGTACGTACTTATTTCGGTGGTATGACACCACTGTCGTCCGCCATATTGAATTTTCCAAAAGTCACTAATTCTCTAACTTCCCGTGTAGGTAGAATGCTGAAATTTGGCAGGCTCATTCCTTACAGCTTACTTAAAAAAGTTGGGCAGGTTTCATTTCGAAATTTTACGCATAACGGTCAACAACGTCCACCATGTTGAACTTTCTTATTTATGGCCCCATCTTCACGAAATTTGGTAGGTGGCTTCCCTGCGCTAACCAAAACCGATGTACGTACTTATTTCAGTGGTATGATGCCACTGTCGGCCGCCATATTGAAGTTTTCAACGGTCTTTGTTACTTATGGGCCCATCTTCAAGAAATTTGGTACACGGGTTCCCAACGCTAACTGAATCCTACTTACGTACATATATGCGTCCATAGCCTGCAGCTCGGTCACCGTGTGAGGCGTTGGGTCCCCATCCCAACGCCTCCCGTTGTTGGCTGCCTGCCTATATAAGGCCGTCCGTCGCTCCGGTCTCTACATTCCCTTCCTTGCCGCCACGGATTCACGTCTCCCTGCTGATAACTACAGCCTTTTTATTTAATCCACGGCTTCTCCGCTGTTTTATTGTTCATTTATTACAATTATAGTTATTGTGTAGGTATTTTAGACTTACTTTACATTGTTCAGGTACCCATTTCCTTTATCACTCCAACCATACTCCTATTAACATGTCTATCGAGGTGATCACCATCGATCAAAGAACTGTCACTTAGCGACTGGTTTCCATGCCCGGAGATGGCACCTGCCTTTTCCATTCTCTTTGTTACATATTGCACGGCCATATCAGGCTCACTCTTGATATCCATTGTGTCTTATGTATTGAATGACTGGACAGGTTCAAGGTGTGGACTGATGACGGTACAGGAGATAATTAGACTACACAGGAGCACTAGAAGAGTGAAATGCTTACGCCCTTCACCTATGGATCTGCATGTGAGTTGATGGCTGCCGCTGAATTGTTCGGTTGTTGCTTTCAAGTGTACCGAAATGGCCAAATATTTTACACCTTTCGACAACCGCCAATGCCTCTTAAATATCTTAGATTCACAGGTGACGATTTCAGTAGTGGACACTTTGATGTTTATGAATGTTTAAACTCTCAAAAGCTGGATGTGAAGTTATCAATGAAACCGGTTGTGTGCTTACAACGCTTGACAGATGCCGAATGTCACTTCAACACAAGTCCTACAAATACTGTCGTCATTGAAACAAACCATGAAACTCAAACCGATTATGACAGCAGCAATCCAAGCTGTGAGATTTGAGACAAGATTACTGTTCACATGGCCAACTGTACGTTACATGCTCAGAGTAAGCTCAGCGCACAGCTTGGTCAGATTACAACCGGAGGGCCGAACTGACAATGTGGTTTACAAGGAGATCCTTAACAAATAATTATTGGTATATTTTCCATCAGTTTAAAAAGGTTTAATTTTCTTCTTAATAAATATTTTAAGGCAGTACTTGTATTTTGCTATATATTTATAAAAGCCAAATACCACTGACTCACTCATCACAAAATCTCCCAAACCGTGAGGACTTGAGACTTGAAATTTGAAATGTAGGTTACCCTTGGCCCATAGCTGCTCGCTAAGAAACGGTTTAAAAAATTTTGTGGTCCAAGTACATTCTGTCTGTATGTCTGTCCGCTTTTCACGAGAGAAATACTGAAGAGATTTAGATCGGGTTGTTTTCTATACTTTGCTTGAACTTTCCGGTTGATTTTGCGACTTCTCACTTGCAATACCGATGTATTTATGCAAATCCAGCAGAGTGACTGTGGGCCAAGAGCAGGGGGGGCGGGGCCTTCCTCATTTACTCGCCAGCCTCTGTTCGAGTCGCTCTACCTCCCGCCATGTGTTGGAGTGCACCTCACCTCTGCTTAGCTAGTGATACCGGTTTGTTCAGCGGACATCATCATCTAGAGATTGTTAAGGAGTAACATTCGACTTTTTTGAGAGAAAGAAAGAGAGAGAGATCAGAGCTACATGTGTTTTAGAAGGTACCTACTCATTGGTAGAGATGTCAAGGCCATGTACTTTTCTCCCTATGTGGAGAACGCTCTCCAGTCAGAGCTGAACACGATCAGATACAGTGCCAACGTCTATTGATTTGTAAAGTTTGTCCTGTTTCATTACTATGTGGGCACAGCCACTGGGGTACAGCTAGTAATTAATAAAAGAATAAATACAATCAAATAATCTAATTAATAAAAACACAGAACTACCTGAAAAATTAATTAAAACTATGAAGAAAGGCAAATAGTTACTAATTACAACTAAAGAAGCTAACAAATAAGCAAAACTAATAAAGAACCAAAAGGGATCAAACAAAACAGAGATTTAACATACAAAGAAACCCAAAAAAACCAAAAAAGAAACGTTTTTAAAAATACACTCTCCCCTAGTTGTTCCGTGCTCTGGGTGTCCTGGCCGGCAAGGGCTCCAGCCATCCGCCACAGTGTGCGTGTGTGTGTGTGTGTGTGGTAACCCTGGAGGACATTTATAGCACACGCTACCTCAGGAAAGCCACCAGCATCTGCATGGACTCCACTCAGCCATGTGCCACAGTCTATTTGAACTTCTCCCATTCATCAAACACTTCACAGCCTCTCCTGCATGGACCCCCGAGGCTCACAAACAGTTTCACCCCAAGAGCTATAAACGCACTCAATCAGCCCATCGAGTGCTCCGGTAGAACTGTTTGTACTTAGAATTACAATCACCTCTCAGGAAACCTCACTCCACCTGTAATACTGCACAACCTGAGCCACTTTAGGAACCATTTGCACTATCTGCACTGTATGACAAGTATACTGTACTTACACTTCCATATTGTATATTTGTTCATTTTATTTTACCTTCATTATATCATTTTATATGAAAATAAGTTTATGGGTGAGTTGCATATTAAATCTCATTGCCCGATACAATGACAATAAAGGAATTCAATTCAACAGAAGAGAGCACCGCGTATTTACAGATGAAGACGACTGACTTCAAAGTCAATTTAGATTTCCAAGAGATATCCTCGTGGAGTTGTGTGCCATTGCAATACTAGGACTTCATACTTGATATGATTTTTATGATGAAACTAGCAAAATACCCGCGCTTCGCAGAGGCGAAGTACTGCCTTAAAATTTTTATTAAGAAGAAAATTAAACCTTTTTAAACTGAGGGAAAATATACCAATAATTATTTAAGGATCTCTTTGTGTACCACATTGTGAGTTCGGCCCTCCGGTTGTAATATGACCAAGCTGTGCGCTGAGCTTACTCTGAGCATGTAACATACAGTTGGCCATGTGAACAGTAATCTTGTCTCAAATCTCACAGCTTGGATTGCTGCTGTCATAATCGGTTTGAGTTTCATGGTTTGTTTCAATGACGACAGTATTTGTAGGACTTGTGTTGAAGTGACATTCGGCATCTGTCAAGCGTTGTAAGCACACAACCGGTTTCATCGATAACTTCACATCCAGCTTTTGAGAGTTTAAACATTCATAAACATCAAAGTGTCCACTACTGAAATCGTCACCTGTGAGTCTAAGATGTTTAAGAGGCATTGGCGGTTGTCCAATGGTGTAAAATATTTGGCCATTTCGGTACACTTGAAAGCGACAACCGAACAATTCAGCGGCAGCCATCAACTCACATGCAGATCCATAGGTGAAGGGCTTAAGCATTTCACTCTTCTAGTGCTCCTGTGTAGTCTAATTATCTCCTGTACCGTCATCAGTCCACACCTTGAACCTGTCCAGTCATTCAGTACAGAAGACACAATGGATATCAAGAGTGAGCCTGATATGGCCGTGCAATATGTAACACAGAGAATGGAAAAGGCAGGTGCCATCTCTGGGCATGGAAACCACTCAGTAAGTGACAGTTCTTTGATCGATGGTGATCACCTCGATAGACATGTTAATGGGGGTACGGTTGGAATGATAAAAGAAATGGGTACCTGAACAATGTAAAGTAAGTCTAAAATACCTACACAATAACTATAATTGTAATAAATGAACAATAAAACAGCAGAGAAGCCGTGGATTAAATAAAAAGGCTGTAGTTATCAGCAGGAGGCGTGAATCCCGTGGCGAAGCAAGGAAGGGAATGTAGAGACCGGAGCAACGGACGGCCTTAATTACGTAGGTAGCCAACAACGTGGGAGGCTTTGGGAAGTTTTAGTTTAGTTTTAGTTTTGTTAGTAAGCTGTAAGGAATGAGCTGCCAAATTTCAGCCTTCTACCTACATGGGAAGTTGGAGAATTAGTGATGAGTGAGTGAGGGCTTTGCCTTTTATTACTATAGATTTACACCGGCTGTTACAGACTGAAGTCAAATGTATGTTTTTATTCTAAAATAGTAAGAATAAGAGCAGCTCACTTCTCAAAACAGACTTGTCCGGGATCAAACCCATGAAGTTTTGATTACCAGTGTGACAGATAGGGGGCGCCATCGCTCCCTTGAACCCTCAGATAATTTTCCAGACACCAGGTAAAAGTTCAATGATTGACTTTTTTGAACTGTGCACAGTGCACAAAGCACCCTCCTCTCCACAATACTCATAAATTGAACAATACACTACAATAAACCACCCAGCCACCGAGCTCAGCTCGTCATCTGGGAGTTCCCACAGTCCTTTTATAGTTCCTGACCTAGAAGTGTTTCCCATCCTTCAGTCCATGATTCCTTATCACTTACAGGTCAGATAAAAAGTCCTTTTCTTCACCCCAGAAGTACGCCATCTCTCCTGTCGCTGTGACTAAGACACACTCCTGGGTTACAGGGCACAAACGACTCTCTGGGCCTTCCTGCAGCATCCTCTGTTGGCCCCTGTGGTATCCAGCAGGGCTGTAGAGGAAAACACCATTGTCCATGATTCCCTGCTAGTATCCGGGGCACCTCCATGCTGCAGGGAGAGCTCCATCTGGCGGCCTGGGGGTATTGGCTGGGATGAAAAGCCGGCCATGGACCACACCAGTCAACAGTTGATACCGCTGTACCACTGACGCGGTCGTAGCAAATGTGTGTCAATGTCGCACCCTAACACGGTTTCTTTTTCTGCCGTTATATTTTTGAATAAAAGCACACTTGTTCTATTTGTACCTTTTGTGAAAGTGTTTCTTTGATATTTGGAATTCAGGCTTAACACATTATACACTTCATGTCTACATTTTGTCAATTATTCCTAAAACATGAAAAGGTTTCTGTTTTAACGATGTGTTTACTATGCATAGATTGTTGTAGACACGGAACATACCTGAAATGCATGTTCCAAATAACGATATAGTATTTATAAAAGGTGTCATTTTGCTTGACTTCTCACTCTATACAACTCCAATCAACTGACACGCTGGTAAACAGACTTGAGCTGAGAAAACTGTGCGGGGTGGGGGATGTGATAGTAGGCTGCTTGCTGCTTATCAACACATTTAAACGACAAAAGACGCTGATGGAGAGGTGCGATGCGATTTAAGGTGGGACAGATCTACGAGTTTTTTCGTAGGCTCTGGTAATTCTAGTGTTAATGCATTTCTTCATGAAAATGATATCAAGTACATGTATGTAATGTATTCTGTGTGGCAGTCACTGTCAGCACGCTCCTGTTGGTGTAAGAGAAAGCCCATTTAAGAAGCACTGGCTGAATCAGGGAACACTTAGAATACAAAGCATTTAATGTGCTGCGTTAGTTACGATGGGTTTTGAGAAACTCCAGTAAATTACACACCGATTTTAAGATGAAGTTTACAACATTCCACTTTAATGACAAAATAAAGCTACGAGATTCAAGTTGAAATTTCAAGATTAAAGTGGACACAGACCTTTGTTTCTTCACCGTGTCCCCATTTTTCTTTTTTTTTTTCTCTGTGGCCCCAATACGCTTCCGTACGGCACTCAGACACTCACTTGCCTTTTCACTTCGACTTTGACATCTGAGCAATTCTTCTTTTAAGTTCTTCTTTTTTATATATGCTTTTACCATTTTTTTAACAAAACAATGAATGGAAGGGGCTACAGTATTTATGTTGATTTGCATATTCAAATACAGGGAGTCCTTGGGTTACGACACAGTTCCGTTTCTACAACAGTGATGTAACCTGAATTTTGGTGTAAGTCGAAACACACCGTAGCCTAAGTCACTTACCTATCCTAACACATTTGAAAAATCATAATCTAGAACATAAAAATACAACTAAGCCATAGAAAAAGGAAAAGAATATAAATACGCTGTACTGTACACTGTACTTTACTAACAGAAAAAATGAGTGTAAAAAAAAATCCTTATCTTTATTCATTCTCACGTCTCAATTTTTTAAAGATTTCATTGGATTGAGCATTGTAAACTTGAAACGTTGTCTGTCGAGACGTTGTAACCCAAGGACCCCCAGTATGCAAACTTCTGGGAGGAGTCAGGGTGTGGCTGCAGGCACATGGATGTGTGTTACAATTCACGTTGACTAGGATTTCTAAAGGGAAAGTGTGTGGAACTTTGCTTATGCAGTTTTTAAGCAACTGAATTTCTTTTGTGCGTACGTACATTTCTGTTTTTGTCCGTACGCCATGTTTTAGTGCAAATTCTACGTACAGCGTTATACACGAGACCCCAGGACTGTGCCAACGGGCTGTACAGCACCAACGCTGCACCGACATCCATCTGTCTCACATCACAGTCGACAAACGAGATGGGTCGCGATCGTGGTAACCTTCACTCTGATTGGCCAAATCAACTAATACTGCCACCCTTAAGTTACAGAAAAAGGTATTTATCCTCTTGACCTTTCATTCAAAAATATTAACAAAAAATATACAAATTATGAAGCCTACACTTTAAACTGTATGCACAATAATGGAAATACAAAACTTTGTGAAAGTAGTCATCCCTGTTCTTGAGTGATTTGCCATTTTTGCAATTTCCACTTATAACACTTTAATTTGTACTGAATCGCTGCCATGGACTGCCATCTTCACCGTAAGTCGGACCAAACCTGAGCAGCACGCCAAGTTCATTACCATCAGCTGAACTGTTTTGCTCTGATAACACACTTTTGGTTTTGCGCTCCACTCCCTCCTGTTCTTGATAGAAATTATGAAAGGCCTCAGGGGTGGAGATTTGAGCTTATACCAACAGTAATTCACGTTCATGAACTTGGACTCGGCCATTTTGGTTTTGTTCCTCCAATCACAAATCCCTTAAGAGCAACAAAACCAAGGAAATGGTGACTGACTTTTGACGCACCAAAGACCTTCTACAGTATGTCCGGTCCCTGTTCAGGGAGTGGGTGTAGAGGTGGTGCACATCTACAAGTACTTGGGGGTCCACATCAATGACAGATTGGACTGGTCAGGAACACAATAGGAACTGCAAAAGAAAGGGCACAGCAGACTCATTTACCTTAAGAGTGACATCCTTTACATCTACAAGTCTGTGATGGCCAGTGGGATGTGCTGGGCTGGTCACGTCACTTCATGAGAGGACCACCAAATCAACAAGCTAATGTGCCATGATGACCAACACTGCACATCCTCTCTCTGTCTCTCTCTCTCTCTCTGACACTGAAACGCAGGGAACTTTGAGTGTCAAGAAACATGACTGGGGGTCCTTTATGCCAACGTCAATATGTCTGTATAGCACCTAACAAGTCAGGAGATTCCTTTCTTTTTATATTTTCTTCGTTTTAAGTCATTCTGGTGTATGTCGAGACCATAACATGTGTGTTGTTACGCATGTGAACATAGAAGACAACCGAAGGGCTCTGGTAACGGCAATTCTACCACTTTTCCAGGGGTTGGCGCTGTGCACTAAATGCCTCCCTCTGCAGACTGGCTGAATGACAGCTAGAATGCCTCTGACGTGACTCTCAGGTTCTGCCCACCTGCCCTTCCTGTCAGGTGGTCTCAAAACTGGTAGATCCGCCATCTTGGGACAGTTTTGTTTTGAACTCGCATCTGCAGAGACGACTCCACAATAATTGTGTGACACTTTTTTTTTTTTTTTTAATACATATACACAGGGTGCCCTGCTTGGCACCCCAACTCTCAATCATTGTCCTCTCCTTCTTTTACAGTGTGCATGTATTTACAATTTTTATATTTTTAATCTACCTACCTATCTATTTATTTTATGAGCTTCTATAAAAAGCTAAATATCCCCCCAGGATAAATAGATAAGTAAAGTTCTAGCTGTCTAAAATGATCCTGAAGCGAATAACTGCCACTCCCACTGCCACTGCCCCCGGCTCCCAGCTGTTTCAGCCCCGTCAGTCTGCACACACGCGTGCTGCCCGGCTGCTCCACAAGTCCCCGCCTGGGGTCCGAGGTGACCCGACTGCCACCCAATCCTCCAGCTCTGTCATGGTCCATCCGAAGCTCATCATTTTTTAATCATGCTTTGAGTGTGCCAGTTATAATGCAAAGCTGTGGCAAGATGGGCAAGGTTGGGGGGTACTAACGCGAGGTGCATAGTACACTACTGTTTTAGTAATATGGCTTTTCAATAATTTTTTCGTACCCGTGTACTGCGCCACACTAACCTAGAGGCCCATGTCTTGTCACACTGGCATGCACAAGTGTCCAACTTAGATCTGATGCCGGCCCCACACTGCCCTTGTCTTTACCAGCCACCTGCCAGCTTGGCACCCCCTCTCAGCCTCACACACACAAAGGAAAAACCAAAAACAAGTGTGCCGCTCAGCTCCGGGGTGATCAAGCAAGCCTCAAAAGCATCCGAGATTATAGAGTGGCACACTGGGGGGACGAAGCCCAGCCCGTGGGTTGGCCGATACATTTGTGTCTTAGGAGCTTGGGGAGGGCTGGGAAATGTCCAGCTGCAGCCTGGTGCTGGCTGGTCCTCGACAAACAAGCATGCGGGTGGCATACTTCACATTCTTGTCATCACAGCCATGCGATACGCCCGCCCATATGAGCAGGGCATACCTGTTTGGTAACGTGCATTCCCAGAATTCCTCTCTGCAACCCAGTGATTTTAATCTGATGCCTGTGGGTCAGAGGGCACGAGAAGGAGGAGGAGATGCCGGCTGCCACAAGCTGCCGAATTCCACCGCAATGAGAAGAGGCTTAAGCAGCAGTCCAGACGGGCGCACATCTGGCTGTCTCGCTCACTGACATTACCTCACTGCCACCGACAAGAAAGTCCCCTTCACTGCCACTTCCTGGCAGACTGAGGGCCCAGCCCAGTGCCAGCCTCAATGTGCGTGTCCTCCCACGGCCTGCAGATAGCAGTGCCAGGACAATAAAGCTTCAAATACAAGGGAAGGACAGAAGCCTCCAAATGCCCCCCGCAACCTACATACCCAAAAAGTGAGGAGCAGACAGCCGTGCCAGCTCACAGATAATCTTTCAACACAGAGCAGCAGGATGGTGGTGTCTACCTGCAGAAAAACTGGTGGCTGGTGTTGCCCACTCATACCTACACAGTACCAAACACTAGGAGCTGACAGTGGTGCCAACACTCACAAATACTCGGACAAGGAGGGGGTGCCAATACTCAGAAAACCTCATAGCACTCTACTCGGGGGGCCTGACAGTGTGCCAGTCCCTACAGAACTTCTCAGCATGTATAACAACGCCCAGTCCGGTGTAAAGCACCACGTGAACACTTTATTAGTCAATAAAGTCCAAAGTGTGACAAGCAGGGAGGTCACTAACGCTACACACTGTGACTGACAGATGTCATGTCCCCATACCTCGTGTGTCAAACCCAGCTGCCCAAATCCTACATGCTTCCCCACCCCCAAATGTGGCTTAAAATCTAGACTGGCACCAGACCACTAAGTGGCAGTCAGCCTGGGGCTTTCCAGTTATTTTCTGCCTTTACTTCCTTGTGCAGGCCGCATTGTCGTCCTCCTCCTCCTCCATGTGTCTAACGCTTAATGACAAAGGCAGCCCGGGGCTACAGGAGGAGGCGGCTGCTGCTGGCGCAGTCTCGTTTAGGGCAACACGGGCACCATGCTGGCTTCTTTGCTTTGGGTGACTGTCACCACCCTGCCAGCAACGGCGGAACTAAAGCGCTCAGTCAACAGCAACATGACACAGAGGCAGGCAGGAGCAAAGGTCGAGACAAATCGCTAAGCAGCCGCAGCGGCAAAGCCCAGCGTTCCAGGACAGCTGCCAACAGGAACAGGCAACTCTGGAGCAGGAGGGCGCACTGAACAGAGGGCAGGGGCTGGCACCGCGAGAGCAACTTGGAGAGGAAAGAGGGGCTCTTAATGAGCATCTTGTATTTATTGCCACCTATGGGAAGCGCTTTAAGCTGCATTTATGTATGAAAGGCGCTAAAAATTATTACCATCAACCTCTACCATGCGGACACCAAAGACAGACAGCATGCGTGCGGAGCCGCGGTGTCACGCCGTGGTTCTCGAGGGATGCAGGTTTTCGGTGGGCCTGCGCACTAAAGTAGGGGGCGATGGCTGCTACTGCTGGTGCTGATGGGTCCGACATCTTTTTATCTTAATGAACTTGATGTTTTCAGAATTCCTCACAGTTTCTTTTTACTCCTTAGCCAGCAGGTGATTGGCTAACTCAGGGGGTGGGGTCTCCAGTCAGCCAATCGCTTTTAACAAAGCCGGTTATTTAACCGGATGGCCTCTCGTTCTGAACTGTAGAACAACAACGGCGGGCTCAGAAACATAAAATGAAGCCAAAGGTCGTCGGCATCAATTAGGGGTGATTTCTGGACATCTGGGGTTTGACGTTTATTTTTCTCCAGCTACCTTCCTGAGAAATGGAGAACTTTCTTAGGACCACCATTTCGTATCATTCGTGTCAGATGTATGGAGTAAGATCTCTGTCAAAAATAACTTGTAATAATTTAAGTCAAATTTACATTTCACACGTGAAAATTACTTGTGCGTTTCTGAAAATGATATTAAGTATATATCTCAGTATTCTAAATGTTCAGAGAGCAGGAATATCGTGAAGTGAACGTATTCTGTGCGGCGATCACTGCCTGTGGCTCTTCTCGGTGCCTCAGTTTAAGAAGCACTCAGCGATTAACAACTGGGTCGGAGAACACTTCATACAAAACACTTAATGTGCTACGAGACAGGGTTTGAGAAAGTCTAGTAAACTAAACAAAATCGATTTTAAGATGAAGTTTACAACTTTCTACTTTAATGACAAAATAAACTACGGGATTAAAGTGGAAACGTCGAGAATTAAGTCGGCATGACAACTTCAATCTCGACATACACTTTTTATTCCTCCGTAAGGTTTAATTCATTTAATTTTGTTGCTTTTATTTTGTTTTTTGCGTTTTGCCCTTTGGAGCCACTCTAAGGGCTCGTTTATACTTCACGCTCAGAACGCGTACGCGCTCGCATCATGGCTGCCACGCGTCCCCAGTATTCATTTGATGCGTCCTCTGAGCAGGTTCTCAGAAATGAACGCGGCGCGTGCGCGAGTTGCAAACAGGCAAAAAGTCGTCTGGCGCAGTGTGCTAAAAGTTGGAATGTGACGCCAGAGTCTCCGCTTACTATCGACATGTGACAGAAAGCTTTGCGGATCCTACGGGATTGACGTGTGCGCTTTGATGTTTGATGAATGGTTTGAAGTGGTGAAGCAAAATGCCGACATACAAATGCATTCGTGGTGCTTTTATATTCAAGCATCGCATATTTCCGATCGTAATGACGTGACACATTTTAAAAGCCTCACATACCATCTTCTGTGCCGTCTTTGTTTCTAGGGCTTCCTCCGAACGCATTGAATGTCTGATATTCCAACTCTCTGCACATTTAGAATCCTTAGATTTATACATGATGAAATGAATTAAAGTTTGTATGTTACATTTTACAGATAAATCCGTGAATTTGTGTAAATAATGAATACCGTTAATAATTACACACATGGGGGTGACACGGTGGCGGAGCGGTTGCGCTGCTGTCTTGCAGGGAGTCACGTCGCTGGTATTCCCTGCCTGGAGTTTCCCATGTTTTCCTGCTGGGTTTCCTCAGTGTGCTCCGGTTTCCTTCCAAAGATATGTAGATTTGGGGACACTAAAATGACAGCCTCCTATAATTCCCTAGGAATGCAAGATGTGTGACATCATCAACGCAACAAAAATGTCAACACATGCATTCATCCATCCATCCATCCAATTTTCTACTTCTTATCAGATCTGGGATGCCCAGACGTCCCTTTTCCGCAACCATCTCCTCCACTGGAGAGCTGAGGTGTTTCCCAGGCCAGCTGGGACAAATTCTCTCTCTAACATGTCCTGGGTCTGCCCCAAGGTCTCCATCTGGTTGGACAAGCAGGAAACTCAACCAGAGGAAGTCATCCAGGAGGCACCCTAATCAAACATCTGCACCACCTCAATGGACTCCTTCGAGGCAGAGGAGCAGCGGCTCTCCTTGGAGCTCCTCCTGAAGGTCTTCATTGGTCACCATCTCTCTAAGACCGAGGTCACAGTTCTCAGCTGGAGCAGGGTGGAGGGTCCTCTCCAGGATGGGGAGAAGGTGCTACTTCAAGTGGAGGGAGTTAGTATCTGAGGGTCTTGTTCATGAGTGAGGGAGAAGCGGCAGGTGGATCACAGTGGTTTCAGCAGTTACGTGGATGTTGTACTAGTCAGCCATGGTGGACAGGGAGCTCAGTCGAAAGGCACAGCTCTCGAGTCATCGGTCGATTTACGTTCCAACCCTCACCTATGGCCGTGACAGAGTAAGGTGTTGACCAAAAGAAGTACACCATGGATACAGGCCTCCTCCGCAGGGTGCCAACACATGCGTTCCCAGCTTATCTGAGTTTTGGACAATAACGGTAATTTGATGTGCCATTCTTTCCGTTGTCATACATGTGTACTTTAGGGACACCTTCACAGCTCCACCCCAGTGTGACAGGGGGCGCTGTCCTCCTAGCCTCCGCCTCTGAGAAACTGGTTTGCTGCACCACAGCTGGCACTTGTAACTGGGGCGGCTGCTCCTTTGTGAAGAGGATGACTTTCATAAGTACAGTATGGTCAGCAGGTTCTATCACGTCACTATGCCATGGTCATAAATATCAGGAATGACATTTCAAAATCTGGGGTACCTCACAAGTTTAACATAAAAAAGAAAAAAAAATAATGAAAACAAACGGCTCTGCTAAATGTTAGGAGATCTGTGGATCCACACGCCATTTGCAGTGGGTGGTCCGTACGTTATATGCGTAGGAACTTTCCCGGATTGGGGCTCTCAGGGCCTGACCAGAAATGATGTCACACTTCTTTGGGGTTTTGCCCTTTGGAGCTGCGGACGGAAAAGAGGAGTTTAGCAGCAATGTCCCCTTTAATCCCGGTTTAGGAACCACTTCCTTATCAGGAGCCCTGAAGGCGTCCCCTTGGCGTGTGTCTGACAGCACATAACTGTCCTCGGCTCTCGGACTTCTTTTAGGTTTAACAGTTATTGATTTTTGTTTGAAGGTTTCTGGTTTGGCGAAACAGCGGTTTGTCTTTTTCGGCGAGGACCCTGGATTATGTCTTGACCACGTTTTACCTCCTGATCCTAGAATCAACTTTTGTTCACAGCCTCCTGCTGACAAATAACAGGCGACAATCGGTAATTAATTAACAAAAGTCGCTGAAGGGAAATCTTCGTCCACTGCAACACTCCACTGTCTGACTTTAACAGCCCACAACACAGAGGGGGCCTGCATCACTTCCTCTGGACCCCAAAGGTTATATTGGGGGAAAACAGAAACAAATAAGGTGGGTGCCTGTGCCCCAAGGTTTCATCGATGGCTAAAGACTTAAACACCGTTTTTGGATGAAGTACAAACCTACATTTATTGAAAAGTCTGACGAAAACGTTTAAATTCACATTTTCATGAAGGATGGAGACACAAAGAATATCAAAACAGCCACAAAAACAAAAAAAAAAATCTCAAATTTCTCGTGTCGCACAACCCACCTATCAGGTGTACCGACTCATAAGAGACGGTCAAAGAAAAAGGAAAACGGACTCAAAAAAACAAAAAAGAGCAAAGATTCAAAAATCGAGTAAAAAAAAAAAAAAAAGTGGTGTTATCACAGGCGACCGACGATTTACCCAACAAGCTCAAATACCCCAAAACCGTTGAGAACAACCTTTGAGATGGTCACTTTGATGACTTCACCAATGAATGTGCCATGGTGCATGCTGGGAAATGTTGACAGCCTCTAAAATGAAAACAAAATGGCGTCACAGCAAGGCATAAATCAAATACGTGCTTTAAACGTCGGCCCAGCACACCACATCAGACCAAATATCCAGAATCCTTGGGATTCAAACAGCTCAGATTCCACAGATTGCCAGGAATGCAATTAGAAAAGACGTAAATTTATGAAAACCGTAACTTCAGGTTCTCCAATCGTGTGCTGACAATGCACCAAAACTCGCCGATTTCAGCTGCAATATGAACACACAACACTTCCAGAAGATTCCTTTGCATGCGGTAGCGAAGTGAATGTACAGGACACCAAGTTTTTAAATGAAAGACCCCACCTCCCTGTCATTCATTGGTCATTTCCACCGAGTAGCAGCTCATTCATTGGCTGCCTGTTACAGCACAGTCTGGCTCCAGTTTATTTCTTGTTAATTTAGCTCGTGTGCTGTTGTTCAAATTGTTCACAGTCCATTGTTCAGTTTGAATTTGTTTTTACATATATTTCTGATATTTCTTCCTCCATTTGTGTTTCTGTGTAATGCCGTTTCTGTTCTGCTGTACGTAGAGCCTAGGGAGGCCGGGCCACCTAATCATGCATGTTTGTCAGCTTTGGCACAGTTAGCTTTGGGCTTTTTCATTGTTCTCGTTTGGTTCCACCATTTTGGGTTTCTTCTAATGCAAGGTCCTGTCTTTCAGATTCCGATTTGGCGGACTTAAGTTTTGCCCCTTCTATTACCACCTTGTTTCCTTTGTATTTTCAATTGAAAACGGAAAGATAAGGAACTTACTTTGCTTTGTGCTAGAGGAGAGGTTTTACGGATTTCCCTCTTCTCCAGGTTTGTGGACATTTTGAGACTTTTTATTTAAAAGCCTTAAGTCCATTTTGGCTTTGTGCAGGTCAAAGCTTACATTTGAGTTGGCATTAGGCTGCCCAGGGTGAGGCCTGCTCCAGAGCCCCCAAAAACTTCAGTCTCAGCTTTCAAATCCTGGCTGAAGACTCACGACTTCAGTTTAGCACACCCTGCCTAGAGCTGCTGATGAACTGTACAGACTGCATCTCTGTTGTTAGTCATCAGCACTAAAACAGAAGTAACGTGATAGTTCGAATTTGTTACTAACCCTAACCTATTCTGATTCTCTTCTCAGTACTCAAATGTGCCACTTGGTGCCACGGCCCACCTGCCAAGTTGTTTTGCCTGCCTCAGGTAAAGTCATCCCTGATGGAGGATCGTAGGAATCGTGGGAAAGTCCTTTCATTAGATTAGCGCTATTTCAGCTGTGGAATGGCCAAACGGGGGAGGCAGCTTGATGGCTGAGGTCTCCAGGACTCTAAACAAATCCAAATCATATTATGGGATATCATCTTCTGTTAACCCTGAGGTGGGCTGGCGCCCTGCCCAGGGTTTGTTTCCTGCCTTGCACCCTGTGTTGGCTGGGATTGGCTCCAGCGGACCCCCGTGACCCTGTAGTTAGGAAATAGCGGGTTGGATAATGGATGGATGGATCTTCTGTTAAATTCTGCTCCGTACTTTTTATTTTTTATACTGTATTGAGGATGACTTGTGTTCTCTTCTGTGTATTGTGTTGCATTGACCCCCTTCTCTTTGATACCCACTGCACGCCCAACCTAACTCTCTCTCTCTCTCTGAACTGCCTTTCCCGAGGTTTCTTCCATTTTTTCCCTACTAGGGCTATTTTTTGGGAGTTTTTCCTTGTCTTCCTAGAGAGTCGAGGCAGGGGGGCTGTCAAGAGGCAGGGGGGCTGTCAAGAGGCAGGGGGGCTGTCAAGAGGCAGGGCCTGTTAAAGTCCATTGCGGCACTTCCTGTGTGATTTTGGGCTCTACAAAAATAAATTGTATTGTATTGTAACTAGAATAAGGCAGGGCTGGCCTGTGTGGCTTTTTGGAGACCATCTGCTCCACTGTGCTTCAGCCTGGTGTAACCCACAACACGACCAGGTTGATGGACAGACGTCGTTAGGGCTGGAATACACCTGAGCACTGGAGGACTCTACTGCTACACAAGTAGTGTGACAACTATACTTGCACGTGTACTTTACGTGAATCTGGAGGATTCCACCAGGTGGCAGTGTGAGACATCATCACGGTGACAATGTCCGCTTTCACCGCGTTGTGAGTCGAGGGAAGAAAGATGTCGACGATAAAACTTCTTTGCAAGGCACAGCTTCGGCCGAATCCCCACCTCTTTTATCGGACATTTCCCGCTTTGCGCAGTCGCATCTGTCTCGAAATTGTTTCCATTTCGTCTTGCCCATTTTCACATCCACTTTCAAAGAGTTGCCGATTTGATGGCAGCTGTTCTGACACGCATGTCTGTCACTATGCAGAGGGGTCGTCACATCGTGAAGACGGCGATAATTTCTAACCTGCTCTATCAGCTCTTCCTCGAAGCGTTCAGCCCAGCGGACAGCAAACAACGATGCTGACGTCACCTATCAAAACTTGAGTGCGCTGCGCCGTCCACGTTTTTGCTGGTACTGCAACTCGTGCACACATTTTTGACGACGTGCTCAGGGGACGCATGAAAAGGGAGCTGGGAACACGTGGCAGCCACGATGCGGGCGTATCGGCGTTCTGAGCGTCAAGTGTAAATCTGCCATTAGGCTTCATTTACTGTTTGTGAATTAATTTAGAACGCTGTGTGTGTCTGCTGATGGCATTTTATGTGTGGCTTTGGATTTCAAACCCTGAGGTTATAATAATATTTCTACAGCGCTTTTCTCCCTACTCATAGACAGAGGGGGGCCACTTCAGACCCCTCCATCAATGTGACGCACCCATCTGCATGATGTAGCAGCAGCCATTATTGCGCCAGTGTGCTCACCACATATTAACTATTAGGTGGTGAAGGATTGAGGGAAGAGAAATAGCCAATTAACAACAGGGGCAGATTAGGGGTCCGGAATGACCAGGCCATGGTGGGCAAACCCTTGTCTTTTCAATAGATACCCAAGGGATCTTCAACTACCTCAGTTTCACGTCTCATCCAAAGGACACCGCCATATTTACAGCATATTGTCCCCTTTGCTGTACTGGGACATTGGGACGCACACACGGACAACCACAGGGGGGTGATGGCCTCACCAGCACGTCTTTTAGCATCAACTCTACCCTTTTCCTGGTTTGTTGTGTTTTTAAATAATAGTAATAAAAGTGACAAGTGGGCCAATCAGCAGCTCTGTGGGGACACAAACAGAAAGAAATACCACCGCAGGCCCACCTAGTGAGCTCAAAATGTTAAAAAAAAAGATCAACTTTAATCTGCCATGGCTTGTATTATTAGGAATGGGAAACAGAAGGGAAGCCCTGGCACCAGCAGTCACAGCAAGGTGGCCACAGAGACCCCACGCCCCGCGTGTAAACAGCTCCTGAAGTGCTTTCATTAAAACGTGAAATGCAGGCACAGGTTTTAGGAAACAAAAACTCCTTTAAGTAGCTGAGCCTGCACAGGAGGGCATTCTGGGGGGTGTGGTGTCGCTCATTTGGCCCGAGCAGAGCCACTGAACAATTTGTCCATTTAGCTGACGGGTCAGCCTACTGCACTCCTGTACTCAATCAGTCGGGGGTGGGGTGTGCGAGTGCACTCGGACCCCCAAGAGCACATGCAGAGTGTCGGCCCCCCCACCCCGTCCCAGTACTCGACACACGCCCAAGTGGGGTTCAGCTGGTTGGACTGAACTCCACATTTTTTGAGGGCATGATCTCAGATGGAGGTTTGAGGGGCCCTGTCTACAGGGTCTCTCAAAAGGTCTGGACAGTTGATGGTAACAAGATGGGTGGGCGAAGGGGCAGACTGGGGTGGTCTGGCTGACCAAATCGCAGCCTGAAAGTCGGGCCACTCATACGATGGCGTTAAATTGCGGGTGTACCTGCACCTCTCCCCTGTCCCCAACTCTCGTACTCGGACGAGTCCCAACTAGGGGAGGATATGCATATCACCCCCAGCAGCACTCTGGATCCAGGAAACTGCCCCCTCCTTGGTCTGTGCCCAAATGCCCCTCTCGGGCACACCTGGAAACGGCGTCCTCAAGGGCCACTCTCATGTGCCCCGACAGCTGAGCTGGCCGAGCCTTTGGCGGCGTGAGCCAGCAAACCGAGAGGCGTTTTCAGCCTCAGACCAGCTGGCTCTGCCATGGCAAGACGCAGGCGGCAGCGGCCCAGCAGAAGCGCCTGCCGCTGGCTGAATGACGTCCCTGCATGCAAGCCCTGCTGCTCATTTCACCAGAGATCAGATCGGGTTTCGCAGAGCATAAAATGTCACTGGCACAAAGCCACATGGTATCAGCCAATCAGTCACGTGGGCTGTGCTTCCCAGTTGACCTCTGACCCCTTCACTCCCGGCCCGACAGAAAAGGCAGCATTCAGCAGAAAAGTCCGAGAAATGCCGCGACACACACACCACAGGAGACCCGACTTCAGAAAATGGGAGCAACGCACATGCCACCCCCACCTTGGCACATCCAAAGAGTCTTTGTGAAGATTAATGAACGGCTTGCTGCTCCCGTCACATGACCTCGGCAAGCAACAAAAACCTGCAGCCACTTTGGCCCCACCTCCCATGAAAAGTCCACAAAAACACACTTGCGTGACTACAGAACCGGACCTTGGACAATCGAACCCCGCGTCACCCACCGCCGACGCAAACCTCGCTGCCCCCGGGCCAGTCGCCTACCTTATTGCAGTACAGCATCCACAGCTCGTACAGCCTCTCCGTCGATGCCATTTTTACCCACCAGGCAAATCAAGCATTCATCTCAGGGTGCTGCAACATTCATTGCAGGTCTTGTGTCTTCCACTCTGCACCCGCAGTGCCCGTTTGGACTCACTGGCCGGCAGTGAAGGGTCTCAGCAGTAGGGGTGGCGGGGCCAGTCCAGCAGTCACATTCCCTATACAGATGAAAACAGCAGTGAGTCAAATGGCACAGGCCTGTGTTCAGCTATGCCCGTCAATTCACCACCAGGGGGCTCCACTGTCCTGCCATTAACAAGGAACTCAGACGACCAGGAAGGCTGTCCTGTATAATTGTCCTTGACAGTGACAGCTCCGATCACCTGTTCAAAGGAACCTCAGAGGGTCTGGTGGCTCAGTTTGCCCATCCACGGGCAACACTTCAGATGACCAGCTCACGGACACCACTAAGGACCACCTTCCTGAACCCACTCAGCCACAAGTAACACCTCAGCACATTAACTCAAGAGACCCTAAAGAGTAGGCCACTGGCAAGCAGAGTCCACTACTCGGGCTCATAGGCACCTCTGGGGGCCAATCACCTGAACCCACTCGCCCGTGGGCACATCTGGGAGACAGTGCAGTACCCGTGCTCCAGGACCCTTAAGAGCTAGCTATGGCATCTTGGGGAGTCAGCTCAAGGGCACCTCAGGGTGCAAGCACAGTACACCAGCTCAGGGTATGGAGGTGTCCATTCAGCGCCATGGCACACTGGCACCACTTAGGGACAGCCTCATGAACCCACTCATTCACAAGCAGCAAACAGTTCAGCACATTAGCTCAAGAGCCTCCAACAGTCAGCCATGGGCAACCTGGGGGGCAAAAGTCCAGTACTCTGGCTTACAGGCTCCTAAACTCACTCACCCATGGGCACCACTGGGTGACTGTACAGCACACTAGATGAAGGTCGCTCGCCTGAACCCATTCGCCCACGGGTACCTTATGGCAACAGTTCAGTACTGTGGTACACAGGCACCTCAGAGGACCGGCCACCTGAACCCATTTACCCATGATCATGTTGGGGTGTCAGCTCATGGGTACTTCTTGGCATTAGCACAGAACCCCAGCTCAGGGTCTGCCACTTGAGCCCATTCACCTACTGCCACCTGATTTGGGGTGACAGTTTAGCACTCCTGCTCACGGGCACTTCGGGGGAGAATCTCAGCCTACCATCCATTGGCACGTGAGGGTGCCACCAACCTCCGGCCTCCTGTTGGCATCTCATTCCAAATGCCCACAATGCTCTGAAGGTGCCAGCTCTGCCCACCCATGGACGTGATGAAGTGCTGCGGTGACGCGTCAAGGGGTCAGCAAACTCTCGGCGACAGCTCTTTACACCTCAGCCCAAACACACACACACACACACACAACCAGCCCGCTCACGCAGCGCCAGCTCGGCTCTCTTTCGGCTGCCAGCGGCCACCACCAACACCAACACCAACACTCCCGGAGTGAAGTGCGGAGTTGCTCCGCGGCCACGTGCCTCGTCCCTGTCCGGAGGGCAGTCGTCTCCTCACGCTCCACAGACTTCGCCGGACGACTCTGCCTTTCCCCGTCTGCCTCTCGCTCACGTCCCGAGGCCACAAGCCGAGCCGCGGTAACGTGGCAGCCGCAAGAGCCTCGCGTACGCCACACCCACCTGAGGTGGCCGCTGTCCGGGGCGCAGTGCCGCTGCTTGTCTTGTCGCGTCCCCGTACCGTGACGCTCCGTCTCCTCAGCTGTGCTGCGCCTCTGCCTCTGCCGCTGCCGCCCTGCTCGCCTTCCCCACTGCGCTCCTCTTGTTATTATTCTCGCCGCCTCGCGGCACTTGCGGACGCTTTACGGCGGAGATGTGGCGACCTTGTGTTGCTATGGCTCGCGAATTTCGACGTCACGTACAGCAGACGCCCCCTGCCGGCCTGGCAGGAAAAGGCGAGGAACGCCGTTGGCATGGCAGCCGCGTGCTAACAAGGGGCGGGGCGAGCGAGTCGAAGGTGGAAGAGAGCAAAGTGCAAAAAAGTGAGGCGAGCCGAGCCGAGCGGGAACAGGGGGGACAAGAAGGGACAGAGGAGGAAAAATAAGGGGGGCATGAGGGGCGCTGCGCAGGGAGCTCGTGGGGAGAAAACAAACTGCACTTATGACGTCTGGCACCCGTGAGGAGGTTTAGTTTGCCTGTGGAGAAGTTTAACCAGAGACATTAGACGTGCATGTACACCCAGAAATAGACATATAGAACGAACAGAATCTACCTATCTATTATATAGTGCCTTTCATATCTATCTATCTATCTATCTATCTATCTATCTATCTATCTATCTATCTATCTATCTATCTATTATATAGTGCCTTTCATCTATCTATCTATCTATCTATCTATCTATCTATCTATCTATCTATCTATCTATTATATAGTGCCTTATCATCTATCTATCTATCTATCTATCTATCTATCTATCTATCTATCTATCTATCTATCTATCTTTAGTGCCTTTCATATCTATCTATCTATCTATCTATCTATCTATCTATCTATCTATCTATCTATCTATCTATCTATTATATAGTGCCTTTAATATCTATCTATCTATCTATCTATCTATCTATCTATCTATCTATCTATCTATCTATATAGTGCCTTTCATATCTATCTATCTATCTATCTATCTATCTATCTATATATCTATCTATCTATCTATCTATCTATCTATCTATTATATAGTGCCTTTCATATCTATCTATCTATCTATCTATCTATCTATCTATCTATCTATCTATCTATCTATCTATCTATCTATCTATCTATTATATAGTGCCTTTCATATCTATCTATCTATCTATCTATCTATCTATCTATTATATATCTATCTATCTATCTATCTATCTATCTATCTATCTATCTATCTATCTATCTATCTATCTATCTATCTATCTATCTATCTATCTATCTATCTATCTATTATATAGTGCCTTTCATATCTATCTATCTATCGTGTGTCTATTATATAAGCCTAATAATAGGACATCCTGGAGCTCAGCGTAGTGAGAAATGTGACGTGACGAGCTGTGGCCAAATGGCAGCTGGTCCCTGTTACAGTTGCAACTGAGGTACGTGGAGGATATGAAGCGGTAAAGGAGACTGTCGAGGTGAATCCAGAGGTTGTGCATGCAGGACTAGCAGGAGGGTCCACAGATATCACTGAGGGCCACCAGTAAGTCAGAAAAGCAGCAGCTACAGGCTCCAGTGAAGGCCTGTTTGTGGGCAGAGTTTGGGGGGCCGCCACCGAGAATGACTGACAGACGGCTTTGTTCCGGTTCTGAAAACATTGGATGGTTTGGAGGAGATAAAATAGTTCAGGATGCACAAAGGACAAACACGTCAAAGCAAATCTCAGGGTTCCAAGCTAAAAACTAAGGATGTCCAGAAAAAAAAGAAACCTAACATGTTAACTGAACTCGAAGTGAAAAGGTACGTGAAGTCCTGCCTCCCTAATAAGACTTTTACACCAGACAGCACCACAAACAGGTTTGTCTTATTGTTCTGCCAAAAGAAAGTAAAAGACAAAGAAAAGGCAGAGGACTGGGAGATGGAAAACAGAAAATGAGGTCAAAGGTAACTTGCAGGAGTCAAAGTGCCAGGAGATCAAACCAAACAAAGCCAGCAAGTTCAGTGCATTAAACAAAAGTCGAAAAGTCAGAGCCTTGAAATCCCTGAACCCACCCACACACTCACACTCCGACCACCACAGGTGTTTTTAGTTTACTTTGAGTATCCAGAATCTTGGACATGGTGAGCAGTGCACCACCATTTTAAATACCCCCTGGACAATGACATCACGAGTAAGGACATTAGGGTCACATGATCCAAAGCTCACATTCAAGCCACACCCAAAATGGCCACTGAAAGACAAATGACCTCATCAAAATGGCGTCAAGAAGTGAAATAGAAATAACAACTGGATTTTGTAAATCCTTGCAAATGGATGAAATCCAAAGGCTGTGACAGGCGACCATTGCGTTCGATTTTCTCTTTGATGCCAAGACGTCTTTGTTATGGGTGACTGCAGCGTACCTGGGATTCGTGGGAAGTGTTACAGTCAGGCCAGCGTTCTTCCCCAGCTCCTGTTTAAAGCGTTTCTTTTTATCTTCTTTCTTCTTTTTCCATTATCTTTTATTGTTTCCCTTCAGTTTTTATTATATTGTTCTGTTCATTTATGATGTGTTTAATTCTGACTGATCTGTTACTTTTATTCTGTTTCATTTTTATGTAGTATCTATGTGTGTTTTGCGGTTCTCTCGTGTTCCTTGCATTTAATGGGTAGATTCACCCGTCTGTCACAGTTAAGGGCCCGCCCCCAGCCCTGTAAAGGCTGCTGGGAGTTGAAGTGCAGTGTGCGTCACTCAAACGTGCTCTGCTTTCGGTGGTCTTGTAAGTTTTGTTCTCTTTTGTGTCTCCCTCTCCTGGTTTGCTCTTTAAGAAATCCTGTTGGTTTCTTGACACAGCACTTGACTTGAAATACAAATGTATTTGGTAAGTTTTTAGACTTTTGTTATCTGGTCGGGTCCCATGCCCCCTGACCTCCATTATAAAATGTCAGGACAGGCTGTGTATTTTTTTTTTTTTAATTATAGAAAACGCTTACCTTTAGGACACAATTTTGCGTGGCAAATGCATACATACAATGTTAATGAAGAAATAAGTTCAACTTGAAAATCGTCAGACTGATCCTTTAAGGGACAAATGAATCATCTGAGAATATTGCAAGTAGCAAAGGAAAACGAGATGTAGTTGAGGGCAAAAACCAGGAAGTCAAAATGGTCCGAGAATACGAAACCCAACAGGCAAAACAAAAATCAAAACTCAGGGACGAAAGCGAGAGTCCAAAATCAACTTGGACGAGCAAAGGAGCCTACTTGGAGATGCAGCAGGGAAAATAAGTATTGAGCGCGTCAACATTGTTCTTAGTAAATATATTTCTAATGGGGCTATTGACGTGAGCTTTACACCAGATGTCGGTAACAACACAAGAAATCCACACATACAAAGACATCAAAACAAATAAGTACATGAATGAAGTGATGTGTAATAAAGTGGAATGGCAGAGGGGATAAGAACTGAACACGTGAAGAAAGGAAGGAGCAGAAAGTCCTAGAAAGCCAAGAAAGCAGCTGATGTCTGCCAATCCTGATAGCCCCCCCTGTCAGTGCCAATGAACATCAGCTGCTTTAGTCCTCATCGATGGCCTGTCATTACCAAGGGTGTCACACAAGAAGCATCTCATGATGGGGAAAAGCAAGGAGCTCACCCAAGATCTTCACAACCTTACCGATGGTATTGGTGACAGACGTACTTCTAAGCTTCTGAATGTGCCACTGAGCACCACTGGGGCCGTATTCCAGAAGTGGAAAGAACATCATCTCACCATAAATCGGCCACCACCAGCTGCTCCTCGCAAGACGTCTGTCAAAAGAAGAATCAGAAGAGCCAAGGACCACTCGCCGAGAGCTTCAGAAAGACCTGGAACTGGCAGATCCAGTAAGTAATGCACTCCACCACCATGGCTTCTACACACACCACTCACCACGCAAGACTCCACTGCTGAAGAAAAAGCACATTGAAGCTCGTTGAGAGTTTGCTGAACAACATTTGGACAAGCGAATGAAATATGGGGAGAGTAGAGTCTGGTCAGAGGAGAGCAACATGGAACTCTTTGGATGTCACTGGAGGAGAAATGGCACTGCACATCATCACCCTAAAAACACGGCATATACTACTGGCAGACTTGATAGAATTGAAGGAAGGATGAATGGAGAAATGTAGTGGGACATTCTTGATAAGAATCTGCTGCCATCTCCCAGGATGCTGAAGATGAAACAAGGGGGGACATTTCAGCAAGACAAGGATTCCAAACACACAGCCAAGGAAACTCTCAATTGGTTTTCAGAGAATGAAGAAGCTGCTAGAATGGCCCAAGTCGGTCAGTCACCTGACTTGAAATTCTATGGAAAGAACTGAAGATCAGAGTCCATAGAAGAGACCCCTGGAACCTTCCAGATGTGAAGACAGTTTGGGCCCAAATCCCACCTGAGCAATGCACGCGACTCGTTTCCCCACACAGGAGGCGTCTCGAAGCTGTCACTAACCCACAATGGCTTTTCCACTAAGTATGACATCCATTTCAGTTCTTATTCCCTGTGTCATTCCACTTTATTACACATCACTTCATTTATGGACTTGTCTGTTTTCATTTCTTTGTATCTGTGGATTACTTGGGTTGTTACTGACATCTGCTGAAAATTTCATGTCAGTGGCCCCATCAGAAATATATTTACTGAGGTAAACGTTCAATAATTATTTTCCCCACTGTAAGCTAACACTGAATTTTGCAGCAGTCCATCGAGGGACTGTGAATACTTTAGCCTCACACATTCATCGTGTACCACTGCAATGTCATTAATGTCACAATCGAGGTAACGTAACTCCATCAACAGTAACAACAAGACGTTAGCCAGTGGTAGAGGGAGCCATCTGGTGGACAGTGGAGGCCTTCTGAGCGTAGCTAGCTTGTGGGATAGCAGAGATAGCTGGCAGGTACCAATATGCCAGGCAGAACACGGGGATGGCAGAAGCAGAAGCAAAACCTCGAACACAGGAGAAGTTGAGTTTGGCCATAGAAAATGGTTTTCAACTCTGGTAAACCATCAGGTGGCTCAGGAGGGGGGCAGTGTTTCACCCATGTCGTGTATAAAGGGGATGACCTCGTCTGGGGACATGGCCGAGCGGTGGAAGGAATACATTGAGGACCTCCTGAATCCCACTGACTGGCTTTCATTAGAGGAGGGAGAGTCAGGGGACTCAGAGGGGTACTCATGGAGCTTCCTGAAGGCACCGGAAGTTGTTGGGCTGGCACATCATTTTATCATTGCGTGGAGGTATGGCATTGGTGGTCTTGAAAAGGATGACCAGAGGGATTGCTCCAACTTTAGGGGGACCACTCTGCTGGGCCTCCTTGGGAAAGTCCGTGCCAAGGTGATAGAATGGATGGTCCATCTGTAGGTTGAACCTTGGAATCAGGAGGAGCAATGCAGACCACTGGACCACCTCTTCTATACAATACAATGCAATACAATTTATTTTTGTTTAGCCCAAAATCACAAAGGGAGGGCCGCAATGGGCTTTAATAGACCCTGCCCTTTGACCGCCCCCCCAGCCTTGACTTTCTAAGAAGACAAGGAAAAACCCTAGTAGGGAAAAAATGGAAGAAACCTTGGGAAAGGCAGTTCAAAAAGAGACCCCTTTACAGGTAGGCTGGGTGTGCAGTGGGTGTCAAAAACAGGGGTCCATACAACACAAGAAATACAGAACAGAACACAAGTAAACCTCAATACAATATAATAGTACAATAGAAATATTACAAGTACGGTGCAGAATTCAAATGGAGATGATATCCCATAATACGAATTCTGGTGGGCTCATGGGAGTATGCCCAGCCAGCCTACATGTGGTTTGTGGTCTTACAAAAGGCGTACGACTGTGTCCCTCAGGGTGTCCTGTGGCGGGTGCTCCTAGAGTGTGGGGTACCAGGCCTGAAGTTTACTTTCTGTACAACTGATTTGGACTGCTGGCAGGAAGTCAGACTCTATCCTGATGGACGTGGGACTCTGCCAGGTGTGCCCTCTGTCTCCGATTCTGTTCCTAATTTTATGGACTGAATTTCTAGGCCCAGCTACAGTAAACCATAGAAGAGAATCAGTTCAGCGACCTCAGGATCACATCTCTGCTTTTGTTTGAAGGTGATGTGGTCCTTTTGCATTGATATAAATGAAGGTCCAAGTCTTTAGAGTCCTGGTGCTTCCTGTTTGCGAGACATGGATGCTATCCAGTGACCTGAGATGAAGAGTGGACTCCTTCGTGTGTGTCTCTTTGGAGAGTCCACGGGTCCCGCTGGTTTGACTTTGTGTTGCTCACGAAGTCCCGAATGAGGCACATGACCTGCATTGTGAGGGAGCGTCAGTTACGACACTATGGCCATGTGATCCGCCTCACAGGACCCTCATTGATCAAAGCTAGACTAGGCCAAGGGGACACCCATGTAACACCTGCAGGGTTTGATTGCCTGAGGGGCTGCCAACGAGAATCCCAAGCTGTTTTCTCATGTGGCGGATGTGGCAACATGTACCAGTGCAGGCTCCTTGACCTGACCTGATGTGGTCCTGTTGAGCTTATTGTGCTGTGACCTCAGATATGCAGTGGGGTAGATTGCAGATGAGTGTGAAGTGGCACCTCCAAGTCTAAGGTCATGGTCCTCAGCCGGAAAAGGGTGGATTGTCATTGGGATGAGGTGCTACCGTCAAGTGGAGCAGTTCCAATATCTCGGGGTCTGTTCATGAGTGAGCGAAGGAGGGAACAGGAGATCAGCAGGGGGATCGGAGCAGCATCTGCAGTCATTTAGATGTTGGGCCGGTCCGTTGTGATGAAGAGAGAGCTGAGCTGAGAGACAGAGCTTTCAATTTACTGGCCAGTCTACGTTCCTGCCCACATCTATGGCCATGAGCTTTGGGTAGTGAGTGAGAGAACTCGATGATGGCCAAAATGAGTTTCCTGTGTCGGGAGTCTGGGCTCAGCATCACAGATGGGGTGAGGAGAGCAGACATTCACGAGGAAGTCAAAGTGGAGCCGCTGCTCCTCCACTTCGAATGGAGCCAGTTGAGATGATTGAGGCATCTTGGTGGGATGCCTGCTGGATGCCTCCCTTGTGAGAAGTTCCAGACAAGTCCAACTGGGAGGAGACCTCGGGGTACACAATGGGATGATCTCCCAGCAGGTCTGGGAATGCCTTGTTGTCCCATCTGGAGGAGTTGGAAGAGGTAGCAAGGAAAAAGGGATTGTTGATTAGACCGCTGCCCCCACAACCCAGACCTGGATAATTGGCAGAAAATGGATGGATGGATGGAAGACGTTAGCCAAAATTAATTGTCCTGAACAAGTGTAACATAAAAGAAATAAACAATGAAAAAATGACCAGCAGTTCCATAATCTTCAAAATACACAAGAATGTGGGAATAAAAATGAATATTATGGCACAAAAAGGCAAAAGAATGAGGCAAACAAAAGCAAAGAACAAGACGAATCCTGAATCAGGAGCAGAAGGCAAAGCTGAACCTGAAACAGAAATCCCAGCACTGGGCCTGCTTGTCAGAAAGCTAAACTAGAGCTAAATGAACATCCACTGAGGGATGACGAGCCCGACACGCACCGCCATATTTACACGGGGGAGACCCCGGCGATGTCACGAACTCCCACCATAGCGTGAATGACGATGCACACCCACTAAGTAAATGAAGATGATAGCTTTCAAAAAAAAAAAGAAAATGAAAGTACAAATTATTAGTTAGTAGAAATGAAATCCCCAAAAAAGAAAACCTGAGTGGAGAAAAAAAAAATAAACCCACTGTCACGCATGTGCATCCGAGGATCTCCTGGTGGCTCGTTCGAGGGGTGTGGTAACCCACCAGGGTGAGAGGGGGCGCTGTTGCTGACAGTTTCTTCTCCCTTTTTGAGAAACCGCCCAGTGAGGTCACGTAGCCCCGCCCCTTTCAGTCCACACGATATAAGATGCCCGGTCTTTTATTAGCTGAGCAGACCACCAAACATGCCTCCTATGGCGGACCCCATTTTGTGTCCTTTTTTTTGTTGGATGTCACGCCAGAAAGGTAATTTCTAAATTAAAGGACCGTACTAAACGGGTTGGCATCCCAGCTACAGTGTTTTTCCGTTCACCTCAGGTCTTGTGATTTCTCAGTGTTGAATCTGCAGCCTCCTCTCCGTTGCCCACCATCCCCTCATCACCCTCACATTTGCAAGGACATGACTTGTTATTCATTTTCACTGAAGTTGTTATTTTGTGCCTGTTTGGTTTTTCCGAGTATACACATCGGACATCGGTTTTCAAATCTACGAAGCATTTCAAGTTGTCTTTTTTCCATCTCGATTTTGCTTTGGTTTAGGGTGGAACATTTTGTGCTTCCCATCGTTAAGACGCACTCCCCGTCTGCTGGGACTTATGAATTGGCTTTTATTTTTTTTTATGCTGTATCTTCATTCATTTCTGACGTCTGGCACTCATTTTGCTGCCATAGACTCAGGAGTTTATATTGGGAATCCTGATTTACTTTACTTTGTCATTGTGAATGCCACACGGGTTGGACGGGCATCCCGAACAGAGAAGAGGATGGTTCCGAACAGGCAGATGGGCATCCTGACCAAGAGAAAGGAAGGAGCCAGACCCAGAAGTGACTGCCAGAGGAGTTGGATGGACAGCCCACCAGAAGTGGAAGATATTGCTGGGGTCAGAACAGGAGATGGAGGCAGCCCTCCCATTTGGGAACCAGTAGGGAATGCTGGGAGATGTAGTCCAGCAATGCAGCCCTGCTGGGGACCATGGGTACTGTCGGGAGATGTGCTCCCTAAAATGAGACTTTCCTATGACCTGGAAGTACTTCCATCAGGCAGTGGCCCTGGCACCAGAAGTACTCCCAGTCCGTAATAAAAGGGACTGCACTCCCTTGTCCAGATGAGTCGGAGCTGGGAGGACGTAGAGCAACACTGGACTGGAGGAGGTCAGTGTGGTGGTGGGAGAGAGTATTGTGGAAGGAGAAGAGATGACTGTAGAGAGAGAAACCCATGCTTTGTGCTACCGTTGAAGGAATTCAGTTAATAGACCACCCTTTATTTGAACCCGGGACTCTTTGTGTGTTCGTGTTGGGGTTTGGGGCAGGCTGACGCCCCGGTATCCATCACATCATTCATTATTCTGATGTGTTTTGGGGTTTCATGATCACCACCATGTTGGACTCGAATCGTCAGCGTTGTGCTCCTCGCTGCAGGTTTGTGAGTTTCGATGACGACACGCGCGGCAGGTTAAGAGCTCGGCCAGGTGTTCACTTCCTCATCCGAGCTGCAGGTGACACAACTCTTTCTCGACACGCTTTGCTATGATCTTCAGTTATTTCTGGATTTGAATTTCACGGTGGACGTTTTTGGACGTTTGTGTCTCATTTTTGGTTTTGACGCTTGTGTGTTTTGTTCTCCTGGTTTTGATGTCCATCTGCTGGTCCACTCGCTGACCCAACACCGGGGTTGTGGCCTCGGACATCACCACGTCTGACGTGATCGATTCGACAGGCTGAAAGGTCGATGATTAATTAACTAATGGGGTAACATCCATCCGTCTGGTCCTCTTCTCACACCACACGCGTTTCCTACAGCTCAGATGAAAGCTGGATGGCTTCACTTTCTGGTTTTGACCCCCGTCTTTGTTTTATCGTCTCTTCTTCTTCTCGTCCTTTTAAATTTGCTATCAGTCTGTACCTGTCATGGCTCAGCTGGGGTTCTCAAATTCTTGGTTTATGTCGTCTTTGTTCATTTTCCATTCTTTTGACTGTATTGTAATGAATGGCGTGTGTGTAGCGCCGGTGGAGGGAGCCAATCAAGGCTGTTGGGTGGCATTACTTGGGTCTGGGTACAGACGCCTAACATACCCACTGTTAGAGAGGTATCAATTATAAAGAGACACATTTAAAGGTGCACCTCCCAGCATGCACGAGAGTGTATATTATGGGATGTCAAAAAAAAGCGAAGGAGGTGCACGTGTGCCGCAATAGTCAATTCCGCATAGAGAAGCATTTGTTTGTTATAAGTAAGAATCGGCAGCGTACCGAGTTAAGATACGTGTGTGTGGATGACCAGAGGTGGGTTTCTTTTACTTGTGTTGTATCTTTTATATGTCAAGATGTAAAGTCGTTTAAATGTACCGATTACGTTATTGGTTTGGATTCTAAACTGCCATCTAGTGGACTTTGTGTGCTTTATCAGTAAGTTTGATGTATTCTTCTTTATTGTAGACCACACATACACAAATACAGGTATAGCTATTCGAATACAGGTGTATATCTTCAGATAAATGAGTTCAATTTCAATCTAAGCTGCTGTGTGGAATTCTCTGCATCGTTTACGAGTGTCCTGATCGACACTCCGGAGTGAACACTACAAGTCCTGAACACACTACAGGTAAAGTGCTCCTTTGCTATACCCGCTCTGTGCTAAGGGCTAACACACCACAACCCCGACGGCGATAACCAATGAGTGACCCGCGTCTTACTGTTTGCTGGAGATGTTGGAACGGCTGACGGAGCTCCCGCTGCTGAAGTCTCTTGTTGAGCGCGCGTTTCGCCCGCGCTGATTCGCACGACGCACACAACAGTTTTCGTTTTTTTTGCGCTTATTTGCCGGTGCTTTTTGTTTGTGTTCTGCGTGTCACTGCCATGGTACTGCCCTCCGCCTGTTAAATTGGAGGGTCTCCCACGGTTCATTACAAATGGGAGTTTGATGACTTCTGGTGCCTTTGTGACACGCTTAGGATTTAGGATTGACCTCCATGCTGTTTGCCTGACTTCACCTTGGGGTTTCTGTACCGGGACTCGCCTCGGATTGCTTTGTGTCTCAGGCAACTCCATTGTGCTCTGTGGAGCTTCTCTGGCTGGCAGAGCATTGTTTGTGAAGAATAAAACCTTTCTGATCTGTTTGAACTTTCTGTGTTTGTCTGTTTATCTAGCCGGGGTTTGGCGGTATATCCCCCTCTAGTGGACATTATTAAAAGTGTTTTTGGGACTCCTAGTCATAAGGGAACCCGGCGTAATGGGGCTTCACTGAGCGTGTCCTACTGCGGTGCTCCATTGTTGAATCCGATCAGCCGTCTGCGCGCTGTACAAACTGCCACGATGGAGCAATGCAACCAGGAGGAATTCCTTTATCTCTTGGTGTTTATTATTAACGGGCTGAACTGAAAGGTTAAAACAGAAAAGATTAAAAAAGTGGCTGTTCAAGCTCTGCCGATGGAATTCCTCCTGCTAACAAAGAAAAGGCCGTTGAACGTTCACATCGACACAAAACCAAAACGAATAAAAAATCATTCAGAACAAGAGCAACAACAACAACAACATTTATTTCTAGAGCACATTGTCATACAAAAAATGGAGCTCAAAGTGCTTCACATAATGAAGAATAGAAAAATAAAAGACAGTAAGAAAATAAAACAAGTCAACATTAATTAACATCGAATAAGAGTAACGTTATGTTTGGTCTGGAGCAGCGGAGGGGGGAACTGGAACAAGACCAGGAGACTGAAGGCAGAGACAAGATGGATAACAACATTGAATACCTTGGCCCCTCTGGGATTAAACGAAAAAAAAAATTTAAGGTTTTTCACGAAGGAATTTATTAATAACATTTTTTTTACTGGAATTTTTTAGGGGGGATAGATAGGGGGTTATTTACTTATTTATTTATTTATCTATCTCTGTATTTATGTATGTATTTATTTATATATTTATTTAGTTGTAAATGCTTTTAGATGGCGGGGATTGGTAAACTATAAAATTTTAGTAGGGACGGATTTTTGGTTTGGTGGGAATTATTAGTTTTATCAATATTTTTAGGAATTTTGATTTTATTAATATCCCAAATAATTTAAAGAAACACATTTTTTTAAGCATTGATTTTTCTATCTATTTGATTTTATGTTTAGGATCTTAAAAGAATTTTATTCTACATTTAAAAAGCTTTTATAACATCTTAGGAGGGGCGGAGAAAGGAAAAAGCAGAAATAGAAATAAAAATTTTAAAATGGGACAAGTGTACCAGTGCCTGCCAGTAATGGCCATATCCCCTGCCCTAACCCTAACCCTAACCCTAATGGCCATATCCCCTGCCCTAACCCTAACCCTAACCCTAACCCATGCCTTGTTATACAGAACTAGTTTTCCCCCCAAACATACATTCAGGAGTATAATTAAATCTCAACTAATACGATTTTACAGGATAAATCCCAATCAATTGGATGCGGAACAAGCCACACAATTACTTTTTCAGACCCTACGTAAAGGAGGGTATACACGCCGTTTTCTTCGGGAGGTCCGGGCGGAGGTTAAAACAACTGTCTCCAGGTATCTGACAACAGCGGGGGCATCGGTGGACACAAAACGAGAATTCCACAGCTTCCTCCACTGAGTGATTGGAACGTCTCCGGTTGCTGGATGCCCTATCAGTTTATTCCGGTTCGCCTTCACAGATCTCAGTCTATTTTTCTTCCAATTCTTTCTCTTCCAAGCCCATTTCGGTAGATGATCCTTTGAATTTTACAGTCATTTCTTTGAAACGGTTCTTTAAAGTTTTCAGGAGTCTCTTATTTACAGCATCTTCCAGACCTGACTTCATATTTCTTTTTCTTTTTTTAATAGACACAATATACCTTCTTAAGGACAAAATAATAGAATATTCTCACCAATTTCAACAACCAAAAAATTTACTTTCCGGGTCTTACTTACCTTCTTTTTTACTGACATCTCCTTCCTTCTGGTCCTTCATTCCGGTTCGGGTATGGAATCTGCAATGGTCTTCCTGTGTCCAACAGATAAGAGATCAACAAATTTTATCTGACCCTGACCCTAAAGTTTCAGGGAGTGGGGGCCCTAAGGTTAAGAACTTATTTCTCTTGGGACTAGGGGACCAACTACCCCCCCCAAACCTTTATCTTAACCACTTGGGGGTTTGGGGCTCTGAGGTTAACGACCCTGGCCCTACGGTCATTGGGGACCAACTTGCCCCCCTCAACCCTAACCTTAAAAACCTACGGGTAGGGAGCCCTGAGGTTAACAACCCCTTGCAAATAGGAGATCATCTAACCCCCCTTAACCCTGAACCTAAAAATCCATGGACGGACAGCCCTAATGTTAAGACCCTCAACCCTTGGGGCTTGGAGGATCAACTAACCCTCCCCAACCCTGAACCTAAAAACTTAGGAGGGGGCAGCCCTAATGTTAAGACCCTAACCCTAGGCAGAGGACTTGGCCAACTGGCCTTACCCATCCCTAGTCTTAAAAACCTGGGGATGGGGGGCCCTGAGGTTAAGGATATGACCCGGGGGCTACTAAAATATCAACTGCCCCCACCCAATCCTAACCTTAACCCCCCAGAAATGGGGGGCCCTGAGGTTAAGACCTTGACCCTGGATACCTTCGACAACTGGCTGCCCCCTCCCAACCCTGATCTTAACCACCTAGGAGTGGGGAACACTGAGGCTAAGGACTTGACCTTAGAGCCAGGAAACCATCAGCCACCCCTTCCTAACCCTAAGGAAAGGCTGGATTTAACCCTAGGGAAAATAGGGGACCACCCAACCCTAGGGATTGATAACCCTAATCATGGAGGGGAGGAACGACCTGAGGAGGTGGGGAGGATTGGAACTCTGGCGGAAGTGGGAGGGGCTTGGTCCCCTGCATGAGGAGGAGCCACGGGGGAATCTATTAATTGATACTCACTACAAACACAAAATTCCAGTCATTTTCACCTATTGCCATCATTCTAGATCAGTCATGGGGGTCCTGCGGTCCCATTTTATGGGGGCACAGGGCACCCATTCTCCGCTCATAAAATACCAACTCATAGCAGCATATAGGAGAAATAAAAATTGAAAGGATTTACTGGTTCATGCAAAATGCTCTTCAAAGAAAAAAACAAATAAAACAGCTTGGAAAATCCCCTTTGCCAGGAAAAAGAACATTTATAATAAACTGGCAAAGGTGGATAAACCCATTTTTCAAAAACTGCATTTACGGTATACAGTGTTGCACCTGTGGCTTGATTTATTGGGGGAGACCAGGAATGCGTTGAGGGATCGGTTTGTGCAGCATCTCAGGTTCATCTTCAACCAGAAAAAACAAACGGCTTTGTATCGGAGGGACATAAAGCGGGGATGTTTGGTCTGGAGCAGCAGGTGAACTGGAGTAAGACCAGGAGATTGAAGGCGGAGAGAAGATGGATAATAGCGTTAAATACCTTGGTCCGAATGGGATTAAATGAAAAAGAAAATTAGGGGTTTAGGAGGGGGTGTGTTACGATTTTTATTACTTTATTCTACTCCATTTGAATTATTTTTATCTGGTGTATTTAATGATCTGGGCGGCACGGTGGTGCAGTGGTAGTGCTGCTGCCTCGCAGTTAGGAGACCCGGGTTCGCTTCCCAGGTCCTCCCTGCGTGGAGTTTGCATGTTCTCCCCGTGTCTGCGTGGGTTTCCTCCGGGCACTCCGGTTTCCTCCCACGATCCAAAGACATGCAGGTTAGGTGGATTGGTGATTCTAAATTGGCCCGTGTGTGTGTGCTTGGTGTGTGGGTGTGTTTGTGTGTGTCCTGCGGTGGGTTGGCACCCTGCCCAGGATTGGTTCCTGCCTTGTGCCCTGTGTTGGCTGGGATTGGCTCCAGCAGACCCCCGTGACCCTGTATTTGGATTCAGCGGGTTAGAAATGGATGGATTTAATGATCTATTTTGAGGGAGGTATTTATTGATTTATTTATGTATTGATTGATTGATTTATCTACTTATGTATTTATTATCTATTTATTCAGGTATTTGGGGGATTATAAATTATAAGATTTTAGCAGGGACTGATTATTTTTTTATAAATAGATGGATTATTAATTTTATCAATATTTTTGTGAATATTGATTTTATGAATATTTGTAATAAAGATTTTATTAAATTCTAAGGTATTTCTTTATTGATTTATTTAAGACTTTAAAAGAATTTTTTATTCTACATTTTTAAAAAAATCTTTTACAATTTTTGGGGGGGGGGGTGGAGAAAGAAACAGAAACAGAATTAAAAATGTTAACATGGGTATAAAGTGTACCAGTGCATGCCAATAATGGCCATATCCCCTACCCTAACCCTAGTTTATTCCTGATTTTAAATACTATGGGTTAGTTTTTAGAGAGTGTAGCTAGGGGGGACGAATTTTTAAGGGGACAGGGCATTTATTCAATATGATTTTAATTATTTATTGGACTTTGCCTTCCCTTCTCTTTTTTCACCGCTAGCTCTTTAAGGGCAGCACACAACAGCTAGGTTAATTAGTGGGGGTGGGGCTAACGAGCACCTGGGACAAGCCCAGACATATAAAACCCTTCACCCTAGCAGGGCCCAGCACTCCTCTGAAAAAGCTCTCGAGGAGCAAAACGTCAGGAGAGGGAGTCCGGCTAACCTTTCTTTTCTTTTCTTTTCTTTTCTTTTCTTTTCTTTTCTTTTCTTTTCTTTTCTTTTCTTTTCTTTTCTTTTCTTTTCTTTTCTTTTCTTTTCTTTTCTTTTCTTTTCTTTTCTTTTCTTTTCTTTTCTTTTCTTTTCTTTTCTTTTCTTTTCTTTTCTTTTCTTTTCTTTTCCATAAGATAGGATTAGGTTTGAATGTCTTTTTACTTACCTGATTTTAAAACTTTCTTGCATCTTTTAATGATATTAATTAAAGATTGAGTATTTTTAACTGTTTTTTCTTAGCTTTAACCTTTTTTTAGATTTCAGGATCCTGAATTGTAAGTATTTATTTTGTTACTTTATAACACACATTTTTTACATACAATTATACACATTTTTTTACCCCCTCTTTTTTTCTTCTTTTTCTTTTTGAATTTTTTTATTAATTTTTTTGCAGATTTTTTTCATTTTCACATTTTTTCATTAGGTTTTAATTACAAACACCAAGTATTTTATTGCACCTTTTTAGTTTTTACACTATTACACAGTTTATATTTTCCATTTTCAACCCTTCCCTTTACTTAAAGAAATAAAAAAATTAAAATAGATACTTACCTTAAAACAACTTACCTGTAGATCCTGTCAAAATTCTGGTCACATCCTGAGGGCTTGAGAGACAGTTTAGTTAATCAACCTTCGGTGAGTCAATTATTCATTTTCTTACCTTTTTCTTGGTTGTTTTTTTGTTGTCCTTGTGGGTGTTGGTGGTGGGAGGGATTGGGGAACAGCTAAAGTCCTTTTTATTCTTTTATAGGAAAACACAGAAGTTTTATTGACTTGGAGGATGTCTACCCCACCGGTCCAGAGGGTTTATTTTCAACTGTTTCAGGCCATTCATCATTTGGAGATTTTGTCAGGTCCGGAGCCGCCTAAAGGTATGTTGAGGCATAAAGAGCGTACGGTCAGCTACATTAAGCCCTCTTCTCCTAACGAGGATATTCTTCGGGAGATCAGGGCAAAAACTGATTTGTGGCTGACCGACATCATGGCCTCAGTGAAACAACATTACCAAAAAATTATTCAGGCGGTTTCGGATGACTTGCCTCCTTTTGATGAAGTGGCCTTGGCTAAAGCTATGGCCTACATTAAAAAGAGGTATAAACGTAAAATAACAGATTCCTCTTTACTTGCTTTTAGAAAAATAGTTTATACCAACTTTCTGGAGCGGGATGATGGATCGACATCCTCCAACCCAATGACACAACAGGAAGAACCTCACTCCACTGAGCCGCCGGGAGGATCACAAACATCGATTGATGCACCCCCGAGCGTCACCCAGAGGAGGAGGAAAGCCAGGACTCCACCGACCTCGCCAGTCATACAAACCCTTGAGCCAGTAGGAGCACAGGTCTCGTCTACTCAGGTTGACTCTGCCCCTCCCAGTATATCGGAGGGAGTCCCAAGCTCTGCCAGTCCTCCTAAAAAATCTAAACAAAAAACCAAAAACAAACAGTCTGAGCAGATGATGAATGACAAACTTGTCAAATCTGATGCTCTACAAATTTTTACATCTAATTCAAATCCATTAGTTTATTCTAAATTGTGGGAGGAAATGGGCATTGAGCAGGATATTAGGGTCATCTTGACGGATGAAGCCCTGTCATCCTTAAAAAATACGGGGAGACCGGGTTGGATAATTTCGCCACGGGACAGACAATTGAGCAATGTATGGGCTGGGTAAAACGTTCGAGAGAGGTGACAGCCGAGGTGGTGGTGGTGGCCTTTTTAGGTCTCAACCACATTATTCGAGGCTCCACCACTGAATTCGATAAAATGGTTTACCAGCTTATTTCTAACATGAAGCATTGTTTTCCTGTGGCAGATCATTATCTTTCCCTGCTTCCGCCAGTATATGATGGGCACGTGGGAGAAAAAATAGAACAATTCAATTTGGCCATTAAAAAACATTGCAAATTGGTTGATGGCATTTTCCCATGTGCTCATCTAAATTTAAAAAGAACTTCCTCGGCCAAGGCAGTTTTAACTAAGGAATCGGCGGCGAGGTTGGTTGACTCATGGGGGTCTCGGGTGTAGATGGGCCTACCCTCCCCCAGGACTAACCTTAAAGTCAGTGGGGAGGGGGCTAGTCTACAACTCGACGCCTAAACTTAAGATCGTAGATGGGGGCTAAAACTTGGAATTAGGATGGCCACTGTCTTAACATTAATTTCACTTCCTGTTGTTTTTAGATGGGCCCACCCCCACTGCAAATTCTTAACTTAAAGTCAGTGGGGGTGGGTCTTTATTTTGGCTAGAGCCCTGATGTTAAGATGGTGGGGAGGGCAGTAAGATAAAATTTAATGATGTCCTCTCCACTATAGGCCTAGTCATCTTAAGCGATTCTGTGTATTTCCTTTTGCCCTGATAGAACCCTTATTTTAAATTTGGACCGTTTACCCTGGTTTTTATCTAAATTTTATAACCCCGTGTATATTTTATGAATAGCCAGATTTTAGTATAGATTTTTTTTAATCCTCGTTGATTCTTCTAATGACCATTTTTTGTAGACTGTCTTTTAAACTAAGAATAAGAGTTTTAAAATTTATAAAAATTAATTTATATACCTCTTTTACAGTTCTTTTTTAATAGCAGCAGAGAGGGGTCTATTTTGAATTATTTATGGGGGGTATTCTAAATACTTATTGGCTTTTTTAGGAATAAGTGATGGGTCGGGGAAGAATGATAGAGATATCCCTCGTCGATAGTGTACCAGCGTATTGGGTGTACCCCAAATTTCGGGGTACATCAGATCTCCATTAACCCTAACCTAACCCTTGTTCTTTTCAGGGTCTGAGAACGTCTCTTCGTGTCCGGTTCCCGTCAAGCCCGCGGTGGTCCAGTGTCTCTTTTGCCCAGGCGTATTTCTCTTATCTTATCCTCACTATAGGTAAGGCCCTTAGGCTAAGACAGAATTATTACCCTGATGTTAAGATTTTCTACTAAATGCTCTTTCTGACTGTTTACCCCTCACTTCTTTCCTAATCTTAACCTCACTGTAATATGACCCTGAGGTCACAATAGAATTATTACCCAGGGCCCTGATGTTAAGATTTTCTTTCTTTTATGGTTTTTGTTTGATGTCTGATACAGAAAAACCCTAATAGTCAGCTCAGGGGGTTAATATAGGATGGGGGCCTGATGTTAAAAATCAGTCCCCTTGGTTTTAAAGAATAAGTAATAGTGCTGGTTCATTATAAAATGTGAATACCTTTTTTAACCACCTTAAGAAAGTCTTATAACCTTGTTTTAGTGTCCTTTTGATGTCCTTTATGAGCAGTCTCTAAATATCTATTTGGATTTAAATTTAAAGTAGTTTTTATTTTGACCAGTAAGGGGGTGCTATTTTTTAACCCCCTATTTGGTATCAGAAGTTTAAAATGAAAATTTAGAATATTGTAGATATACTCAAACTGGAACTGTTGGATATGGCTTGGTCAAATTTAAAGGGTCTTTAGACTTAATAATACATAATTTAATAGAATGGGTGCTTGTTTCTTTAAAATTGATTTATACATAGAGCAGTGTACCCATGCATTGGCCTTTGGGCTGTTATCCCCTACCCTCACCCTACCCTAACCCTTAACGCATGCGATTTGTTCTTTTCAGGGTCTGAGAACATCTCTTCGTGCCCACAGTGGTCTGGTGTCCCTCTTGCTCAGTGGTAACCCTAACCCTTAACACGTGTGATTTGTTCTTTTCAGGGTGCCCGGTTCCCATCGAGCCAGTAGTGGTCCAGTGTCCCTTTGCCCCGGCATCCGTCTGAAGCTCGAGAGCCGAGCCATTTCAAGGCGGCGTCAACGTCTCGCCACATCGGAGGAGTCGTCAATGCACTGACTTCCAAATGAAAGCTGGAAAAGTTTGATGAGGAAGGGGCAGGAGAACAGATGAAGTCAAAAAACAAAATGTGGAGAAGGTCGAAACCGAAGAGAGGAAGAACAAAAGGAGAAACACTGACCCAGAGCTCAAAGCTGAAGCACACAATCTCGATTAGACGAGCACCACCAGACGCGACTGCCCCGATACCATCCGATTTTGTTTTTCGCTTCTTTCTTGGCTCTTTTGGTTCGTGTAAAGGTTTTGACGGTTGCTGAATCTTATTTTGATAACATTTGATTGTAGACACTTCTACTCAACGATGTTTAAAATATTTGAACGTCTTTTTAGTGACACTGTTTTGTTTTTCCTTTGGGTGCCGCCATTTTGAGTTTAGTGTGTGTACCGTTGCTAGCCACGTTGCTATGAAGGATGACCAGAGGTCACGACCCCTGATGTCACAATGCATCAGGGTATAATAGGCCGAGCAGACATCCCATTTTTTTTTTTTTTCCCCCCGAGATGGTCCTGCGCTTATGTCTCGTGTCCCAGAATGTAACAGAATGTCCCGTTTTTTTAATCAACCAAAACTCCCACTTCGATTTAAACTACGCTGGAAACAAAAGTGTTGTGTCTCGCTTTGGAACAACGAAAGTCCGCTCGGCACAAACACTTCCTGCTTGTCCGAGTTGTGGATACACGTCTTTGGTGGTGCGCACATTTTGCTTATCGATCTCCTGGCTCGGCTTTGGGGCTTTTTTTCTGATTTCTGGTATTTTGAATCGGTTTGACGACAGATCAGTCGGACTTCCTGCTGTTGAACTTTACCAGGCTCTAGACGAGAGCCTCCCAACCACTGGGTGGCGCTGTGGGTCGTGAGTTGCTGTTCATTATAATGGTAATGAGTTGCAATGGCCTGTGGCGCTCCAACGATTACGCTCAATCTGCTCTGACATACCAAGGGGGACGCCCCCCCTCCACTCCACAGTGTGGACCCCAATCCCCCTTCGGTGGGACGTGGAGACACTTACATAAGAGAAAGGGGGCTACAACACCAAACAGGCTGGGACACACAGCTACAGAGTGCAGTTCATTGGCTGATTCCTCCTCATGAAACATTCTGTGTGGCAGAACCGTCCCGGTGCATTGTGGGAAGTGTTACCATTGGCAACAAGCAACACGAAATCTTCAAAATGGGGGCTCCTGTTGGAAAAAACAAAACGACATTGAAAACACCGTTTTAAAAAAAATGACTTTTGAATGAGGTCTCCAAACGAAATACCAGAGAAGAGGAACGGATTCACTGGATTTGAAGACCCCTGAAAAAGTCGTGGAGCTCGTTTTTAAAAACTTCAAGAAAGCCCAAGAAAAAGTAAATATAAGCGAGCGCAGTCAGCGTCCATCGTACTCGTGTAATCTGAGCACCCACGTCGCGGCAAGTCGACCAAACCGAACGACTCGTGCAGTCTGAGCACATTTACGACTGGCGAGTCCAGCGTGCCAGGTGAGTAGATGCTTAACCTGGCATACTGGTAAGCAATGCCACAAGTGCCATAGAAAACAACCCTTCTGTGCCCGCTATGTTGTGAAGGGTGACCAATCAGGGAATGAGATGTTGTAATGAGCAGGAGCCAATCAGAGAAGGGCCAACCGGAGCGTGATGGAGTCTGCGTTTTCAGAAACCTTTCTTTTCACCCATCAACACTGAAACGCTGCCAGGCGCTGGAAGACGTTTTCAGAAGTCATCGCCTTCGTGATTTGAGAATGCCAGGGTATGAAGGACAAAAGGTGAAATTGGAGACAAGCGTCGGCGCTGTTAAACCAAAGCGTAGTAGTGTGGACGCTGCCCTTCTCTACGCTGCGTTTGTTCACACGTCTTTTGTTTCAACGCCCTTTGTGTTCTGCCAGAGTCTCGGGGTATCTCAGACTGGATGGCAAACTTTCAGAAAATGACAACAAAAAGTGTCATATGTGTTAGGGTGGAGTCAACCTTCCTTTGGCACAACGGGGAACCTGCAGTGCCAGCATCAGAAAAGGTGCCATACGGGCAGAGAGCAGTAGGTGGCAGATTCTCCACTTTTTAATATTAAAGACCAGCAGGAGGCGCTCATTATCTCCAGTTTCTATAAGTTTCCCCCATTTAACAAAAGGACAATTGTCATAGTGTCTGTGTGTCTGTCCGGCTGCCATGTCTCTGTTGCATGCCTTTTGGTATGGGATTCATAAAAGTAGCACCATCTGTTGGAATGACAACGACAACGCATTTTACTACTACATGTGTTACAGAACAGATTTCCATAGATGGTGCACTGCAAACATTAGCACTGAATACGCTGACATCTATGGTGACCACTCAGATTTCAGCCCGTCTTACACGGAAGCACAGCTTGTCATTGGCATAAAGTAGCACATCCGACTCCTAATATCACAGGGCAGTAGCAGACACTGTCACCAGTTAATTCAATTAACCGTAGGAGGTGCCATCTCCACATTATACCGGTCGAGAAATGTAGGTGGCGCTGTTTCTTTTTCACAGCACTTGACACCAGCAGGAGGTGCTGTCCTCAGTTTGTACAATGGAGGAAGAGCACAAGGTGCTTTCTTCGAGTCCTAAAATTAAAGAACAGTAGGGGGCGCCATCTCCATGTCACACCATTAGAGAACTGTAGGTGGCGCTGTTTTTACAATTAGATTTTTTCCACAACTTTCTACAGTTTTTGCAGAAAGTTTGCAGTTTGCTTTGTTTTTGACATTTTGTTTTTTACTCCAAAGGATTAAACTTTAATAATTAATAAGGTTGTTTGGGTTACCACTTGAAAGTTTTATATTTTTTCACGTTGTTCCACGATGCCATGTTTGTTTTGGCTCGTTTGTCACCTTCTTTGCAAAATAGAATTCCTGTTACTATGACAATGATGGTCTTGACCACTGGGATGTCATCAGCATGACGGTATTTACTTCGCCACTTGAGACCCCCCTCTGTCTGAGGTCCGGGGGTCTAAGAGTGTTTCATGAGCAGCTGTAGGTGGCGCCATCTCTGGCTTTTGGCACTGGACACCAGTAGGAGGTGCCATCTTCAGTACAGACAATTAACAGGCAGTAGGAGGCTCCGCTGTTAGTTCATACAGTTGACCTCCGAGGGCCATAGGAGGCGCTATTTTTAGTTCATACCTTTAGGGGGCTATAGGTGGCGCCACTTCTGGATGACTCAGTTCATTTTTGACTGATCATGTTTTACATTAACTTTTATTTAGTGTGTTTCACCACACAGCTGCCAGCCTTCTTCTTTTGATGGGTGAGCAAGAACTGTGGGGTCTCTGTGGCAATTGGGCTCCTTCAGTGGACGTACTTCTGGCTGCAGGCCACCAGGGGGCGTTGGATGGGAATCCCATTAAAAGGGGTCTATGAGGGGTCTGTGGCAGCAGGGAGTGCAGAATCAAGCACCAGAGCCCGAAGGTGACAGTGAGTGGCAGTTAAGGTGGCAGCCACTTGGGGACAGGGACATGAGTGAGGTGAGTGACATGTGTGGCATGACTGAGCCCAGCCATTGGCTCTTAACTGTGCTTTTGTGAATCCGTCTGTGATGGGTGTGCTGAAGTGCTAAATTAAAATGGCGCCATTTAGTTTAGCATCACTTAAGGGCATCAGGGTGCCAACTTAATTATATAGCACCCCCTCAGTCCTGCTGCACCCCCTGACTGCCCACCTGCAGCCTTCCATTTTTTTTTTTTTTACAGATGTTTGGACACAAAGAGTTGGCATCATGGAGATTCCACACACAACATTTTATTCCACATCCTCGGTGCCCTTGCCAAGTGCCTTGGGTACAGACCCCAACCCAACTCACAGGCCTAACCCTTGGGAGCGTCAGCTGGGAGTTTAATCCCTAGTTTGCCCAGCAGGTGGCACCACTGTGACTGCACTTGTTGACTGTGAGGGGTCTGCTTTTTAGAAGGTGCCCGTCTGACCATTTTAAAGCCAACTTATCCAGATTTTATGGGTGGGGGTGTGGGAGTCCTTGGAGCCTGTCGTAGCAGCAGTGGGCATATATTAGGAAGAAACCCTAAAGGGGGCACCAGTCCACTCACACAGTGACATTGGGGATTTACAATGTTGGGGGAAATGAGCCATCCAGTGATTCCCAGCTTAGGTTCGTGGGACTGCCGGGGGCACCAGTGGAGATGGTGCCATGCAGGCTGTGCCCACACTCAAACCTTTGACACCCACCTGCCCATCCCTTTCTTGCTGTCTTCACTGAGCTGTCAATTACTTCTGACAGGCGGTGGCATCGACTTTTATATTCCGATGGACGCTGAGACATCTTCCTTACTTAGCTGCTTTACAGAGCAGCTTGTGATGGGAGTTCCCTGCGAGAGGCGCTATATAGAATAGAGACGGAGAATCAGACACCTGTTGACCTGAAGGTGTGTGTGCAGACTGGACGAGGTCAATCCGCACAGGGCTCATGATGACTCCAAGGCAGGAACCCTCCCTGGGCTGGAGGCCAGTCCATCAGGACATAAGTGCTCAGTGGCACCTGAACGAGATGAAGGTCATGTCACGCCCGTGCACTGGCACTGCAGCTCAAAGGAGAAGTCGCGGGTCACGGGTGATGATGAGCTGCAGCTGCTGCACCCTGGCGCTCCCAGATCACCACTGTGGAACCAGTTTGTGTGGGCCTTTGGTAACAGAAAGTGGATGTTTGGAAAAGGTGACAAACTCCAGTCTGGGGTTTCAGGAAGACAGAGCTTATCCTGGCAACATGGGCACACAGCCTGGCACACTCACAATGAGACCATTTAGAGATGTGGGAGAAAAGTGGAAAATTAGGGAAAAATCACCCAACACACAGGGAGAGGACAGAACATGAAGGGGGCAGCGCCAACCACTGAGCCACTGGCATTAAATACATTCTGCTGCTTCACTGTGTGAATAGTGCGCACCCCGTGGGATAAAGTGTGAATTACAACAAAACTCATTTGGGCAGACATTGGCGCTCAGCACTGCCCACAACCCCTTTACTGAAATAAACAGAATAAGAAGATGGGGGGCTTGGATGGATCAATCAGTCCTCCCACTACCCCCTGTGTGTCCATAGTCTACTCTGGACTAGGAGTCGAGAAACTTCTAAGAAAAACCAAAGAGAGAAATGAAAGGCACTATATAACAGATAGATAGATAGATAAATAGATAGATAGACATGAAAGGCACCATATAATAGACAAATATATAAGGAAAGGTAATCTTATAATAAATAGCTTTGAAAGGCACTATATAAGATAAACAGATAGTTATGGTACTATATAAGACGGACATGAAATACACTATATAACTAACATTAGATAGATAGGTGTGAAAGGCACTATATAAGCTAAATAGATAGGAAACTTACTATATTAGGTAAACAGACAGGAAAGGCACTATATAAGTGATAGATAAGAAAGGAAAGATGCTGGTCCAATAAACAGAGCTATGAAAAGCAGTTTATATGATAGAGGTATAGGTGGGCACAACACTATATAAAGTTCCTTCCTCCATCCCCTTTTGTCCTTTCCTGTCATCCTGAGGAACGTTTTAACGTTGATCTGATTTCTCCACCTGCTGTAGACGACATTCTGCTACATATCAACCGAACAGGCCGTGTCCAATGTGTGCCCGCTCAATGAACTTTGAGGTTGGCCAGTGGGCACAATCTTAGGCTGTAGCTGAAGAGCTTCATCAGCCCGTTTCTGCCTGGCCTATCGTTCAAGTGCTGGACCCCTGACCGGCCCTGCTTTTCAGAAAAGAGGCTGTCTTCCGCAAAGGGCAATGCCTTCCGTCTCCAGCAGAGGTCAGCAGGTCGACAGGGATGCGTGCAGACGCGTCTTGCGAACAAAGGGAGAGAAAGCGGGCGGCGCAGACGAGCTTGCTGACTTGTAAAGTCGCGTGCCCGCGGCGGGAGCGAGCGCTGGTACGGTCACGAGCACGCGCGCCCTCCGAGGCCCTCCTCTCTCTCTCTCTCGCGCGCGCGCTCTGTTTCTCCGGCTGATCCCGGGATGAGGCGTTTCCCAGGGAGCTCGGCAGGGACCCGAAGGCTAACGACCACTACGCCGAGCCTCTGACTAATTCGTAGACGCACGCGAGCCGGGAGGCCCGGACAGTACAAAGCAGGCGAAGGAGACCCAGCACCGACGGACGGAGCGCCGCAGAGCCTGGCTGAGACGACTCTCGTCTCCACCCCACTCCAGACAGCGACAGACGGACGGAGATCTCCAGACACGCAGCCCTGCGTCCAGACGGCGCCGCGTCTCGTGAGAGAGACTCAGACGGACGCGGACGATGCGCAGAGCCCCGCGGCCCACCGCGCCGTGAGTGCGACGGCGGCAGCGACGACAACGACAGCGCTGCGGCCGTCGCCAGCGACCGCACCGGCCTGGGCCTCGGCTGCCATGAAGAGCGACCCGCTGCAGACCCGCCGAGTGGCCGGAGCACCGCCGGCGTGCTGAGCGCCTTCCTGCCCGCGCGCTCCACCCGCAGCCCTACCATGACGCTCGTGGGGAGCGGGGCCGCGATCCCTCTTCTCGTGCTGCTGCTGCGGCGGAGCGGCGCGACCGGTGAGAGAATGTCGGGGGAGCCGAGCCGAGCCGAGCCGAGCCGAGCCGGGATCGGGGGCGGCAGTGTGGGCTTCGGACTGGGTGTCCTGAAGGGGCGAGGGGACCGTGGCGGGGCCTTTGATGGCGGACGGGCGAAGGATGGAGACTGGGAGGAGAGGAGAACGACTGGGACTGCAGGCGCCGCAGTGTTAGCGGGGTGGGATGGAGGGCGGCAGGACCGGCGGAGACGGAATAGTTTAGGGTGAGGCGACTGGAGGTGGAGACCGACGGGCGAGTGTCTGGCTGGCAGGGCTGCTGATTCCTGGGCTTTGTCTTTCCGAAAGCACCTGGTGGTGATGGCGGCGGCTCACCGTGTGAAAGGCGCTTTATGAGAACGTGATGTCGACTGGGAGAGCCGCAGATATGATGATGGCTTGGTGGCATTGAGCAGTGGGACCTCCTGGAGTGGTGGTGGTGTGGAGACAAAGACTTGCTGGTGGTGGTGAGAAGAGGCCCTCATACTGGGGTGTCCGGGGCCATGAAGGAAGGTGCACTTGGCATTGCCTGTCGGGCTTTGGGAATCCCTAATGGGGTCCTCTGATGTTTGGGGTGACTACACACTTCTAGAAGGTCCAAGTAGACGACTTGTCACTGGAGGTCCCAGGGGGTCGGCGTGTTTCCAGTCCTGCGTGAGGCAGACGGTGGGATTAGACAAACACACACATGGCAGTGACCTTGTGCTCGCACTTGCTGAAGACGTTTAGGAAGGTCACTGGAGTCTAGAATTGCAGTCCGAGTCTCGCCGGTCAGTGAGAAGGTGGACAGCAGTTGTGTGTGTTGTGTCTTCTCGTAATCGTCTTGACTTTGAGCTGATAGGCAGTGGCCTTTGCAGTAAGTCACACTCCGATGACAACAATCTGAAGTCCATAAATTTGGTAGAACATCGAATGAGTCTGCAAGTGACGAGCACGAGAAGCTCCGGGACATTCTTTAATGACACAATTTAAAGGAGCTCCCGTTACAACTTGATAAGCGACCATTTTGGAAGTCTGGGGTGGTTTTGGCAGTTGCTCGTTGGTGTTTTAAAGAGTCGGGACGTTGGACACCCCGTGGGAGTTTAGCTGGGCGACGCGTAAGCAGATTTGTGTTCCGTCAAAAGAAGTTTGTTGTGGTGGGCAGAAGTCGTGCATGGGACTTGTAAAAAAACGTGGGCCCATTTCTGGCCGTCTGGCTGCTACAATCAAAGGGGGGCTTGGCCACTGTGGACCGGCCTGGATTTGAAATAAATACATTTTAAAAAAATCTGCAATTGAATTGTGGAGTCTCCCTCACAGTAAGGGTCGGGTTGGTGGCGCTGAACCAGAAGAGGACTTTACAGCCGTTGGCTTCTGAACGCCTTGTCCGCCTGCTACTCGCCATCGTCCAGGACGCCCCATTTCATTTTTGGACATTTTATTGTTTGTGTGCTTTTCATTTATTGTTGTTGTTGGACTCCACTGTATTGGTGACGGTAACAATGGCCGCCGCTACGATGTGATTGGGCAGGACCGCGACACATGACTGCTGTCTGAACTTTGTGTTTAAAGCAAGACGTGCAGCTCACGGATTTCTAGGTGGGCTTTGAGTCTGGAGTAGTTTGCTTTTTGGTACAGAAGCCCCCCCAGTCCTCGAAGCTGCTCTCTGGTGGTGGTCACAATCCAAGTGCGAGTTTGTTCGTCCCCTGGTGGACTGCTGCCCCGTCCAGGGGTCGTTCCCTCCTTGTGCCTGATGGCTGCTGGTAGAAGTTCCAGCTTCCTGGTGACCCTGCTCCGGAGATGGATGGATGGCTGGCTGGCTTTATCCGAGGTGACTTGCTACTTTTGAGATGCAGTCGCTTCCATTTCCCGTTTTGGAGCACAGACGGGTGACGTCACTTTCTCAGGGTCAAACCGTGTCAGTAGTGGGATTTGAACCCACAAGCTCAGAGCTTGAAGTCCGGAGACTTGACCACATGACCACCGTGAACGTTCCTTTGTCGGGAAAAAAGATCTTCAGTTGGGACGTTTGGAATTGTAAGGCGTCATCCTTTGTTATTTAGCGGAGGGGCCTGCAGCCTGTCCTGCTAGCACGGGGGTCTCCAGGCAAGAGTAGACCCTGGACGGGTGAGCAGGCCATCACAGAGCGGGCAAGCCTGCTGAGCCTTTCTACCAAAAAACCGGTGACGTGTAGCAAGCTGGGCTCTCAAGTGCGAGCCGTGGAGTTAGCGCTTTTCTCCCACATCCCTAAAGGGTCTCGTTGCGAGTGTGCCAGGCTGTGTACCCATGTTGCCAGGATAGGCTCCGTCTTCCTGAGACCCCAAGTTGGAGTTTGTCACGTTTTTTAATGCCTGCTGCCCTATTCTGGCAGGCAGGCAGTGTACATGACCCGAGGTAGAGTCCTGCTTGATCCCACCACGGTCAGGACAGTCGCAGGTCGGCAAAGACCCCCCGGGTGAAGGCTGAAGATCAGCAGGGCCACCTCAGGCGTGTTGGAGGAGACCACGGGGGAGCTCGCTTTGTGAACTCATCCAGACTGGAGCTTTAGCCGGTGCTCACTTTTGAGCCGTGGATTCTGCCGGCGACGTTGCTCTTATTCCGATTGATCGGTGATCATCTTTTGTTGTATCGTCAATCGCGGTGCACACCCTCGTCTCGTGTAGCGTATCTGCCGAATGACGATACTCATTAAGAGTCATGGGATCAAATGGGGCTCGACCTCGGGTCATGTTCGGCACCTGACGGTCAACCTCACGAGTAGCACGGCGGTCAAATTTTCCAACTCCACGACTCCGATTTGAGGGGCCTGCTTGCTGCGCTTCACCAGTTTTTTTTGGTCTGCTCTCCCATCCAGGGTCTTCTCTTGACTTGAGACCCCCGTGCTGCTGGGATCACACAAATGGCGACGACTTACACCCGCGTGCCGACGCAGGGCCGTTGGTCTTAACTCTACACGTGATGGCCTTTGGGAGCTCAGTCACTCATAGGAAAGAAGAGTCGGGTGACATCGGGGTCTGCACACTGAGGAGTGACAACGATCTAGAAGCTCAAGTCAGTCCCCAGCCCGGGCAGCGTTTTTTGTTTTGGAGTTGCCAATTAGGGATGGCGTGACGGGGATGCCAGCAGCCTCCGTGGAGATCTCCTCCTCCACCAGCTCCCCTTCGACTACGCAGTTTTCCGCCTCCGCCTTCTCCATCAACTCCAACTGCATGTCCACACCATCTCATGACTTAAGTGTTTGGAGCAGGGAAGGACTAAACGGCCCACCACCCCCACAGCCTGGCCCCCTAATCGTCTCACCCCTTCACCACCTGACCGCTCTGGTGTGGCGAGCAGACTGGTGCAAACATGGCTGCCAGGTGGGTGGTTGAAGTGGCTCCTCGCTCCCTGAAGTGCTGTGAGTAGTGAGCAAGGCGCTATATAAACGATGGGGGACACGTGATGCGCCTCTGCCGTGTCTCGTCTCTCCTTAACCGATGAGCAGATCCCACTTCAGGCCAAGTGAGTTTGGGATTCGGTCTTTTGACTCAGAGGCTGGCACACGCGACCAGTCAGAGTTCCTTCTAACACGGTGTGAACAGAGAAGGTGATGAAGGGTGAAAGGCGGCGGTTCAGAACGAAGTCCCCTTTTGACATCCAAGGGTTGAAAGAGAGCCAAACAAAAATAAGCAGGCGTAGTCGGCGAGTCTGGCAATCAAAATGGCGGAGCTTCCTCTGGCAGCAGCAGGCGGCTTGTGTAGCATGGATACCTGAAGGGGTGGGACTTGCAGAGGTGGCGGAAGTGATGTCGTGTCTTGGTGGGGGTCTCCTCCGTTCTAAGCAGAGAAATGGTTAGTGGGCGTGTCCTCCTCAGCCCCTCACCAGACCCCGTGAGAGGGACTCCACGCAGATTCGGCGCTGGGTTTTCATTTAGGGTCTCCTCTCCCTTTAGTTAAGAACGGCGCTGAGTTTCCCCAAATGTGGCTGTAAATTTGACTTGAGGGTCTTCTGAGCAAGTGGCGCGCGGGGCAGCCTGTGACGGCAGCAGTTCGACCGGACCCTGCCCTGGCTATGTGGGTTAAAAAATGGCAAGCTAGTGAGGAACTTGGTGGGGTGAGAGGAGATTTGCGTTGTAAATATGGATTCTCCCGTATCGCTGCCACTCGTCGTGCCCCCTTAGCCACCCTGAGTCAACCTGTCATTCATCTTTAAAGTTAGTCAAAGACATCATAAAGGGGGGCTTAATGCTGGACAACAGAAGACGACGACCACTAGAGATTCATCGGGCCCGGCCTGCCCGCCGCTGTTTTCAGGTGCCAGGCTGTCTGTTCTAAGCTGGACTGCCCCCATGTTACCCACCAGTTCTCCTGCAGATCGGGACGGCCGCGTCTGGCAAGTCGTCCTCTCATATGGAGAAGGAGCTGTGCCGACTTCCCGTGGCTGTCCTCTGTGAATTTAAAGCGGAGAGCAGTTTGGACTGCATGCGGTCCTTGTGAGATTTGAGGCAGAGGAAGTGGCACCACGCAGGGCATGAATAATAAGGAATTGGAATTGAACCCGAATACCCCATCTGACCGTCACACCACCATTACACCCAGCATGGCTGCTGTTGATTGATCACACTGGAGAATTTCATGCCACTCACCAGGACCCCCCAGCTGCCCCTGTTGCCCCTCCAAAGTTCAGAATGATATGACAGAAGTGGCACATTTCAAGTCTGTGGCATAAAAACCAAAGCCGTGCATGGAGAAGAAACCAACAAAACCGAGCTTGAGCTTCAGTGATGGGCAGATTTCCTTCAAGTCAGTTCCTTGGTGAATGCCCAGGGGGCGCCACTGGGAGCCGCCAAACTGGAGGGTCTGCAGATGTGTTTGAATCTTCCCTCATCACCATTCAAATCTCGGCTGTTGAGCTGTGGCATGCAGGTTTGCCTCCCTAGCGCCCGGCCGTCCGAATTTGGACACGTTTGTCCTTTGAGGAGGTTGGCATAGTGGCAATGTCGGTAGGGTCAACTGGCACCTGAACCCAGTGGGCTGCTTTGAGAGACGAGGTGACACAGTTGGGCTGTGTGGCCTGATCGCGTCCTGAATGTCGTCTGTGATTCTTTAGTGTTGTTCTGGTGGTCCCGTGGACTTCAGTCAAGTGGAGTAGTCAACAGTTATGTGGGACTGAACGACGGGAATAGAGCGGGTACAGGAGGTGCCACCAGCTCTCCAAACCAACACCAGTCCAGACATGATGGTGGACACAGGCCGACAGATTGGTCCAAGTTAAACCTGACTGGTGTGGTGCCCGCTTGGCATTTCTATTCTATGCTGTCGTCACGGTGCTAAGCATAAGGCAGCTTGTTGTGGAGTTGTCATGCCACTGGGCTCCTGTTGACCACTCTTGGGTCCAAAATGACTTTCTCCCTATTTGTGGGATGCCAGTGTGTGGCCGTCCCCTACAGAACAGGCTGAGGTTTAATATTGGTGAATGGGCACTGCCAGTGTTTTGTGGCTGTTTTAATTTTTCCACTTGAGGCCCATGCAATGGTCTGATAGCATTGAAGTGAAAGGCGCTATATTAAGCACAGGGCACTTTCAGATATTTGGTGGTCCTGCTGCATCTCACACTTGGGTTTGCTTCGCTTCACCAGTCTTGCCAACCACAATGATTCCACTGCCCACGTGGCGCCACATTCAGGTTCCTTTTAATATTTTGTCCCCTAAATTTTTTTTTTTTTTTACATAAACTGAGGTGACTGGCATGCTGCCCATCAGTGGCACACATTTTGAGTTGTCGGACGTTTGCCTCACGTGGGTGGCACTTCATTTGGGGTGCATTGTGGGACGGCCTGGGTGAGTACGGAACTCGGGGACGGTCCTGGCAACTCTTACCGACTTTCTCTTGGACGCACTAGTGTGGTTACCATTGGCACGTCGTGCCCATTACCCAAAGTGCAGTGCTGCTCTTTTGTGAGTGGATGGCGTGGGGGTTGGAATGACTGACTACTTCTGGGAATTGTGGGACGCCGCCATCCTTTTCCGTGGTGATGTCAACTCCTCCATCTCTGTTTTTTTTTTTGTTTTTTGGGCACAGTGCCAGGCACTTGACGTCTCAGGAATGCAGGGTGCTTCCTTTCCTTAACCAACCCCCACACAAAATCTGCCACCTGTCTGGAACCCTCGCGTCTATCAGGCGGCAATCAGAGCCTCGGGCAGTGCTGGCTAATGGGTGTGACGTCGGGACTTCTGTTGGTAAACAGTTGGTGAAAGAGTGTTGGCATTAGAATGCCAGTGTTTAAGGGTATGGCCAGGTCGCCTTGCCCCTGATGCCCACTCCTCCAATCCGATTGACAAGCCCCCGCATAACCCCCTCCCCCCCCAGCCGGCTGGGAGTGCCTGGCAGAGCTCATGACTCGAGGTATGTGATGCAGACTAAACAAGAAGGGCCACCCAGACACCTGCCAGTCACCCGTGGCTGGCACTGGGCCTGGGGGGAGGGGGGTGCAGCAGAAGTAGCACAAAGGTCAGAGCGTGGTGGTGTGCGGCTGATAAAGGAGCCCTCAGGCTGGCCAAGGGCAGCGCCACGCTGAGCCATGTTTACAGTCGGCAGCGGCCCACAGCCTTGGAGTGCCAGCTTCTGCGCTTGATTACGTGAAGGCTACCGTGCAGCTGTGCCCACCACTGGAGGCCCAACCATTGTGGGAATGGCAGTGGGTGCGTCTGTAGTGCTTGGCACAGTAAGCACCAGCTGAAGAAAAAGATCAATTGGGTGTTGTATAGTGCCTTTCACTGAGCAGGTGGCAAACAAGGACACTCCAGAGGGGACCAGCCAGTCTTTATGTGCAGCCTTTCATGACTGGCGCCAGCTAATCTGCTTATCTCGTTCAGGGTCTCGGGGATTCTCTGGGTGTACGTCAGACTCTGGCACACTCACTCACTCGCTCACTCCCTCTGTCCAGAACCCTGGCCTCACATGGGCACATTGTACTTATTGAGGCTTCTGCTGCCCCTTGGAAAGCATGTCTGTGTTGATGCCCACCACAGCCTACCTGTGAGGCTTGTCCCTCTGACAAGAGACCTTCTGTTCTCAGATTTTCTTAATCCAGACTGCGGGTGGCAGAAACCCGTAAGGTGCCAGTCCATCCTATGGCAATGAGTGGGTACAGGCACACCAGGACTGTGAGGCAGCACTCTGCCACTTCTTAGGTTTGAGGGCACCCTGTGTGGCAATGCCATGTGGCCAGCCCCTGTCCAGTGGAACCCCCCCTTGATATTCCGGAGTGCTGTCATTCGGTTGTGCCCACTGAGCAGTGTAGTCATTAGACACTGGTAGTTTAGTGGTGATGTTTAGCAAGCTGGCTTGGCATTTGGGACCCTGGCCATTCTCATGTTGGGTGGGCCCAGCTCAGGATATGGTGGTACAGCAGAGGTGGCAGGTCCTAAATGTCTGGAGGGTGTTGGGTGGGCACTCCTAGTACCCTAGCTGTTAGCTGAGATTTCAGTGCCGCTATAAATTGATGGCATCGTTACCAGTCGGCCCCACATAGACCCTCACTTAGGTGCCACTCTAGTCCCATTGTTCACCATTGAGGTCTGTGGCGGTGCATTACACCTTGGTGAGTCAAACGGTGGCACAGTAGTTGGCACTACTGCCCCAGTCTCTGCCTGACACCTCCAGGATTTGGGGTTCAAATGTCGTGTGTTCTCCCTTTGCTCCTTCCTTCGCCCTTTAATAAAATTCATTTTGGTTTCAGTAGGGGGCAGCATTGTGGTGGGTACAGTCGCTGCTCCTCAACTCCAGGAGCCCGGGTTCAAGTGAGAGCCAAGTTACTGTGTGAATGAAGTCTTCATGTTCTCCTCATGCCTGGTGTTCTGCTGTGACATGAGCTGCCAGCTCTAAATGGCACCCCAGCCCCCATGATGGACATTGTGCCATGTGGCCACTTTGACTTCAAAGCTGGCTTTCTGCTCTTTGAAATGTTATGGTGCCCTGTTGGCACTGGGTTCCTGCCTTGAGCTTCACCTGGGACCCCCAAATTGGATTAATCTTTGGTTAGCATACAAAGTGACTGAGGTGCTGTAAACCATGTGGGTGATGCCATTGTCACCCACTGTCTTGTCTTAAGGGCTGCCATGGAGGTTTTGTGCCCCTCTGGCTCCTTTGTGGCACAGCCGTTCACCCAGCTGTCCCATCGCTCTGTTCTGCTCCCTAGCGGACTGTCCTCTCGTCTCTTCGCTGGCCCCTCACACTGATTTAACTCTTCTTTGCCAGCTGCTCATGAGCCCCCACACTGGTCACGTAGGTCCCCCCTTGTGTCTATCGACTGCTGTGGCTCTTGTTGGTCATTTTCATTGGTCCAGCCAACTCGACCTCCTGCTGACCTGGCCTCTTGTTGACTGTCCCTCGTCCCTTTGCTGGCCTCACGTTAGCTCCCACTATGGGTTAGGGTGTCTTTCCCAATTGCCATCTTATTGGCCGTCTATTAGTCCAATCAGCTTTCCTTTGTTTCCTTATTGGCCACTCCCCTTGAGCCCCGCCCACCCCCGACACTGGTCATGCTGTCTCTCCCAATCATCCTCAGCTGGTTTTGAGGTCTTAGCTCTGGTTGACCATCTTTACTTGTCCCTCATCTCCTCACACTAACTTTCACCCCCCCGCCCTTTGCTTTGGCCTCCCCTACTACTGGTCATGGGGTCTTTCCTTGTCATCTCCCTTTTTGCCTGTAACTTCTGCCTCCCCACCACCCTCGTGTCCCCCTGACTGCTCCTGATGTCTTTCTGCATCACCTGCTGATGTCACCTGTACATCCCAGCTCTTCAGCTACTCCATGCTGGTGTCTCATCCTGGTCCAGCTGGCCATCTTTATATTCCCTCAGCTCCTCACGAGTGCCCCCCACTGCTCATGGTGTCTCCCTGTTGGTCCAGTCCACTTGTCCTCCTCACCTCGTTGATTAATCCCCCCTTTTTGTATTTCCCTATCATCTACTGGTTCATCTTATCCCTTTGGTCAGCTCTTCCTGCTCTTTGGTGGTCCCTCCTTCTGGTCCAGCCATCATTAGGGGTCCAGTTGGCTGTCCCTTGTCTCCTCACTGGCCTCCTCTTGAAAACCCAAAGGTGGTCTTTCCTTGTCATTTTCAAATCCACCTCCCCTTGTTCATAATGCCTTTCCTTGTTGGCCATCTTTACTGGTCCCTGGTGTCCTCCCTGTTCCTCACTCTGATTTCGGACCGCCGATCCCCCTTGGGGTTATGATGTCTTCCCCCGTGGTCTCCTTTTTCTCCCTTTACTCCTCACTCCACAACCTTAACTCGCCCCCCCATGGCTGGCCATGATGCCTCTCTGTGTCGTCTGCTGGTTCACCTGTACACCTTGGCCGTCTTCCTTGGCTCCTCACTCCCCCTTTTTTGTTAGCCTCTCATTAGCCAATCCAACTGGTGATGGTCTCTTTACCAGTCCATCTTCTTGGTCAGCTTTTCCTGTTCATTCTGGCTTTGCTTCTGGTCCAGCGGCCCCTTGTCGACTGTTCCACTTGTCCTCATCTCCTCATTGCCCACTTGCTAGCAGGTTCAGGTAACCATCTCATCTCTTCACTGGTCTCTTGTTGTGGCCCACTTGTCCCCCCCCAAATGGTCACGCTGTCTTTCTCATCTCCTCTTTTTGGCTCAGCCAGCCTCCCACCCTTCACTGCTCTGGTGGTCTCGCCATTTCTCTCCTCTCCACGCTCTTTTGTACTGTTTGGGTGGATGGGACACGCAGTGGCGTCCACATCAGTCACTCGGCAGGAGACCACCGCTGCCCCTCGGCATCTCGGTCTTCTCTGAGGGGCAGCCCTTTGAATGGCCGGGCGCCTTTCAGGCCGCTGGCAGCTGATTTTTCACGCCCCAGTAAAACAGCAGCTGTGTGTCCGTCTGGGAGGCCCGAATGATCGACGAAGCCCCCCCTCCAATGAATTTGGGGGGATAACGGCCAGTGGCAGGACACATGGAACTTAATGAATGTAAATCCGAAATTGTTTGCCTTTGTTCCAGGAGGCCAGATTGCTCATCGGCTTGAGTCGCCGGCCCAGCTGGCTGCGCAGAATGCGGATGCCCCTTGGCACGCTGCCTCGGCCTGCCTCCCACCACAATGGCATCGCAGAATCGTGTGGCAGGACGTCTTTGTCTGCCTCGGCTGTTTTTAAAGGACGGGGCCTCCGCTGTCTGCCTGCTCTCATTAAGAGGGGCTGGAGCCGTGCCAAGCGTTGGGCGCTGGAGGCCTGCCTCTCATCCTTGGGAACGCGGCGGGCGGGTGGGGGTAGCTAGGGCAGCAGCTAACCGTTTCGCTGCTGGAAGGCGACCATGCGTGTGTGTGAGTGTGAGTGTGCGACACGCAGGGATTTGGAGAACGGTTGGCTGGCCATTGTCTGGCCCGGCCATAGTGTAGGGTGGTCGGTCTGCTGTGTGACCTCGCCAGCCTTTGTTATGGGTGGTGACGGCCTGCGGTGGGGTTGACCGTTCCAGTGATGTGGCCCGTGGCGTCTCTCGTCACTGAGGTGTGCTGCGTGGCTGGCAGCAGGCACTCTCCTCGGGTGGTTAGTGGTGCCAGCGTGTCGGGTGACGTTACAAGTGGGCACTGCAGTCCCTGGGCCTGATTGAGGCCCTGTGGACATCCCAGTATCGAGCTTTAGGTCCTGTGGCGTTCGTCGTCGTACCCGGGGGTTTCCATCGCTGGGCCTCTGTGAAGTTCCTACTCTCACTTGTCGTCTGTGAGCCCACCAAAGTCTCTAAGGCCTCCCCCTGTGCCAGACAGACGCCCCGCTGCTTGTGGGTGGGGCAGCCAAATGGCCCAGGTGATCAGAGAGGCGGACCACCCGCACTGCCGAGGCTTGCCGGCTTGTGCGGACGTTGTGTGGCATGTGACGTTCCGCTCGTCCCCTCCACTGGCCCAGTGTTTCCCTCGTTTTGCCGCCAGTCCGTCACCTCCCCCCAAAGGGCCATTTTGTCACTTAATCCCTTGTAATTACCTTGAATTCCTTCCAAGGCTCGCTTCAGACTCCATTGTTCTCAGGGGCTCTAGCAGCACAGGGTGGTCTGGTCCCCTGATTTGGTTCGGTTTGTGTTGAGAGTGCCTAAAAAAAACTAGCGTGCCAGGCTCTGCCATGGCATCAGCAGGATGGCGGCTTACTGAGTGTGCACCTCGGGACAGGGGACCGGTCAGTATGTGTGGAGGTGGGCTGCTGTCTGTCACCATGTCAACAGACGGCGTCCCTGCCTGTCTACCTGGGGACCTGCCAATCACAATAAGGCACCACTTCCCAGAGACCAAAGGCAGCCAATGGGCGGTGACCATTTATAGCGTCTTGAGACTTAAAAGCGCCAAATGGTGTATTCAGAAAGACGCAAGGACAGCGGCCAGAGCCGGGCAGCGAGTGTCAGGGGGTCCTCAGCTACAGATATTGGGTTGGGTGGTCACAGGTTTCAAATGGGTGGGTGTACTGCACAGTGCTGTGTAAGGAGCTATATAAAATAAAGACTCGAAACCAGGACAGAGGAAGGCGGCTCACAGTTTATGGTGGGCTTGGGGGCCTGGCAGGTGTGCTGTCTGGAAATGATGCCATGAAGGCCTGGCACAGTTTGACGGAGTGATGGCTTTTCTGCTGCTGAGGCATGCTGGGTACACACAGGGCACCAGGGGGCTCATGTAGGCCCCCATTTATTTATTTTTTTGTCTCCCACCCTAACCCTCCCAGCTGATGTGACTAATGGGCGCAGCGTTTCCAAGCTCGGGTGACCGCGCTGTGGTGCTACTCGCTGTGAAAGGCGCTATAAAAAGAAGGCGTGTGGTGGGAGCCTCTCACCCTCATGATGACATTCAAAAGCATTCTCGGTCCCACTTCAGCCAGCCCTGGGTGGGATGGCGGTCCACCAACTTGGAGCTCCCAGTTAAACTGCTCTGTGGGAAACGCTGGGCCAGTTGATGGGATGGACCCCCTGCCGGACATCTTGGGGTCACGCAGCACATCGTCACAGGGACAGCATGCGAGACCCCAACTGTTGGTCACTGGGCTGGCCATTGGGCCGGCCATTGGGCCATCTCGGTCAGTTACAGCGGCAGCGTGAAGGACTGACAGGGGTCACGCGCACATCCTGGGCCCCTTCACCCAGGGGGACCTGCCATCTCCACACAGACAGCCGCCCCTACCAGTGTCGGCACAGGGCCAGATGTCACGGCGCTGTACGTAATGAAGATGAGTCCGACCTATGTGTTTGGGTGGTGCTCACGTGTTGTCTGGGGGTCTTTGGAGACCTCTCCCTGGCCGTCTCCAGCAGCAGCAGCCGTTGGTGTGACCTTCCCCACTTCTCTCATTAGTTGTGTGTCCTAAATGGACTGTCACTGCTGTGCGTTACTCGCGTGGAGGCTGGCATCGTGTGCCGGTGGTCTTTATGGGGCCTGTGCTGTAAGTGGCCGTCTTATCTTTTTGGGTGCTTAATTGTGTCCAGTGGTCCTTTGTGCCAGCATGTTGGTTTTGGGCCAGAGCGTGGCCACTGGGGGCCTCCAGGTGTTGACATTCTGGTCTTGTGGCGGTCTCTGCCGTGACAGTCATTGTGGTGCACAGGGTGAACCTCGAGGTTTCCATCCCAGAATCAAATCCGAGTATCCTGAAGCGAGCAGAACCTCCAGTTACAAATGGCGTCCCAGTCTGATGTGTCGAGTGCCCCTTCACCTGCCACCTCCGTCACCTCAAATCCCATTGTTTGAAGTCTAATTGAGCCTAAATAATCCAAGGCAGACCCTAAGCCCTGCAGCCCACCCTGGATGACCCCACTCCTCACTATTGGTGAACCCAAATTTAGGAGATGTTAAGGGGGGGGCAAAAAAGAGGAGTACAGAAAGAAAACACATGGACGTTGGACCTGGCATCTGGCAAGATTTGAACCCGGGACTTGTGAGGTGTAACTGACATGAAGGTGGTCTGGCAGCTCCATTGTATGACCCCCTGAAGATGTCCATCCTTGGACCGGGGTCTAAGTGTCGATGCCCATCTGATTTGGGGGCCTCATGGAGTCTTGTGTATGGCGGTGAGCTGTGAACCTCGGAGGGGGGAAGGGATGTTGGGGGGGCGCGGCCCCGCCTTGATTTGTCATGTGACTCGGCCCGTGAGTTTGTTCTTGGACTGTTTTGTGATGATGATGATGATGGTGGTGGTGGCGGCATTTCAGTGCTGTCATTTCTCATGGGCCACCATCATACTGTTTATGAAAGTGACTGGTCAGGTGGGTGTGGCTGGTGATGTCAAGTGGGTGTGGCCTATACCCAACCCCTCCCCAATTTAAATGCCGACTCGTACCTTTGGCTCCTGTTACTCTTGACGCTAAGTCGGCTTGGATAAAGTGCCAGCTGTGCCAGCTATGCCCCCTGCTTTACCTGTTGGTAGTCTGATGGCGACTGAGATTGAAATGGGACACATGGTGTGCCAGTCTGGCCAGATGGGACCTGAGTGTGGCAGATTTTGAAGATAAGGGTTGGTGAAATGGGACCCAAAAGTGCCAGGTTTTGGAGAGATGGGACTTGCATTTGCCAGGCGAAATGCGATCTGGGTGTGCCAGTCTGGCAAGGTGAGATCCGAGTGTGGCTGTTGTGAAGCTCATCAACTTTAAGCTTAATGCCAGGCTTGAGATTACATGGGGTGCCCACGTGAGAATCTCGTCCTCATGTTTGTCACCTCCTGAGGTCCGAGTTGTGTGTTCATGCCTGTGCTGCTCGTGTATGAAGGAGGGCGACTGTGGGGCCCAAACGTCCATGAGCGGCCATGTTGGTTGGTGGGTTGGTTTGATATTCATCCATGCGTGTGGGTCCGCTCTTTAAACGTGGATGGCACTGTGAGTAAATGTCACCAACGTGCTTCATTCTTATTGTCCACCTGAGTCACGCTACACACCGCCACCTCACGTGGCATCCTGGTGTGCCCACCACATGGTGGTGCACACGTTTAAGGGTTTGCCCCGATTCAGAGCAGCCAACTCCAGAACTCTGCCGTCTCCTCCAAGCGCTCGAGGTGGGCCTGTCCGAAGAGGAGGCACAGAGAGTTAAGCTGAAGTCCTCGCCGTGTACTCAGTGAGGCGGACTGGCGTCGCTAAATCGGCCCCCTGGTGTGTGTGTGAGGGGGGGGGGTGTTGCCCTGTCTGGGGATTGTTACTTTCTTGCCCCCAACGCTTACTGGCATAGGCCCTGTGATGGTGCTGTGTCGTCCCTAATGTGATGATGCAGCGGGGGGGCTCGGCCCACTGCCCTATGGGGTGCCTGTGTTGGGGGTGGGGGGGGGTCAGCCATGCAGAAATCCTCGTTTGGTGTCTGGTCTGACTGGTCCATCAAAATGGAGGTCTGGTGTGTTCAGACAGGAGGAGGCGGAGGCGGCGGTGGACAAAGCGAGCTGTGGTCAGACTTCCCTCCACGATATTTGGGCGTCGTTTTCCACTTGCGCTCGCGTTCTCATTGGTCGTTACTCCCCCCTGTTCTCGTGACTTGTCGTAGGTTCCCTCGCATCGCAGATATTTGAGGGGTTCGTTTCAAAGAAGATTCAAGTGTGGGGGGCCTACGCTGGTTTAACTCTTCGAGGGCTGAAGACGGTTTCACACGGAGATCAACATAAACCGTCTGCTGCTGCGCGCCGTGGCCGCGAGTTGGGCTTTTGTCGGCAGCGGTGGTCCGTGTGCATCGCAGTCTGGTTTGTACCTCTTGTCATTGTAAGTGGTGGTCCTCACAGGAGACCGTTGCCGTAGGCGTGTCCGCTACACGACCCTGTTCAGCACCACGATGATGCTGGTCACTTGGATCAAAATGGAAGTCCGGCAAGTCCGAGTCCAGTGTGGTGGTGATGTGCAGGACGTTGCCCGTCGTTTTCCTTTCTCGCCGACGTCGATGCCTCTTTGTCGTTTGCCCCTCGCTACTCGCGCGCGCACTGGGGCTCTCGGTCAATCAGACCAATGGAGTGAACGTCCCTTCTAGCAAAGACGAGTCCAACTAGAACATAATGGCGGGTTTGCAGTCGACTACCACCTTTTGACAGAAGTCGACATCTGGCTTTAAAGAGTTAAAGGGTCCGGAGAGGTCCACCATCGCTCACAAAAAGGTGGGCTTAAATTGTGGAGTAAGTACCAAGTGTTGGGGCGGATAGTCGCACTTGGGGGACCACCAGATCTCAGCTTTGCATTTCTGTTGGGCTGCACACCCACCCGCTCTTGTCCTCATTCTGGATCTGGACGCTCCAAAGTACTAACGGACTAACGACCAATCGGCACGGTTTGTCGCCCAAGCCCCACCCACAATAGCTCCTGATCATACGAAAAGTTCACAATCTGGAGGAGGAGCCGCAACAAGGACCAGGAAGTACAAATGGCGTGAGGTGGGGATGCTACAAAAGCCCCCTGCGGTGGGAGACGCGCCTCTTGACGCACTCCTACTGTCAGACACGTTCCCTCCGTTGCCTGGTAACGTGAGATTGTGAACTTTTATCAGCTGTCATGACAACCCACACGGGGTACACAACGGGTACGGAAATAAAACACGGGCTCCTTTAAAATGGCCCCCTAGAGGATGGAGTGGTGAAGGAGGAGAGAATGAAGATGGAAATGAGTGCCACTCTGACCAGTGCCACATATCCTGTCTGTGACACCCCAACATTGGGGACAGCAGGAGTGTGTTAAGAAACGTGATGGGGTGGGGGTCTCTTGTATAGTGGTGCCCATCCTTGTAACCTGAGAGTTTTGCCCCCAAACCCACTGAACAATAACCGGGGTCTTTTAGCCAGTTCACATGTGTCTGCCCCCTCCCTTACACATTCTGGGGGGTCTCCTAAAAATAATTAAACCCCCAGAAGTGTTGGAGCGGCGATCTCGAAGTGGTCTCAAAATCACTTAAAACGAACGAAACGCCACAAATCGTCAACGTAAACCTCGATGGCGGCAGCAGCGATGCCGTCATAAAAATGACAAAAGATAACCGTGGGTTTATGAGGAGGAGTGGGAGGCCATGGCATGGGATTGTGGGAAATCAGGTGACGGTCCGGTGACACCTGAAGGCCCTCATTGAATGGAGCAAAAAATTACAAAAAAAGCAACAAACAAACAAAACCACCGGGGCAAAAATAACAGACAATGACCGGCAAATGTCAGGAAGCAAAGGCGGAATCGTAGCAGGCGGGAGTTGAACCCGCGATCGTGGGGTCCCAAGGGAGGGTCTGCGCTGCTGCGTCGCCGCACGTTTTGTAGCCGATTTTAAAAAACGCAACTCTAACTGCTGGTGAGAGGAGTTTAAAACTCGGGGAGCAACACACCCAGTGCTGAGGGTCCGACGGAGACCCCTGCAGCTCTCTGTCAGTCCCCCCTCTTACAGCCTCGATGACATGGCAACTGCTTTTCAAGTCTGGGGGGGATTTCGAGTGCCCCCCCCCAACTGTACACACAGCAAAGCTGCAGAAGGGGAAAAAACACAAGAAGACGATTGTGTGGGACCGCAGACTCCCCCCGGAGCGGCTCTGACCAGGCTGGTGGTCTGCTTGCTTCTCTCCTGTTTAAGATTTTCTTGAGGCCACTTGTCACAAGGTTCTGGACGGTGGTCTTTTTCCTTTCCCTTTCACATTTTGTGGTGGTTCTCGTAGATAATGGGGTGTGTAGACCACCTGGAGGGGGCCAGGGTGCTGTGGTGTGTGTCATCACATCGCCTCACAGAAGTTTCTTCTCGTGTCTGGTGGACGCCGTCTGTTGTCCTCATCGTGTCCACGGGCCCCTCAAAGATCTCGTATGGACACGGAATTGAAGGACAGGACATGGAAGTCACTGAGTGACGGAGGGAGAAGGGTGGTCTACAGGTGACAAGTGCGGAATGCTGCCGGGGTCCGTGTAGATCAGCAACCGGGTTGGGACGTTCTACTGCCGCGGTGCCATGTTGAGTGGAGATGGCAGTGCGGGCGCAGCGGTGACCGCCTGGGTGACGGCGGCTTGCTGGAAATTCCATGTCAGTCTTCTTTATTTTTCTCGTTTCCCGTTTGTCCTCCTCATTCAGCTTCTTCTCGGTGTTGTTCTTCCAGATCTCCTCCTCCTCCTCCTCCCTTTACCATTAATGATGACGCCACATTTTTTTTTCCATCACTTCACACTTCCTGTGAGGGTGAATCAGAGTGTCACGGCAATTTGAAAGTGACACACTAAACGGCACGTGTGCAATGGCTTCTGGGTGGCTGAGGCTTGTGCAGTGCGGTGGTCTAGTTGAGCCACACTGTCAAATGAAGACGGGGAGTGAAGCCTGCTGAGGCTGAACGAGACCAGTGGCCGAGCGCTCCGCGTGTTCAGACTACCCATAAGCCACTGCACACTGGTTGTATTACATCAGGTCAGCTCAGGGAGTGGGCTTTGGTACCACACGACGAAGCGGCTTGGGATCCTGGTTGGAAGTAAGGTAGAGACACGGTCCAGTCGTCCCACCCTCCAGAAATGCCCCTCTGTTGGCCACAGCCCGGTCATTGTCACATTGCCTTCTACTTTTTCCAATGTGAAGTTGAGGTCTCCATACTTAGCCTGTTGATTAAGCTCAGGTGGCGCACAAAACACCATTGGAGCGAGGGGGAAGACCACCGTGGTGGTCCTGGGCTAGAAAAGTTTGTTGCTCCTGAGGGGTCCCATTCTGTCTCCATCACTTGCCGACCCCCTCTTGTGTAGTCATCCTGAGAGGAGGGCCCATCACAGCACCGGCGGAGAAATCTTATGCTCCCCCCAGGAATCGCCCCCCCCCCCATCCATGGGTGAAAGGTGCCAACTGTCTCATGCGTTCCATTTCCACATAGGTGTGGTGCCCACCTCATTAACGTTTCTGTATGAAAATATAAACGTGTTCAGTTGGCCCAAGGGATTGGTGGCCGGACCCCCACCAATGAGAAAATCTGCAAATACGTTCAACAAGGTGGGCACACATACACACACACAGGGAGGATGGGGACTGGGGATGGCAATACATCACAGTTAGAGCCAAGACAAAGTTACAGGGGGGCACCTCACATCCATGTGTAGTTCTGCAGGTCTTTACGAAGCTGAACTTCTTCTTATAGGTGGACTGTGTGGATGTTTGTGGTAGTTAATGAGGACTTACAAGACCCTTTTAGTTGTCTAACCGTGGCAGTCGGTCACAAAAATCAAACTGATGACAAACTGGCGAGTTGGCCGACCTACGAATCATAAACGCGTGAATCGCAAGGGCAGACGTGTCTGTGTGTGTTGTATATCGTAATGGTGGCATGCTAGGATTGGCATCCCTGCCTGGGAGAACTCCCCTACGTTATTTGGCTGGAAAGCTCAGGTGGCAAATGAACAGTTGCAGAAGATGCCAGGACAGAAGTGGGCAGTGCTGCTCGGATCCTGGCAGAGTTGGACCGAGGAACAATACCAGGACAGGGGGAGAGAACCTGTTGGCACTACCGGCTCCCCCGATACGCTAGATAGCAGGATTCCCACACAGACACCTGCAGGGCATGCTGGGACTTGTAGTCCTGTGGGGTTGGGGCTGCCAGCAATAATCATCCCTACCTACTCTAATGGGAGTTTTGCTTAACCCGGAAGTGCCCTGGCATTGGGCATCCTCCCTGGTTCAAGAGAAATGGAGCGGCCTGACCTCCTCCAGGGGGGTCGGTGGACGAGCGCAGAGGGCACCAGGGAGGTGTGGACAAAGAGGGGAGATGCGTGTCGTGTTACTGCAGAGCCTTGTTAGAGCGTTTTGTGTAATAAATAGGTGTGTTTGCACCCGGGACTTGTGCCAGTGCGCTTATGTTTGGGGTGCTGCAGCGCCCCCCACTGCTCACAGTATCTTTAATATTTACAGTCCTGTGCCAGGTCACGGCTGAGACAGTTGAGGCGATTCATACTTATGGCCCAGCGCCAGCAGCATTGAGAAGTCTTCTTCCCTTATTGCTATTTCCGAGGGTCTCGTATGTTTGCTGGCTTTTTGAAGGACCCTTAAAGTTTGTTTTCATTGGCGCTGTGCCACGTAGCCAATCCTTATGCCTTTTAAATTCATTGACTGGCAGCTCCCTTGGTGTGAAACATCATGCAGTGCTGCCGATGACTTAGGCGACCCACTCGCATACCAGCAGTGACAAACGCCAGCCTAGGCTGCCCACCAAACCCACATATGAGCCAAAGATGGCAACCTGTGGAGCCCAGTGGAGCGATTCAGTGGTCAGGACCCCACAAGTGGATGCCGAGACACACAGAGAGGTTTGTGTTTCTCCCTACCGATGCCCCCCCAGTGCCTTTGTCACTGACATGCAGCCCACAGGGTGGTCCCAGACGGACTGGTAACTCTGCGTTTGATACGTCTCCGTGATTTATTTATGGATTAAATTAGGTTAAGTTAGAAGCCAGCGTTCATCTGTGTATCGCAGTGTGATGAAATGGATGGGCCTGTCTGGACACGAGTGTGGTGGGCTTGAAGACCCCATTCCTGTAGTGCTGATGCCCCTCCGTGTTCATTTCCTTATACGTATGTTGAAAGACCCACTCGGGATTCAAATGACCTGAGCGCAGCCAGATGTCCCCAGACTGCCGTCTCACCAGCGGTACAATTCCCAAGTGCATGGGGTCCTCACTGTCACTCCTCGCCACCCTTGGACCTCCAAACTTCTCTGCCAGCCTCACGTCTTCCTTACCTCGAAGTGAAAGCATTCGCCCTACTGGAAGTCTGCACGTTGTGTTGTTTAACCTTTGATTATAAAGCAACCTTGAGAGATCGACGAGACAATGAAACGATTTGAGGTCCAACCCGGACCCCCATATACTTGGTCGGTTTGCAAGTGAAAAAAATGAAACACACAAAATGACAAAGGAGGACCTCAATATGGCACTGGCTGAGAGGGCGGAGCTCACGGCTTTCAGCCCTCCTGACAGGAAAAGGCGGGTCCAGGTGGACGGACAGTGGAAGTGATGTCATCTGTCAATCCTCTGGTCTGCAGCGGGAGGAAAAGAGAGACGGGCCTTTAAAACAGAGCGCCACCCCCTGGTGTGGTGGTACAATTAGTCACTAGAGCCCGTCAGCTGTCCCCGTGCACACATGCCGGTGACCCAACGGGACTGAAATGAAACAAAGGACTGGAGCTCCCAGTGTCGACTTTCAACGTTAAATTGAGGAGGGCATTTACACAAAAAAGGGGGGAATGGCAGAGGAATTGCAGGGCATCTTCCTGCAACTTACAGGGAAAACTTGGGGGTTGGTGGCAGGACTGGCACTCCAGTCACCGTTTCTTTAAAAAAAACACCACACACAAACTTCCCACAGTTCCAGTGTGGTGCTGAGGTGTCGCCCGCTGCACTCTGGTCCCAGTCCAGGTGGGTACGACAACGAGCGCCTGCTCCCAGCCCTACACGTCGTACCCCCAAAGCTGACTGGACAGGTGAACTGGGGTCTTCTCAAGTGGAGTCATCAGCTCTAATGTTTGGTTGCAAATCCTTTGCCGTCAATGGCTGTCTGATCCCGCAGACCTCGTGGGCTTCTTGCCAGCTGATGCTGCGCCAGGCCATCTTGAATTCCTGCTTATTTTTGGGCACTTCTATGTCCTCCTCAGCAAGTGAAGCACACGGTCCGGAAGATTTGGGTCAAGAAATTGGGAACCCTTGGGGGGGGCTTCAGGGTCATTGTATAGCGCCTGGTCCCCCTCCCTTTTTCAGGGTCATTGTATAGCGCCTGCCCCCCCCTTTTTCAGGGTCATTGTATAGCGCCTGCCCCCCTTTTCAGGGTCATTGTATACCGCCTGCCCCCCCCTTTTTCAGGGGCATTGTATAGCGCCCACCCCCCTTTTTCAGGGTCATTGTATAGCGCCCACCCCAACCAGTGAGTTCTGACGCCGGAGCAGTTAAGATGGCTCTGAATCGTCCAGTCGTCTTTCTCAGTCGTCACCACATCAGTGAACATGTGGGCACCAGCTCCTGTGGCAGCAACACGTGCCCAGGCTGGCATACTGGCAGCGCCGTGGTGTTTGGTCTGTCTTTGTTCATTGCTGTTTTACGGGTGAATCTTTGTGCGACGACTCGAGTTCTTTTTCATTCTTCGCGGGTTCCTCTTCGTGACGTTTTAAGGATTTTTGCCCCCCGGGTGTCCAGATGTGCACTCAGAATTGGATTCGGAGTTTTGCTTCAGCAGTTGATTCGTCTTTTTTCGCCTTTCCCAACGTCGTCTTGTTTTGCAGATGGGCGCCGCTGTCATGTGGCTTTTCTACTATCCCATGATGCACCAGGTCATTGGCGCACCATCCTGTAAAGTTGACCCCAGAATGGTCACTGGTATCTGAGGTTGGACCAAACCGAGCGATGGGCTCTTCTGTGAAGTTTGGATTACTGGTGGTCCGCCTGTTCGCTCTCATTTTGGGGTTTTGGTTTGGACGTGGATGGCATGGAGGAACTGCCGTCCTGGCTGGGACTGAACGGGGATCCTTACCTCGAGTTGGGTGGCCAGTATAACAGAAGGACTGGGGATGACAATCGGGTTTGTCAGATTTAGCGACCGTGTGGCGACATTTTGGCAGAGCCAGTGGTGGGCTGCGTGACGGAGGGGTTTACGGGTACGGAGAGTTCGGCCGCAATCTTGTCATTGTACATAAGACGAGATGGCAGTCAGACGAGCTGCTCTTCTGTTTGCCTGATCCGCGGCCTTCCTTCCTTCCTTGTGATTTGTACCTCTAGAGGAGCATTCATTGGTCGCCCGCTGACGGGCACGCAGTGCCCACCCTACAACTGAAGGCAAAATCAAACCTGTTTTTGGGGAGTGTGTCATGGGCTAGGTGGACGGAGTCACTGGGTGTGTCAGACCACACGACTGGCCTTCACTCGGGGGGATACGTAAGTCACTGAAAGTGTCATCTAAGGTGACAGGGACGCGAGCAGATGATCGGCCGGTCACTTTGGGGTCTCCACAGAAGAAGCCACGGAACCCTCACAGTAGACGCCCCTCTCCTTTGGTTTCATTCCGGTGCCAGTACGCCAGGGTGTAGCGCCACACTAACAACCAACCGAGGTTGGTGTTCTGCGTACCCTGAGTGTAAATCGGTCATCTTGTGGGCAACGTTTGTAGTTTTCATGGCCAACTCGTCCGTCTCGTGCCTTCTTCGTAGTGAAAAGTCTGTCTGAGCACACTGGAGGGTGACCATCGAGATGACATCAAGTTTATTAACGATGCCCGCTAAAGGCACATGACGGTGCATTTCAGTTGGCATACAAATGGGCAGTAAGGGGTGAGTGTGTTGGCACTTATTTCATTATAGCCTGAACTGCGCTCTGCTCTTTCGGTGGGTCACATCCGTCCATTTTCCAAACTTACTTATCCCAGGAAGCGTCAGGCACAAGGCGGTGGGGTACGGTGGGAGGTGAACACACACACACACACACACACACACACACACACTCGGCTGTCCTTGTGAAGGCCATGAGATTCCATGGTTGATGAATTTCCTCTGCATTGACCAGGTCTGTCCACAGGGGGCACTGTGACAGATGTGGCTCAAGCTGCCCATGGGGTGGGTGGCGCTCTGCCATGTCTGCATGGTCGCCTTGGACTCCCAGCCTCCTTAATCATTTGCGGTTTGTCTCCGCCTTGCTGTGTGTTTTAGTCAAAATGAACTTTTCTGCCCGTTGCCATTGAATTGACAGACGTGCCTGGCACTAAACCGCTGGTGTGCTGCCTGTCAGATACCCGACCAGTACCAGTGTGCGTTGGTGCCCCTCCCAAACTGCCGTTGTCCACGAGCTGTGAGCCAATCGTATGTCGCGTTGTAATGGCTGTTCAAACCCTGGGCAGCAGGTGGCGCTCCACCGTGCTGCCCGTCTGTTCCCTTTTGGTGAGGTCACAGAATTTTGCTTGAAATCCACAGCCCACTGAAGTGAGAAGCCCCCCAGTTATGGGAGGTAAAAGCACATCCCAGATGTTTCTGCTGCGTCTTTGCCCGTCTCTGCTTTTGAGAGTCCGCAGCCCCCACGGCATTTGTCATGTTGTGGTCTCGTTATAAAAATCACACCGGTGTGCCAGGTCCCCCAGCGTGCCAGTGTGACGCCTTTTCCGTCTTGCTGGCCGTAAGCGTGGACACGCCTTGTGACTGCTGGTGTTCTTCATAGGGACCACCCTCGGGCCATTTGGGGTATTTGGGGACACTGCCCACCTATTCTTGCCCCTCTGTTCTTTCATGTCCCGTATCAAGAGTGGATGGATTGAGGATGGCGACTGCTGGCAGCGGACACCAGGGGCGCCGCTTAACTCTGCTTGTGTGACTTGTGTGACTTTGGCTGGCGGTCTCCGTCACATGGAGGTCCTTGTACCTGCCTGTATGACACACTCCACTCACTTTCTTGGTGTCAGTCTCAAGTCCTGGGGTCACCCAGTGACATCACAATCGATGTGCGTAGCCATTTGAGAACAATGGGTGGGACAGGACAGGACAGGACGGCCTGCGAGTGTCGCGTTCACATGAGAGCCCACCTCGTCTGCTTGGCCAGTCTGCCACCTAGCTGGTTTGCCTGAGGCACTGTGCTTTAGGTGGTACACCAGGTGCAGTCCAGTCCTAGGTGGGCGGGCAGCCCCTGGGTGGGCTTCCCGAGGTCGGTGTACGTCTCGCCTTTAATCAACGCTGGCCGTGTCTTCAGCCCGTCAGGAAGTGATTTTCCTGCCTGCATCCTGTCAGATAAAACTTCCGCTCCATTCTTTTGCGTGCCACTGGCTCCATCGGGGAAGGGCTGGGACGTTCCGGTGCCAGGGGCCTCCCCGGTCTAGTGGGCTTTGCTGCCTCCCCCCCTTCACTATTGCTTCCTTCCTCTCCGGCTCTGTCTGAGCTCTTTGTCACACTTCACATTTGGATGGCAGACGGGAGTGGCTTTGTCAGAGGGGGCCGAGGAGGGGGACGCGTCTGCAGTGGGCATCCAAGTCGGCCGTATCCCTTTACGCCAGGGCTAGTCGGAGGCTTCCCAGGCCCGAGTCCCCACAGAGGGCATCTTCACTAGAGCTCACTTTGACACTAGGGGCGCCACTGAGACTCTATGTGACCACATCAAGACAAAGCTTCACAGAACTGGGGTCTCGGCTTTGGGCTGCCCGGACCACAGGGTGCTTACAGTGACGTCACCGTCATTGGCGCTCCCTCCATGGGGTGGCAGTCTGACAGGTCTGAGTGTCCTTATTGGTTAACATGGTTGCATTGTACTCCCGTAAGTTGCCATCGAATTTACTGACATGCCTGGCACTAATCCACGGGTGTGCCACCTGCCAGGTGCCCAGTCTGTACCAGTGTGTGTTGGTGTCCCTTCCAAACTGCAGTTGTCCACTAGCTTTGATAGGTGGGGGTGGAGCGGAGGTGGGCACCTTGAACCAGGCCTGTGGGACTGTAAAGGGTCCGGATGGACATCTGCTGGACTAGAAAGCAGCTGTGGGGCAAGGTGGTGCTTCGTGTGGGGGTCCAGATGGGCTTTCATGTATTGGTAGTGGAGGTGTAGGATCAGATGGGGCAGGGTGGGACTCTACTGGTCCAGGGGTCTGGCTTCATGCCAACAGACTCCATTTGAGACTTTTGAGGTGATCTGCTAAGAAGCTGGGGGTCTCATGGGTGTATTGGGGGTTGTTAGGGCCACCATGTTGCTCTCTGGGAGATGAATCAAAGAGCAGGCATGATGGAGACCACTGTACCAGAGTTTTGGGCAACACCAAGGGCAGAAGTGACGCTCGTTCAGGTGGTGTTTTCATGGAGGTGGGATTTGGGGTACACCTGGGGGCTTTTCTGGACTGTGTCTCAGCTTTACTAGAAGGCTGTTTGACACTTGTGGTGCCACTGAAACTCTGTGAGGCAGAAGAAAAGGATGTGGGTGGCAGCTGGGGGCTTCCTGTACCAGAAAGTGGGCATAAAAGAGCGCCCTTCACTCAAGCTGCCCAGGCAGATGGGTCACTTTGGCCACCTTCATTAGAGCTCTGTGAGCCCCCAGGACAGGGCTGGGGACTTGGGGTGGACTTGAACTGAACTAGAAAACAGGGGGGTGGGGTCAGTAGGGACATCACTGAGGGTCCGTGGGGCAGAGCAGTCCTTTACTGTATGTAGGGGTCCGGATGGGTCTTCATAGATAGGGGAGTTGGAGTGCAGGTGGGCCTCGGTGGGACAGAAATGGTCGCCATAAGACAAGTCAAGTGGCATTACTGTCGTACCACAGCATACAGTGGCATGAAGTAACAATCCCCTGGCACAGGAGCTCTTTGAGAGTCTCTATGGGAGCAGCAGGGGTCTGCACAGGCTACTTTTATTGGCAGTTAGGCCTCCATGTTCCTGAAGTGGGTACAGCGAGGGCTTCTCGGCACCAGAAAGCAGGACTAGAGGAGGCGAGCCCCTTGGGGAGGTGGGGTAGAGACGAGGCCTTTCTTGGCCGTGGACACTAGGGGGTGCCACTGAGGGTCTGTCGAGCAGGATGGGGTCCGATGAACCGCTGCTGGACTCGAGCGCGGCTGTGTGATGTAGGGATGCAGAGGGACCCTCATGTTTGGGGCCATTTGTTGAACCAAAAGGGTCTTCATGGAACTCTGCCAGTCTAGAAGGCTGGCACCACATGGGCAGACTTCATTAGAGCCCTTTGAGAGGCTCTTTTTGAGCAGCAGGGGTCTTCAGAACATATTGGGGTGAAAGGGGGACCAAAAAGAGTCTTCAGTGGAGTCATCAAGGGGGCACTGCTGTGTTTTAGCGGATCCGTCTGGGGTGGGGGGTCTAAGCATAGGAGGAGGTGGGACACCGGCTGGTGGTCCACTGGACTAGAAAGTTGCACCGGGGCAGGGTGTTGGTGTGGCATTATGACATGAGACCACCAAAATACAGGGTGAGCTACACCTTGTCTGGTGCCACTTGGAGCAGTAGCCTGATGTAGGAGCTGAGTGCCCCCCCCCACGGTGGCATCAGAGTGGGCCCGTTTCATTAAGCTCCGGTTTAATGAGGGTCCTGTGCGATTCAAAGCACCGAGTGCGCCAGACGGCAGTGGCAGCAAGCCGTAGAAACAGCAGGATGACGGTAATTGGATCAGAGAGGCCCTGCTTTCCGGCGCCCCTGCCGCTGATTTGAAATTGTAATTCTCCTTTGATCTTTGGAGGGCCGCGTGTTTCTCCTCCGGCTGCTGATGCGGCCCCCTAATTGCACTTTTGACTGGGCGCCTCAGCTTCCTGCACGTGAGATGGTGGAGGCCTGCTTGACGGGACTGTGGCTGCAGGTGCCCGCTGGGTGACCTCCGTGGGGTGGGCACAACTCTCACTCGTTGTTGTCGGCGGCCAATTTGCATTTCTGGACGGTGTGTGCCCGTGTGCCTTGGACTGTGAGGGTCAATCAGAGCTGGCACCCCCTGGAGTGGTCAGTGCTGCCACAGCTCAGATACCAGCCTGGCCACCACATGGACTTTGCATGGTCTCCACATGTCCGTTTTTACCCCTCCTCAGAGTCTAATCTGTTGAGTGGGCTCCGGGTGGGTTTCACCTTGGCATCTGAAGCTGGTGGGAACTGACCCCAAAACCAGTTAGTTCAATGGATGGAAGCTGTGCAGCCCCACTGGGGTCCTCAGAGACGTCTGCATGGCCGTCGCTTCCTTTAGCCGACCTTCTTGGAAAAGTGATGTTGCAGATTTGAGGTCATTGAAGGGTCCTGTTTACTGACCACGCGCTGGCTCAGCTCCAGGCGCCACAGGCTTTGTGAGGAGAGGGGGCCGGCGGAGGTGCGTCGTGTCGGGGTTTAGGCTGCTGCACCTTCTCCATTCCTTTGCCCCGTCCCTCATCCTGTGGCGCGCTGCCCTGCTCAGGAGTGGGGTCTCTCCCTCTCTCTCTCTCTTCCCCTGAGGTGCACCCCACCTTTCTCAGATTCCTGGTGGGTTTCTTGAGCCGCCGTGGACTACGTCTTGTCCTTCCTCGATGTTCAGTCCGTTACCTCCTTGCGTGTCCCTCATTGATTTATGTGCTGTCTCTTGCCCTTCATTTCTGCAGGCCACACTTGGCACCACTGAGCGGTTAAACTGGTACAATAGTGGCACTGTGCTAACTTGGCATAGGCAGGTAAAGGGTGTCTACTGGCACCTTGGGCTCGGACCCCACTCTATTTTTATATTTGTTTTCGGAACTCCAAAGGGACCCCCCACCCCACAATAACATGCTTATAATAGACGTGCTACCCGTCTAAATCTAAGAACAAGAGTACATTTTATTTAAATAGCAAGCTACCCATAAGTAATCCGTGGAGACCTCCGTGTATTGACGGCTAACATTTGCAGCGCACCTTCTGTTGGAATGAATTTTGTAATACATGTAGGAATAAAATGCATTACATTTTTCATTCCAACAGATGGTGCTTCAGAAACTGCTTTTACGAATCCCACACCAAGTGGCATGTCGTGACAGAGACCACACAACCGGAGGGGCACACAGACACTTGCCCTTTTATTAGGGTGGACCACCGCACCACTAAACTCCCAGGAGGAAAGTGAGATTAAGAAATTATGACCCCCGGATGGACTACGGCGAAACCAGGGGGATACTGGGGCGGTCGGGTTGACTCTGACCCCTTGGTGACTGTAGTGCGGTGGTGGGGGGTCGGTGGGTACGTGTTATGGTAGCGGTGCCAAGGTGTGTTACTCAAGTCAAAATGTTGGTGTCGATTCAGCACTAGGCTGGCGTGGGCCGCGTTCCCCTCTGAGCAGACCGGTGGTGTCTCCTGCTTTTTCTGGAGTTGGTGTTTTTCGCAGAACGTCCTCACACTTCACCCAGTCCGTACCTTGATTTTATATGTCACCTCTTGTCCCTTTGGGTTTCCTGGGCTCTTCACTGTCACTTGTGTGGTGGACTTTTCTGTGACATAGTGTCACCGTGTCCCTTCTCTTCACATGTTTCCCCCTCTCCTTCTTTCCTAGTTTTGCCCCTTTCTATTTCTGCAGTTGCCGTTCTTCACCGTCTTTGGGTGGTCCGCCCCTCGTCCTCTCATATTCTTAAGGTCCACATCTCTCTCTCTCTGTGTGTCTGTCGTTTTTCTTCTTTACTGGAATCTTCTTGTCCGCCATTCCTGCAGGCCGTTGCTGCCTTTGGGGTTCCTGGACTCTTCACTGTCACTGCTGTGGTGGTCTTTCCTGGGGCTGGTGACGACAGCTCCCTTCTAATCATGTGACTGGGCTGCGGCCCCCTCCGTCTTTCAGTCCGTATCTCTTACTGCACCCCTCACTGTCTTGTCCTTCGTGTCCCCCTTTCTTTAGGCTGCACCTCCTTTTTGTGTTCCTTGTCTGCTTCTCCCCGGCTGCTTGTTCAGAGAGTGGCAGTGCCCCCCAGTCTCCACTTAAGTACAGTCAAAGCTTTTATGCCCTCCATTTTTTATTAGATGTGTGATGCCACCTTCACCAGCCTTTGCCCCCTCTTGGTTCTCTGGTACCCCCATTACTTTTCCGGTCCCAGTCCTAAGCCAGTGGGCTGTTTTCCATGTCCTCCTGGGTTCTTGTGGTGCCCACATATGCCCTCTTGATGCCAGACGTTGTCAAAGGGTGATGCTGGCCACTCTGTGAGACCCCTTGGGGGCTGCTGTGAAGGGTGCAGGAGTCGGTGTTGATGGCTCGGAGCGTCTCGTGTCTGGGAGCCTCGTTTGGCGTGCGGCCCCCTCGACTTTTCCGTGCTCTGTCAATAAAATGCCTCGTTTGTGGCGAAAAGTAAACAGGAATTCCTCCGAATTGAGCCGCGCCAGCCTGCCGTTCCCAGAAGTTTTATCTTGTTTGAGTAGCAGAGATTAACTGCGATTACTCGGAAATGACCCTGTGGCCGACCTGCAGCCAAGGACAGATGTGCATTTGTGATGGCACCCAGGGGCCTTCATCTGGATGACAGGTAAGCGTGTCCTGTGACCTCATCCCACCGCCCCCTTGAGGGTCAGCGTGTCCAGTCCAGGAAGTGTCGCTGTGTCCTAGGGGTCACTAGCATGAAGTGTGTGTGTGTGTGTGTCTGTCTGTCCCTGTGCCACACTGTTGACATCGCCCTTCAGTTCGCGGCACCAATCAGTCATCTGCCTGTTTAGCACTCGGAATTCCTGTCTCTGACATGGTGGTACATCGTGTGCTCAAAAAAGGTGGGCACTGAACTCAAAACATGCCATGAGGACGGGGAATGGAGCAGCAGGAGCTGGTGGTGTGGGCAAAGTGGAGAGTGTGAGGACACACAGAGGGGTCTTTTGTTGTTGCAGCCGCTCGCCTTGAAGCCCGTGACCTCAGCATCGTGTCTCGGTATTCTGGTCACCTCGGACTGGTAATGGGTGACCTCAGTCCAGGCGGAGACCTGATGATATCTGGCAGTGGTAAAGCAAAAAGACAAACACGGGATGTGCCCCATTGTGCCCCCCAGCTTGACTAAGTGTGGCCAGGATGGGATACAATGAGTTAAAACTTAGGAGAAAATTTTAAATAAGAAATTCATTTTGAAAGGGTGCCTGGGTAATGGTGCCACCTCACACGGGTTCAAATCTGACCCCTGTGTGGAGTTTGCACGTTCTGCCCAGTGCCCTATAGATGGGCAGGTTGACCGCATGAGTGGACTGGCATTCCATCCAGGGCTGCGTCCAGCCTTGTGCCCACCTTCCCTGTGCCCTTGAGTCAGATTGAGGGGGCTTGAAATGATCTGTCGATGAGTGATCCTTGAACCCGCCACTTGGTTTTACGCTGGTGGGGTGTAAGCGGGCCTCTGTGGTGTCGTACCTGCTGGCTTATGCCGTCACTCTTTAGCACTTTCCCATTTTGGATAAATACTCGCGTGTGGACCTCCAGTGTTACCCAGTAGGAGCGGATGGAAGAATTCCTGTCTGAAATTGTTTGGGAATGTGACTGTCAGTCCAGCGTGTCACCTTCAGGCCACTTGTGGCTCGGAGTGGTGACATGGAGCTCAGTTTCAGCTGAACAAGAAATTCCCTGGTGATGGTTGGTGACTTTTGTCGTTCTGGAGATTTCTGGGTTTGGGGGGTGACATGTCGTTTAGGTTGGTAAGGGTTAGGGTGAAGAATTTCACTGCTTACCAGCCAGGAATTCCAGGTGGAATCAAACTTTGAATTGTGCTTTTGTTTTCGAATGATTGGGGGCTTCGTGGTGGCACAATGTTTGTCCATGTCTATGTGGGCTGACTGAAGACTGAATCATAAGATGCAGAGTGCCCACTGATAGACTGGCACCCGTCACTCCAGGGTGGTCTCTGCCATGCCAGCTTTGTCAGTAGTTTGGCTGAAGGCCGCCTTCGTCTAAACGAGGAGACCATGTGGTCCACTAAACCATCAAAGGGGCCCTCTTTGGGAGCTGGGCGCCATGGTGGCTCGCAGGCTTTTGTGGGGTCCGGTCCCCTTCTGCATGGATGCTGTCCGTTCTCCCCCCGGACTGGCATGGTGTGACTGTGCCTTGCAGTGGACTGGCCCTCCTGCCCAGCATGGTCTCCAGCATCCCTGAGCAGAATTAAAAGGATGAGAATTTGAGGAAATGGTGGGTGGCAGCCGAACATGGGGTCACCTCCGGGGGCAGATTGGCGCTGTCCTCTCCCGCCACATGTTGACCATCTTGTCTTCCTCTCTTGCAGCTGCCCAGAGCGAGAGGAGAGTGTGCGCCTTCAGTGACCTGCACCACCAGCTCGGGCTACCAGGCGCCGGGGACAATGATACGGTCCACTGCCAGGACGACAGTCAGTGCTACACGCTCTGGGAAAAGGCCCCTGATGGCCTAGTGAAGATCGTTAAACAAGGTGGGCTCCCCAGCCATTTTGTGCCACCCCCAAATGCCCACTCCTTTGGCACTCGGCATGTGGCCTTGTGGTTCAGAATCGTGACCGGTGCTCTGTGCCAGAGTGTTGAAGTTTGGGGGTGTTGTTGGGCACTTGAGATGACTTGTCTCTCATTCTGTTTCAGGGTGTTGGTCCCAAACTGGCGAGCAGCAGCAGTGCCATAGTAAGGAGTGCGTGTTGACGCCTGTGCCCTTTCCTATCCACAATGGCACCTTTCACTTCTGCTGCTGCGATTCTGACATGTGCAATGCAAACTTCACGGAGCCCACCGTGCTGCCAAGCCCCAGCAGTGACCAGGCCTATGGTGAGTGCCAGGCTGGTGACACCCATGTGTTGTGGTACATGGCAGAAGGGGGTCCCAGCTGTGGGTTAATGGCTGTGGGATGAGATTTGGGGAAATGGAGGTGAGACTGACCTGAGTTTTAGGTGGAGGTCTGAATGGCTGCTTGTTCAGAGAGTGGCAGCGCTCAGTAATCGGGGAGGGCACATCCCCCAATGCCCGCTTTCCTTAATCGATTTACAAGATGTTGTCTGGTCAAAGCTTATGTGCCCTCCCTGCAGCTCCTTCTGTTTTATTGGATGTGTGGTGCCCACCTTCATTAAGACCCCAATATGAGGCCCGCAATGGGACAAAGTGAGCGAGTGGCTGTTCTTGGCGTCTCTTGATGTGGATGCCCACCTGTTTGTGTAGCTTCTCCTCTTCCTCCTCTTTTTGGGTGTGACGCTCTCCTTTCTTTTTTTTTTTTTTTTTCTTCTCCTTCAGCCGTCCATTTTGAGACCAGAGATTGCATCTTCAGTGACCAGGACCAGCATGCCAGGGATGGCGGTGTTGCCAAGGACAATGGCACAGTCCACTGCGAAGACAGCAGCCGCTGCTATGGCCTCTGGGAGAAAACGCATAGCGGGGAGTTGAAACTGATTAAACAAGGTGGGCAGACGTTTAGGCCATGACTGGTGTAGGGGTCTGGCAGGAGGTCCACGCTGTAGCGTCTGCAGACCTTGTGTTGCCATGCATTGACGCCAGTGAGCCCCTGTTCTTAGCGTGTGCCATCTTACCTGTGGTATAGTGCCCTGCTTGTACCCTATGTGATGCCTCCCTCTTTGTGCAATGGTGCCCATTGGCATTGGGAGGTCCGGTCAGGTCAGATCTGAGCCTCACTGGATGTTTGTTTGTCTGTTTTCAGGGTGCTGGCCGCATATGGGTGACCAACAGCAGTGCCACAGCAAGGAGTGCGTGGAGACGTCCTTTCCCTCGGTCTTTCATAACCGCACCTACCACTTCTGCTGCTGCAGCTCCGACATGTGTAACCTACGCTTCACGGAGCCCACCGCCCCAATGAGCCCCTCCAGCGCCCTGCCATACAGTGAGTAGCGTGAGCCCAGTCTGTGCTGGTGCCATCTGGGGTGGGTGGAGGCTGGGACCTGGTGAAGACCCTCAGAGAGCCCATGGGCTGGAAATGTTTTCACAGTGAATTCTTGGAATGTTCCCAGTCTTTGCTCTTTTGGCTGGATTTTCCTGAATCGTTTCCAGAGTGGGAGTGACACGGCCCGCTCGGAATTGGGAATGGCGGCCACGCGCTTTGCTCCGGCCGAGTTGTGAGTGGCATTGTCAACTCACCCTAGCCGCTCTGCCTAAGTGACACAGAGTCTCGCCGACCCCTCCTGCCGGTGACGATTTGTTCTTTTTCGTTTCTTTCACACAATTCTCTACATGCCAGAGGAGATGGTGACATTCTGAGCGTGGCGCCTGCACACATCCTCGCGTCCCAAACACAAGCGGCGGCTGAACTCTCCGTGACACCCTCGGGAAAGCCACGCCTGGAAACAGGCTGCTTCTTGACACCGGAGACTTAAAATGAGTGGCATTTCCGCATGAGCTTACAATGGGCATCCAAGCTGGGCAGGAAGTGATAATGGCCACCGAGACGCGGGGGTCTCTTTTATAAAAGTTTGTGTGGGTTTTCAGCTTGAAAACATGCGTATGGCGGCCAAAAAAATCTGATTTCTCCACCCTGGTGTGCACACATTTGTGTCTGATTTTATATATCGTCGAGTAAATGTGCGTACGGGAACGCCCCGCAAACTCCACCCCAGAACAACCATATATGGACTATGCTAATCAGCCTCGTGCATATGAGATCAGGATGCTGCAGAGCTTCATTGGCTGGTAGGGCAGCCCTCCCACCTGACACCTCAAGACCTCGCCACCTGTGTTTAAGGAGTCCTGGGGTCCTTATTGTGCCTGCTCCGAGTGTCCGAGTGGGTAGCCACTGTCACCTGACACTTGGAATGACCCGATTGCTGTAACACAGGCCACTTCAAAGGCTGCGGGTTCAGCCAGTCACCTTCCCAACAAGCCGGCCATCGTCACCTGAAAGTAAATGAATCACAGGCTGACCGGGACCACCGTGCCACAATGTTTGTCAGCCTCATGTTGGCATCACAGATGACTTGTGTGTTATGGAGTTTCACTGATTACAGTCTGCCAAAGCAGCGTCCTTCTCGCTCGGTGCCCTTTACTGCAGTGAGTGCCGATTGCTGTGATTACATTAGAAGAAGCGGGCACTGCTGTGGATTTCCTTTTCACGTTGGCATGTATGATCAAACCGTGTAGCGTCGTGTTACTCGGTTCATGGCTTCCAATACAGAATACCTTACAGAATACCTTGGCAGAGACACTTCTGACCTGTTGCCCAGTTTTCTCTGGTAAGGTTCCTGTCACCAGAATGCCAATCTTCATATGAACAGGTGTGCTCTGATTTTGGGCAGTCTGTCTTTCTAATGCCAGCTCAGCACAAAGTTCTAATAGAGCAGCTCTTGAAAGTCCAAATCGGCTCCTACAGTAAGCCAGTCATCTTCATGGGCACAACAATCCCAGCGCCCAATCCCTCCCGCTCCCTTCATGTCTGACTGTTGGCATGGTATTCAAGCAGTGCCAAGTCTGCCATCTTGTGTCAGGCCATGAGATTTGGAGCTTTCTGTACGCAGCGAGTGATTCACGTCTGTGTTTGTACGGGACAACAGGGAGCCGCCATCAACTGACAAAAGAACACATCGGGGAACCAAAATGGAGTCTGTGTGTCACGTTTGTCACTTCTGAGGTGTCACATTCTAATAGTGGCTCGGTGACATGAATTATTATTATGCGTGGGAGTCGTCATTTCGCTGGTGTGGCCACATTCCTCACTTCATCCAGGGGGTCCCCTCAGTTTCTCAGAAATGTTGCGTACGGATGGTTTGGGGGTCGCATTCTCCCCTCCAGTTCTCGTATAAATCGCGACTCGCACAAACTGAACCCTCTCTTTGTGCGTATAGAAGTTTTGTAAATCTGCCCCCTGGACTTCATGGAGGGGACTCTGCGGCTCACCATCTTGTTTCTTTCTCTTTGCAGCCTCCCAGAGTGAGAAACGACTTTGTGCGTTCAGCGACCTGCATCAGCACCTCGAGGTGCAGGGCACCCGGGAGGGCGTGGACTCCAAAGACAACAGCACAATCCGCTGCCAGGATGGCAGCCGCTGCTATGGGCTCTGGGAGAAGACGCACGACGGCGAGATCAAGCTGCACAAGCAAGGTGAGCCGGAATGCGACTGGCTGTCTTAACGCGGGGGTCCTTGTGAGACCCCTCACTGTCACCTTTCAGACTGTGGTGTAGGTAGCTGCCCCTTAACCTGTGCCCTCTGGAGGAGGGCGAGTGATGTATTTTGAGTATGGCCCACCTTAGAGGAGTGTACACGTGTCCCTTTTTTCTTATATAGCGCCTTTCCTTTAGTGTATTCCCAGGATGCCCTCCGTGGTCTCCCTTTATCCTGCCTGCCTCGTCATTTTCCTCTCATGATGGCCGATTCAGTTCTCCATTCCTTGATACTCAAGTGCCCCCCTCATCTATCAGTGGGCCTTTCCAGTCTGGCGGGGGACCGTCTTCCAAAATACCAGTGAGAGGAGTCATCTGTTTGAATTGTGCGTGGGCACAGTTGGCCTGATCCTCTCTGCCATCTTTGCCCCCAACATTCAGTCAAGTCTTATCCTCCTCTGCTGGTCTTTTTCATTTCTCGTTCCAGCCCCCCAGTTTCTCCTCATTTTCGCTCCGGGCACCAGCGGAGGTTCATCTTCTTGGGCACTGGAGCTCCCAAGGGACTTCTTGGTGCTTGAATGGAAAAAGCTGGCCGTCCTCGTTCTATAAGCTGACTCAAGTTATCAGCATCCATTCAGAGTGGGGACTTGAGGCTTTTCTCTTTGACTCGTGGCCAGTTTTTCGTGACATGGTTGGCTGGCACTCTTGCACTTTGTGGAGTCTGTCTTGGCTAAAAGTGGGCAACACAAACGAGAGAGGAAACGGAAGGAAAAGCTTTGATGACTCGATCGACTCTTGTCCCCAACATTTCAGATCAGTTGAATTAGGACTGCCAGTAGTCACGTGACTTGAACTAACCAATGAACGGTGGCTTTCATGCTTTCCTTGTTCTCTTCTTGATAACGACAACGATGAGAGGGCTGTCTGAGATCAGCAGAAAAAGCGATTATCAATCGACCAAAGAGTACAAGCCTGCCATCTCCAGAGACCATCGTGAGGTCTGGGGGTCCGGAGCTGACCAGTGAACCCCCCACTCCCAGAGTGATATTCATCAGACAAGTTGTGGAACGTTAGTGCAAACTGTTATGGTGAACAAATACCACGTGGAGCATCAGGGGGACTCGAGATGACCTGAGAGATGTGCAGTGGTGGGTTTCAACGTGGACCACACACCGCACACTAAGGCGCCTAATGGGCGAAGACTGGTACCAAATAAACAAGCAGACATTCTGCCCCAAAATCAAGCGCACACTGAGGCTTAAAATGAAAAGAATGTTAAATATGGTGGAGGCTTCAAAATGCTGCAGTTAATCATGAAATCTAAGGACAACGCTGGGCGCGTTTGGAGCAGAATGTGCCAACCAGTGTCAGAAAATGAGGTGGGGCGCAAAGATCAGGGGGTCCTCCAGCAAAAGAAAAAAACACGTAGCATGTTCGACTGGCCAGCAGGGAGCGCTGATCTCAGTCCTGCTTTGGAAAGCATGGAGAGGTGCTGTTATTAAAGGGTCTCCTCCGCACCTTCAGGGGCCCGAGGCTTCTAGAAGGCACACGGAGCGCCAGGCCAAGGGCCGTAGGGATGAAGTTTCATTTTCTACCTCCATTGTGGTGTAACTTTGGAGATCCAGTTCAGTTGTTCCGGTTATCAAGTCGTTTCAGGCGACCCCACACTTTGCCCGATCACCTACCTGGATCAGTTAAACTTTTTTAAATTGTTATCTACATGTATTTTATTGTGTGGTGTTTGTTTTTTTTTATATATTTATTTTTTTAATTTTGATTTTATAATAAACTAGAAAAATACGGCGCTTAAGAAGTTATGGAAGAGAAAAGGAAACATTTTAAAAATAACGTCACGTGATTGTCAGTGTAATTGTCAGGCTCATTTTAGTATTGAGAGCGAACTCTTTGATGATTGTAACGAGTTTCATTTAGGATCGTAAGTGTCGTGTATGAGAAACGCACATTTTTAGGCAGGGAGCCAACCACGTGGTAGGTGCAGGGACAGGAAGGGGGGCCGGGGGCGGCCCTTGTGCGTCTCTGCCGTGAAATAAATCGTCTGTTAGCGGAAATAAGGAATGAAACCACCACAAGGAGAGGTCCGTTTCGAAAGTTCCTTACGCCAAAAAGACAACGTTATTTTCGAAAGTTTGTTGCGGGACATGGCGTGAAATGAAACCTACTTAACGTTTGTAAGTACAGTGTAAAGGATGAGCGCGGGAAATGTGGGCTTCCCATGTATATTGGAAGTCGCAGAAACAGTGAGGAGGGAGGGGTTTCCCCAGTCTATCGATACAGTTTAGGGGGTACATTGGGTGTGGCAAAAGGACATGAAGCTTACCAAACGTTTGTACGTACGCTGCAAGAAACGAGCAGGCAACATTTCAGCTTCCCATCGATATGGAAAGAGAATTAGTGAGGAGTCCGCGAGGGCATCACCTTTTATATGTAGAGATGTCAACGTAGCGTTCCATAGAATTCAAGTTACTGGATTTCGTACGGTTTTGTCGTCATTTAACGCGTCTGAACACACTTCAGCCGTTACGTAGAACACGTTTGCTGTTTTCACCACCTGACTGTCGGCGGTGCTGAAGAACGAGCAGCGCATCGTAGACCGTGCCATATCAGTATACACACCGCCACGTCTCACGCCGCGCCGATGGCAGAAGGAGTTCTGTTTATAAGAGACAAAAGACAACTGGTAGATGATGACGAGCACATTTACGGTAGGCGAACAACATGGAATCGGAGTTTTTGAGAAACGTTCCACCTGCGCATTTGGAAGTCGTAACGAAAGCCGAACCGCGTAGCTGGTGCCGTTGACCTGGGGAACGAATCGGAAATGGCCCTGCGATTTTTACTGAAACTCTGCTCTGTGACCTAATAATCATCTTAATGAGCACTGCTGAAATATGTTTCATATGTTTTATCTTAACTTTAAAATTGCAGGTATATTTTTACGTTTAGTTGTATTTCACGTATTTGCTTAATTTTTTGGCAATTTTAACTTTGTGTTTATTAAACCAAAATAAACGAGGTGCATTCTTTACATTTCTGTAACCTACTCATTGTCTACCGGGGGCAAATCGTGGAAGGTGAAATGTGAGGGGGCGACTTTTCTGTAAACGGTGCCAGTGTGCTGAGCTGGTGTTGGCGTTGTATTAGCTACTCAGTTCTTGCCCTTACTGCGCTATTCTGGAGGGTCCTTCACTATTGCACGCTCAGGTGGGGGACCCCCTTGTGTCACAGTATGCTGTAATTGTCTGACGACTGCTCTCCATCTTCTCATTTCCAGGGTGCTGGCCTCACACTGGTGACCACCAGCAGTGCCACAATAAGGAGTGCGTGGTGACCACCGGACCCTCTCCCATCAATAACGGCACCTATCGTTTCTGCTGCTGCAACACCGACATGTGCAACACCAACTTCACCGAGGACTTTCCTCCTCCGAGCCCCACCAGCGTCCTGCCATACAGTGAGTGAATTATTCCGCCGCGCCGGCGTGTCCTGCTGGGATGTGCACTTTGTCACCGCTACCTTGATTGACGGCACAGTAAAGGGCGCCATGATGGCATCCCAGACCCGCCATGCCGCGTGTTTCTACTGCTTGGGGGGCCCTCATCTTGTGGTCCCTTTGTTTTGAATGAGTGTATGGGCCGAGGGGCCTTTCAGCATTTTATGGCTCCCACTGGAAGCCCAACGTGTTTATCTGGGTTGCCTCCCTTTTCTCCCAGAAGGCCCCTTGTGAAGTTCAGCAAGTCTCCTCATTCGGCTGGGGGGCTTTGTGGCGCACGACTGGAGTTTTCTTGAGTCTGAAGGCGTACAAAGCAGAAGCGGGGCGCTCTGGGACGACTGACATCTGGAAGCATTTTATCCGTGTACTCTGAAGCGTGGCTGCCAGCCGGCAGGGTGGGGGGAGGGGAGGGGTGTTTAGGGGCATCGAGTTGCTGGAAGCAGGAAGTAGGTGTAGGCCGGAGTCGTTTTTGCTCCCGGAGTTTCAAAACAAGCTCATTTTTAGGCCGCGCGGGCCTGAGAAGAGTCTGATAAAGGCTGTTTTGTCGGCGGCCAGGGTGGAGCTCGCGTCTGATTGGCCTGTGAGGCTTTCGGAAAAAGGGTGGGGGCAGGGGTGAAGGAGGAATGCTGGAAAGCAACAGAATGAAGTGGCGGGTTTATTTTATTTATTTATTTTTTTTGGCTTATGGAATTTTTTTTTTTCTTTGTGTGTTTCTGCCCGAGACGCAAAGAAATCAGCTGAACATCTGGAAGCAAAGCAGGATGGGGCAGAGTCCTGGAATTACAAGCTCTATTCAGTACATCGGAACAGAATGACTGTTCACCTACAGCCGTCTGATGGGCTCACGTGGGGAACGCAGGGACAGAGCAAGTTTTGAAGGTCCCTGAGGTCCTCGTGTCCACCACATGTCTTGGTCATGTATTCCATGTGTCTGCGGTTCCATTTGTAATGTTTGTGTGAAATTTACCCTTCAACTTTCCAGCTGTGTCACTGTGTCTGTCCTCGATGATCTCATTTTAAAGTCACCATCTCGATCCACTGGTCTAATGCTTGTCATCATTTTAAACACTTCAGTCAGGTCTCCTCTTCATCTCTGTAAAGGCTCAGCTCTTGTCATCTTTCCTCATAACTTCTCCCCTGTAGTCCTGAGTCAGCTGAGTTGTTCTTCTCTGGATCTTCTCTTGTGCTGCTATGTCTTTATGGAGACCCAAACTGCACCCAGGACTCCAGATGAGGCCTCACCAGTGTGTTATAAAGCTTGAGCAGATCCTCCTGTGACTTGTACTCCACACATCAAGGCGCTATATAACCTGACATTCTGTTAGCCTTCTTAATGGCTTCTTTCGGGATGTCGATAGCTTAGAGTCCACTATGACTCCTTAGTCCTTCTCATAAGGTGGACTCAGACCATCCATTGTATATTCAGACCTCACATTTTGACGACTTATGTGTAATTCTTTACATTTACTGACATTAAATTTCATTGTCCACAAATCTGCCCAAGCCTCTCTGCTGTCCAAGTCCTTCTGTGATCATATAACAGGTTCCAAATTATCTGCTAATCCACCTATCTTGGTATCATCTGCCAACCTCACCAGCTTGTTCCTTATATTCCTATCTAAATCATTTCTATTTATCAAAAATGGCAGCGGCCCCTCACTGCCCTCTGCTGGTTACCACTCTGAACATCACCCAATTCTGATGAGGTTCCTCACACCCTCATCACCCTCTGCTTCTTCCTGTGTCTGAGCCAATTCTGCACCCATCTAAAAACATCACCCTGACCTGCCACTTCTTTTAGTTTGATGCCCGCCCTCTCATGTGGCCCCTCATCAAATGTTTTCTGAAAGTCCTCATCAATAATCTCATCTGCTCCTCTCTGGTCGTCTCCTCATAGAATTCCAGCCTGTTAGTAAAACACGACCTCCCTCTTCTGACCCCACGCTGACTGCCCTGTCCTTGCCATGTGCTGCTCAATCTTATCCTTAACTAGCTGTCCCCCGCAGCTCCGCTCACGTTGTAGTGAAACAGGACAAACTTTAAACATCAATAAAAAATGTAATTCTGGCCAAGCGGAAGGTAGGTGCGCTCCAACGTCATACGTTGCCACTGCATCTGATGGGAGAGCGTCCTCCGCGTGGGGAGAAGAGCATGTGGCCGTGATATCTCTGCCAATCACCAGGACCTCGGCCCGCGGCCTCTCAGTTGGATTTGTGCAAATAAATCGTTACTGCAAGTGAACTCTGATACTTGGCACGATGAGAGAAGTCGCAGAAGCAACTAGAATGTTCAAGCAAATTCTAGAAAAAAATGATCTAAATCTGTTAAGTCGTTCTCTTGTGAAAAGTGGACGGACAGATAGATGTTGGATTTTTATATATATATATATACACACACACACACACACACTAGGGGTCAGGGGTCCACCCCCCCCCAGCCTGCGCTATGTGCCAGCCATTTCACGTCTCTGGCTCTCATGTTGTGAAGAGGGGGGCTGAACGCCGCACCCCAAGGAGATGCGGTCTCTCTGTATATAAAATCCTAGGCCTAAAAGTGCAAGGATTTTTTTGTCACGCTTTAAATCGAGCTTATTTTAAAACCTACATATATACGGTTGGTGTCATTCTTTTCAGAATTTATCGAACTTTAATGTGATGTTGTTAGATTTTCAGATTCTTATTCCGTTTTCAAATTCTAAACTTAAAGATATCAAGAATTCGCGTCCCATGAGATGAGACTTTGTGCCAAGAGATTTAACTACGCCTGGGGCCGGAAATAAAAGACGGAGAGTAGGACAGCCGCTGTACAGGCTTTTAAATGTTCAAAGTGCTGCGGGAGAAGCAGATGTAGCAAGGAGTTAAAAAAAACTGTTTGTTTCCCATTGTATCATTTTTCCAGATGTTCTAACTGTTTAGTTAATCCGTTATTTTCTAATTAGTGGGTCTGATGCTAAAGTAGTGGCAGCCTTTGATTATTTAGGGCTGTTCGCCTGGGTGTCTGCTCTGCTCGTTTTTGTCATTAATGAGAGACAGCGAAGAGAAATACAATGAAATCAACAAATGAGCGTTAATACAATAGAATTTATTTTTGTATTGTCCAAAATCACACAAGAAGTGCCACAATGGGCTTTAACGGGCCCTGCCTCCTGACAGCCCATAAATTCCAAAAAAAACCCTGTAGGGAAAAAATGGAAGAAACCTCGGGAAAGGCAGTTCAAAGAGAGACCCCCGTACCAAGTAGGCTTGGCGTGTAGTGGGTGTCGAAGAGAAGGGGGTCAATGCAATAGAATATACAGAACAGAATAAATCCTCGGTACAGTATAAAAATAAAAATTGTACAAGTATGGAGCAGAATTTAACAGTAGATGACATCCCATAATAGGATATGGATTTGTCCTGGAGACCTCAGCCATCAAGCTGCTTCCCCCTATTGGCCATTCCACAGCTGAGTCTGCGCTGCCAATGGAAGGACCCCTCTACCCAACGACTCCGAGATGACTCTACCTTAGGCAGGCAGGTGGGCAGTGGCATCAGGTGGCACATTTGAGTACCAAGAAGAGAAACCGAATAGGTGAGGATCAGTAACGAATCAGAGCTGTCATGTGACTTGTGTTTTAGTGCTAATGACAGTCTGTACAGTTAGTCAGCAGCTCTAGTCAGGGTGTGCTAAACTGAAGTCGTGAGTCTACAGCCTGAGACTGAAGGGGCGTCTCTTATAGTAGCAGGCAGACCAACCCACAGTTTAGGGGGTCCTGTAACTAAAACCTCGACCTCCCACTGTTATTTTATTAATCCTTGTTATCCTAAGCAGGCCGTCATCTTGAGATCTTAATGTGCGCTCAGGTTTGTAAGTCATGATAAGTTCAGACAAGTAAGCTGGACCTCAGCTATTTATTGCTTCATATGTTTAAAGGAGGATTTTGAAATCTGCCCTAAACTTAACTGGGCACCAGTGTAAGGATTTAGGCCTTGTATTTGTTACTGTTCCTTTCGTGCTAGTGTTGTACCGTGTTAGCCATTATGAATATAGTGAGAAGTCAAGCAAAATGACCCCTTTTATTGGCCAATATTCACAGTATTCAATTTAACATTTACTATGTTGTATAAAAGTTAATGTGCTTTCGGTGTTTGTACGAGAGTGGACATTTCAGCCCAACAAGCTCGTCCATCCTACTCGCCTCGATTGTCCAGAATAACATCACGTTGTTCTCTGAAGGTCTCTAAAGTCCTGCTCTCCACCACACTGCCTGGCAATGTACTTCTTGTGCCTCTGTGGGTCTCTGCGTGAAGAATAACATTTGTGTGAAATCCTCCCCTAACAAAGTAGCACATGAAATGCTTTGTCTCGTATTTGATCTTCTATGTGCTCTCTCTCTCTCTCTCTCTGTGTATGTTCGAATTTTCTTGTTCTTGTAGTAATTCTTGCAGCAGCATTTTGGATGCCATTTGATGTGGAATTCATAGAAGCTGTGTTAATGTTTGCGATGCGCCATCTGTTGGAATGACAACCGCAATGCCTTTTATTATTGCAAATGTTTGTGATGGGCGGTCGGTTAGGATGACAGAGACCTCACAGCTGGATGGACCCCCAGACATTTGGTCTTTTGTTAAGGTGGATTGTGACAAACCAGATGCCAGATCCCATCTAAACTTAACATCATATAAACTTTTAATAAAGAATTCATTTCAAGTTAGAAAAGAAAGAGAGGGAGACGGACAGAGCGAGAGCGAGCGAGCGAGTGCTTCTGTACAAGGTGGCCACCCTTGACCCGTCCAGAAAACACATTTTCCAAGACTGCCTAAAATGAGGAGACCCCCTCGATGTAGCAGACTTTGTTCTACGGTGACAATAATAAACGTAAATAAGCCGATTGGCCACTCGGCTCTGACAGGACTCCAGGATTGTTTGGTGTGCCCACCTGCACTCCTTCAGGCTTTGAGGGTCTTTGAGTGTGAAGCACTGGTGTGAGCACAGCAGGCCAGAGTTAACCCTGCAGTGTGAAGAGCAAATGAAGACACAGACAGGGGGTCCGACCTTTAAGACTGAATGTGGTACTAAATACACAGCAGACATGGCTGACTTGAACGTGACCCGAACGAATGTCTGTTCATAAAGCAGCACTTGACAATGGCGTAAAACACAATCAAGCACACAATAGCATAACGGATACAAGCATTTTCTTTAACATCCATCCAGAAAAAAAGCAAAACAGAAATACAAAAATTAAAATTCTGCTTCAACCCCCCAAATGGCTTGTTGTTATTACCAGAAGTGGAATTATCTGGAAATGGAGCTGACTGCTACACGACTGTTTATGTGACCTTCTTCATATCTCGGACGGATGACAATACCAGCACAGAGTGCCAATGCAAAGAAAGCAACACGATAATCTTAACGCGCATTTAATCATTTATTACGATTCCCAGGTCCTTCTCCTAAGACGAACTTTCACATTTCAGAGCTCACATTTTACGCTTATCTGTCCGTGCGTTTTGTGCCACTTGTGCCCAGATGCCCCTCTTTCCCTGCCACCTCCTCCAGGGGATGTTGAGGAGTTTCCAGACCAGCTGTGATATTTATGATCTCTCCAGCGGGTCCCGAGCCTGCCCTGAGGTGGTCTCCTGGCTGGACATGGCCAAAGCCACATCCTCAGGGAGGCGCTCAGGAGACATGCTAGTCAGCTGACCAAACCACCGCAATGCGGAGAAGCAACGACTCTACTTTGAGCTCCTCACTCGGTCACTGCGGCTGGGCCCGGACACCCTGTGAAGGAGGCTCACTTCTGCGATCAATTTCTTTTGCTCACCACCCAGGTGAGGGCAGAGGAACGTAGAAGGGCCAGTAAATCAAGGGCATGGCCTTTCGGTTTAGCTGTCTCTTCACCACTGGAGCTGCATGTGGATGATGGTGGACGCTGCTCTGATCTGCCAGTTGATCTCCCTCACTCGTGAACAGGACTGCGATACTTGAGCTCCTCCTCCTCCTCCTCCACCCTTTCCCATCAGTGGACCGTGTGACCTTCGACTTGGACGTGCTGATCCTCATCCCACTTGGCTGCAAACTGCCCCCATTTGTGTGCCCAGTGATTCCAGCAGGAGCGGAGCAGCGACCCTGAGGCTGAGGTCACCGAATTGGACTCCTGCTGCACTCTGTGGCTGCACTTAGACATTCCATCTGTGAAAGTCATGAACAGAATGGGTGACAGAGGGCAGACCTGGCAGCGTCCCACACTCACCAGGAACACGTCTGACGTACTGCTGGTCAACGTGTACCAAGCCTTCTCTCCAGTTTCACGAGGGCCACCGTTTACTTGCGTTAAATTTCATTTGTCACAGTCGGTCTGACCCATTCGGTGACAAGGGACCTGCCTGGCAGAGCTGCTCAGAGGGGGCACGTTTTTGTGGGGTTTTTAACGTGGCAAAACGCACCTACGTGTGAAGCACCCTTATGAAATATTCGGATTACATTTTAAATGCACACATTTTACGATTTGGGGAAACCAGATGTGCTTTCGGCTGCAGCAGTCCTCTTGATTTCCACATCCAGTAGCAAAGAGGCACCCCTGGTGACGGAGAATGTGGAAGACTTTCAAGCATGTGACACCAAAGTGGGCACACAGTCAGATTGTGCTGATTTTTAGCTCCGTGTAATCGTCAAACTGGAAGCGGCTGTGGTTTTCCTTTTCTTATTCAGATGGTTTACGTATTTTAACCCTGAGGGCGTCTTTGGGTCAAATCTGACCCGGTTTTGTGCTTGAAATCGATAAAAGCAGGATGAACTTTGGGACTTGGCCTACTCTTCTCCCAATTAATTAACGATTAACAGACAATTAAGAGACTTGTATTCTAGAGAATTCCGGACCAGACACCATGTGGAGGGACGCGGGTCGCTCCACGCCACTGCAGGACTTCTCAGATTGACTTTCAGACGTGTTGTAAACGTTTCCTTATTACTTCACTGAACTGCAGGACGTGTTGCAGACATTTGTCAGACGTGAAACGCCTAATGGAGGCTGAGGTCTACAGCTTGGTATGAATCAGACGGCTCGGGAGCTCTGAAGTGAAGATAAAGAGGTGACAAGGTGACACGACTGGCCAGTGTGAGTCCAGTGGGTCCCAGTCCCGTTAGTTGGGACCTCCGTTAGCGGACTAGACGGACCTACGCTGTCTTCAGAGGTGCTTCGGGTGGCTTGGCCGTGTACAGTATGTGCTGTAAAGCCGCTCGGCGTTTTAAATTCCAGTCCCTTTTCCGCTAGGCAGGAAGTGGCCGTCTGGAGTGGCTCGTCTTATTTGTGTCCCTTTTGTTATAGGGGGGGCTTTCTCTTTTTTGTGGAAAGCCATGGCCTCCCGCATGAGAGATGAGAAAGGATGGGCTTGGTGGGGGGGCTCCAGGATTTGTAAACAGTTGACTTGCCATCAGATACGTTTGCACAGGAAGGGCTTGTGCTCATCAGGCTCAGGCCGTGTCACGCAATGCGAAAGCAAAGTGGGGACGAGGGTCAAGAGTACAGAGTGGCGCGTGATGAGGATTTGACTGGCGAAACCCCAAGAGAGGATGCCTTCGTACCCGAGTGAGCGCAGCAGACGAAGCGTGAGTGAACTCGCACGCCAGCACACGTGCGCTTGCCCGGCCTAGTCGTCTCTTGTAATAAAGTGTGTCAGCACTCTGCAAATAACATGTTGCTTGTTTTCAGAACGTGTTTGTGCTGCTGGGCAGACGGAGATCAACACTGCGGCTGTGTGACGCCACGCGCCCCAGGTTGTCATTAAAGCGCAGGGCTCCTGTGCTGGAGTTGTGTGTGTTGGTGACTGCTTTGTGATACCCCTGTAATCGCCCCGCCTTTCTGACATGTGGCGCGTGTGGCCTGTGCGCGGTCTCTTTCTCATTCAGAGCCTGCCTACCTAGTCTGCCGCTTGGTGATCTTCTTCACTTGAGTCAGACGGATATTCGCATCGAGGCGAGTGAGTGCCGCCTGTCAGAGCAGGTACTGACCGCTCCAGGGCCTTGGGCTGGTTCCATGATGCTGCAGTGACGTCAGTCACACGGTGCGGTTGTGGTCTGAAAGTGGCAGACGTGACTCAGTGCTGTGGCATCTCACCAAGTGAGCATGTGATGGGACTATCAGATTTGGTGGACTGGTCACCTGCCATCGACTGGCATCTCATCCCGGGTTGGTCTCTGCTTTGGGGCCTTGGATGAGACGCAGTTTGAGAGTGGCATTTGGTGTAAGCTGCCTTCTCTATCTCTCTCTCTGCTGCTTGATTTTTCTGTACATCTGTTTCTGCTTCCATTTGCAGGTCGGCCACTTTACCGCGAGGAGACTATCGTCATTGCACTGGCTTCTGTGTCCGTGGTGGCCATTTTGATTGTTGCCCTCTTCTTTGGCTACAGGATGCTAACAGGTGAGTCAGGAGGAGAAGATATGATGAGCAGCCAGCAGTTCATATTCCCCTCACCCTCTTGCCTGTTTTTGCGTGCTGCCAGTTGGCACTTTCAGCCTTGCCCAGCATGTGCTTTTCATGTTAAGCTCTGCATCCAGAGTGGCAGACACAGCTCACTCCTTCTGTTAGCTAAACTGTCAGCTCTGCCCCGTGCTTCTCTCTTTGGCCCCACCCCCTTTTCCCCCTTCAAAGGGCTGCTAATGCCCACCCTTGTGTGGCGACTCTGTCAGGTCCCGCTCCATCTGTTGTTCCGTCTCCAGCTGTTGTGCGCCACATGTCTTACTAAATGCCGACTCTTAAACCCAACCCTAAATAGCAACAAGTGCTAATTTTTAAGGTCTGCCTCCATGTGGTAAGCCATGCAAGTGTTAAGCCTCCTCCCAAAGGTCGATGTCTTCTGCTGAACCGTAACGTCTGCTGTGTGCCCTATAAAGCCCAAGGCTATGAAGTCGCATGTGCAGTTTATAGGTGGAGTGTGCAGCTGTCTGCCCGGACCCCTATAACTTGAATGTACAAAATCTGACCAATGAGAGTAGACCATTCAGTCCGTCAGGCTCATTTGTTTAGTTTAATAGCTAAGCTGGCCTAACTGTGAAGCTCCACTCCATGTTTCACTAAAGCTAACCTGTAAGCCCCATCTTTTATAACCAGGAGGTCCCTGTTTACCGCCCACTGCCGCAGACACTTTAGTGCTTTAACACTAGAATCCCTGAAGCCTATGAAAAAAAAATCCCGGGTCACCTTAAATTCCTTTGCACCTTTCCATTACCGTCTTTTGTCTTGTAAATGTGTCGATCAGGATATGCAGCCTGCTGTCCCATCAACCCCACCACCGCAGCTGAAGTTCTGCCATCTCAAGTCTGTCGGGTGTGAGGGGCCTGGAGGTGTAGAGGGTCAATAATATCTCGTTATTTGGATCCCATGCATCTCCGGTGTGCTCCGTGTCTACAACGATCTGTTTAAGTGTAGGATGACAGGAAATGCGTGATTTGCTTAACACACAGCTGAAACACAAACGTTTTTCATGTTATAGTACTGATGACAACATGTTGACATGAAGTGTGAAGACTGAAGTCCAAATATCAAATTAAACAGTTTCAGAAAAGGTAGATGTATAACAGAACAAGTGCCCTTTTATTCAAGAATATAACCAAAGAAAAAGAAATCGGGTTAGGGTACAACACGACCGCTTGGGTAGTGCAGCGGTAAGAACTGCTGACTCGTAATCAAGAGGTTGCCAGTTCAAGTCCAGCCGCTAACCAGAATTACTGTGAGCTGCCCTTATTGTTACTGTTATAGAATAAGAACACACATTCGATGCGAGTCTGTAACCGCCGCTGTACGTTTATGGTACTTGTAAAGGTTAGCGTTTTGTTTCATTATTCAGTTTTATTCTCTGTCGCATTCACACTCACCTCGATCTGACACTGTTAGTTTTCAAGTAACGACCAGCTGTAACCGAGCATGAGGATGAGGGTTCTAGTTGGACGTTTCTTGCGGGGAGGGCAGGGCTTCTGTTCTCTTTCTCCAATGTAGAACCCTCATCCTCATCTGAGTTCACTTCTGTTACAGCTCATCTTTATTTGAAAACTAGCACTGTCAGATCAGGGTGAGTGTGAACGCGACTGAGAGAATCAAACTGAATAATGAAACAAAACGCTAACCTTTACAAGTACCATAAATGTACAGCATTTGTTACAGACGCAAATCCAAATGTGTTTTTATTCTATAACAGTAACAAGAAGGGCAGCTCACTACTCAAAACGGTAAATCTAGGGAAGGGCCCAGATTCGAACTGGCGATCTGTTGATTACGAGTCAGCAGTTCTTACCGCTGCACTACCCAAGCGGTCGTGTCAGCATCGTACCCTAACCCAATTTCTTTTTCTTTGGCTATATTCTTGAATAAAAGCGCACTTGTTTTGTTATATGTCTGCCTTTTGTGAAAGTGTTTGTTTGATATTTGGACTTCAGTCTTCACACATTATACTTGTGTAATGTAATACTTCTTGTCAAAATTTTGTCGTTAGTACTTGTGGACGCTATAAGCGCTGTTGCCCCGTGAAACCCAACAGACACGTCCAGGACACACGTATTAAAGCACCAAGAAGAATTTTAATATTTTTCTTCAATAAAGTGCACAAAGCACCACAATTACGCAATAACAATAGTAACAATAATCAGTACTACTCCTCCACTCCCAGCAGCTTCATCACCCAACTCCGGCTCAGCTTGCTGGGTCTCCAACAGTCCTTTATATATTCCCTAACCGAGGGCTTCCGTCCTTGTGACTCCAAAGTACTTCCGGGTTGTAAGAACAGTAGGAGTCCCCAGGTCCTTTATTAGCTCCCCCTGGTGGCACCCACAGCACCCAGCCGGGCTAAGAAAATGGACTCCACATCCCATGATGCCCTGCGGGAATCCAGGGTACATTTACCGTCCTGGGGGATGCAGTGCCCTGGAAAGGCTGCCCTTCTCCATTCTTCCCATCCTGGGACGTCCCGGCCGAATTGAGCTGCCGGCCGTCTCTAACAAATAAAACATGAAAAAGGTTTGTCTTTTACTTATGTGTTCAACATTTCTTGCCTCGCGTTTCCTGCCATCCTACACTTACACAGATTGTTGTAGACACGGAGCACACACTTGAAATGCATGTGATCCAAATAACAAGATATTATTGACCCTCTACACCTCCAGGCACCTCACACCGCGATAAACAAGACTTGAGCTCGGAGAACTTCAGCTGCGTTGGTGGGGTTGATGGGACAGGAGGCTGCTTGTGCTGATCGACACATTTACAACACAAAAGACACTAATGGAGTGGTGCGAAGGAATTTAAGGTGGCCCAGGATTATGAGTTTTTTCCCGTAGGCTTCAGGGATTCTAGTGTTAAAGCAGACCCCCTGCTTTTTACTGTTAAGCTCCTCCTCCTCCTGCCCTACTCCCTCCAATGACTGACTGCTTTTACTATGTCGACCTTAGGCGACCACAAGCAGGGCCTTCACAACATGAACATGATGGAGGCAGCGGCCTCGGAGCCGTCTCTCGATCTGGACAGCCTCAAGCTGCTGGAGGTGAGCACCGTGCGCCCTGCCACTCAGTGACCTGCCCCCTCAGCCTTTCACCCTGTGACTTTCTTCAACTCTGTCAATCTCTGCAGCTGATTGGACGTGGCCGTTACGGGTCAGTATACAAAGGATCTCTGGATGAGCGGACAGTGGCCGTCAAAGTGTTCAACTACACTAACCGGCAGAACTTCATCAATGAAAGGAGTATCTACCGGCTGCCACTCATGGAGCACGACAACATCGCCCGCTTCATCGTGGGGGATGAGAGGCTGACCACAGACAGCCGTATGGAGTACCTGCTGGTCATGGAGTACTACCCCCATGTGAGTGCCTCTCCGCTCTTCCTCATCTCAAGCCCCCCACCCCCCTTACCTCACAGGTGTGTGACACCTTCTTGTTTTTTTCTCTCCCCTTTTAGGGCTCACTCTGCCGTTTCCTGAGTCTGCAGACCAGCGACTGGGTCAACTCTTGCCGGCTGGCCCATTCGGTGACAAGGGGCCTGGCATACCTGCATACGGAGCTGCTCAGAGGAGGTACATCTTGTGGGGTTTTAATGGGGCAAAACTTAAATACATGGGAAGCACCCGTATGAAATATTCAGATTACATTTTAGATGCCCACACTTTATGATTTGGGGAACCCAGATGTGCTTTTGGCACCGGGTGGTCCATCCAGACTGCTGCTGACCTGATGTTGGCCGCCCCATGGCTGTGTGGGATGGCGAGAGTTGATTTCCATATCCAGTAGCTAAGAGGCACCCCCTAGTGACTGAGATGGTGAGAGACTTTCAAGCATGTGACACCAAAGTGGGCACACATGTGACAGTGGGGATAAAGAGGCAGAGGGATATGTGACCCCTAAAGGATGAGACCTCCTGCTCACAGAAACAGTTTTAGCTTATGCCAAATTTGAGACCCTCATTGGGACAAATGCAGTGAGCACAAGGGTTTTTTGGGACTTTTTCCTTGTCGTCTTAGAGAGTCAAGGCTGGGGGGCTGTCAAAAGGCAGGGTCTGTTAAAGCCCATTGCAGCACTTCTTGTGTGATTTTGGGCTTTACAAAAATAAATTGGATCATATTGTATTTGGAGTGGAGGATACCAGTGGGACAATGTAAAGAAGACGGGACCCACCAGAATTTGGCAAGTCAATGGTGTAACAATCTCTCATCTTAATCAATAATATTAGAAAAGGTAGACATGGCATTTCTGAGATCAGATTGTATTTGGAGTGACGGGGGTCCGCACTTAAAGCGGTTAAGTTTACTTTTTATCATAAGGAGCTTTTCTTGAATTGTATTTTGTGCAGAGCAAGTAGAAGATCAGCGCTAACCTTGTGATTGCCCTAAAATGACAAACAGGAATGAAAACGAACACGTCACAGTGAAGTTGAAGAAAATTCCCATAGCATGTGACCACAGCAAAAAAAACACACACACAAGGGGGCCATGCCACCTAGACCTGACTTGACATTCAGCCCGAGGAGCCCACCTCAAGCAGACAGAGAGACCGTCATCGTAGTTTCCTTTCCCAGTAATTGAAGTCGTGTAATGCCTTGCAGCTTTACATTCTTGGCATCACATCACAGTTACGGCCTAACTTGACTTTCGCTAATTGTGTTGTACGTGTGGATAAGCAAAGAAAATGTGAACGATGTGAAGGGCAGGCGTATCACTCGAGGAGGAGGGTCTGGCAGGCCGTTGAGCCCCCCAGCCTGCTCACTCTTTTTACATTGAATCTGTACTGATGTACTGAGGATGTGTGTTGTTTTACGACATTTATGTGATTTTACTTCAGGATTGTATCCTGGATGACACTTTTTTAATAATGAATCTTTATTAACATATAATCTCCAGTATACAATAGCAGACAATTTTCAATTACAAAAAAAAAACTGATATATAAATAAATAGAAACCAACTTTATACATATAATTCTAGGGATATTTTGTAATAGTTAAAAACAAACAAATTAAAATAGAATCAGAGCTTTACAATAGTCTTTGTTTTTATTTTTGCCTTAATATTTATAATTGTTTCTAAGATCTCTCTATATAAAAATAAACTGTCTGTCAAGATCAATGTTCCCTCTAAGGAGTAGCATATAGTGAGCAAAAAACATTGTTTATGAGCGACATTTTGTTTAAGCCAAAAATTTATGAGCACCAATTTTTGTGATAAGTACGAGCGACGGCGTCGGAATGAGCAATCGTGCGGGAAGTATGAGCGATGCTCTGAATTTGTGTGAGGGAACGCTCACGCGCTCAGCTTAGAGGGAACGTTGGTCAAGATGTTCCCTTTGCAGTCCTACACTCTTTGACTGATCTGGGCCCAAGTTTGCATCAGTTGCTCTCTAGGACCACACAGGGCAAGAGAGGCTACTTTGGAACCCAAATGGTTTTGATTTTTTTTTTTTTTGCTGTATGTTAGTTTGTACACCAGTGCCACCTGGTGGCTCACAGTAAGTACAACATTTGAAGCCAGGCTAGCAGACAAAATGGCCAGAGCCTAACATTACCTACTGGGGTAACACACATGCTGCTTCTATCTACTGTGATACAGAATGGAGTGTTTGGCGTTTATTGCAGGGGGTCTTGAGTGAGGCCTGGTCAAGAGTGGACGGGTAGCACAACATAAACAAGAATCAAACTCCAGCTCGGTTGGCTTTTCTTAATAATTGAAGCCCGAGGAACGGTCTACCTTGAACTTAGAGGACGAGTGGGACACGACAGCACTCAGGGTCACAAGCCGACAAGGAGTCACCACAATTCTGGAGTCCAATTCTCGACTCACAAGAGTAGAGATGTCGACAGAGAGGCAGTGTGGATGACAAGTGGGACAGATGGCAATAAGTACAGGGCCACCATCGAAAAAAACACAGAAGCCTTTGCCTTCATTTCTTAGCTTGTTCTACAAAAACACCCATGCAATGCCGCTGAGTTCAGCTAGTGTTTAGATATTCAGCAATTCCTCTTTTGAAATTGGGGTCAAGTTTGGTGTCTTCTTACAACTACATTTATGAAGGTGACAGTTTCTATAAGTACATTTAGGATATCCAACCTTTTTTACTCCACATTCAAATTATTAAAGAGCAGAACTTCTTTATCCTTTAAGGAAAACTCAATACCAGTACTCGTCTTGAGCATGGGAAAGGCACTATATAAATAAAATGTAGTATTATTATTATCTTAAAAGAGGTCTCCAGGTCACACCAACAACAATTTTGTATTAAACAAAAATTAACAATTACACTTAGAACCTAAAAATGAGTTTTGAATTCACAGTGGGGGGTCAGAAAATCGAGAGTCCACCTTATGAGAAGATGGACTCAACACAATCAACAAATGGAAAGTGTGCAGAAGGCTAAACAAATGTCAGGAAGGATTTAGGAGTCGTAGTGGACTTGACACCATCATCTACCAGACAGCATTCAGAGACCATTAAGAAGGTATGTCAGGTTATATAGCGCCTTGATGTGTGGAGTACAAGTCACAGGAGGTTCTGCTCAGCTTTATAACACTCTGATGAGGCCTCACCTGGAGTCCTGGGTGCAGTTTGGGTCTCCAAAAAGACACAGCAGCACTAGAGAAGGTCCAGAGAAGACGACTGGGCTGACTCAGGACTACAGGGGATGAGTGATGAAGGAAGATTAAAAGAGCTGAGCCTTTACAGGAGATGACGCGGAGACCTGACTCACTGAAGTATTTAAAATGATGAAGGGAATCAGTTCAGTGGATCAAGACGGAGACTTCAAAATCAGTTCATCAAGAACACAGGGACACAGTTGGAAACTTGTGAAGGGGAAATGTCACACAAACATCAGGAAGAGACCCACAGGCACCTGGAATACGTGACCAAGTAGTGTGGGGGACTTTAGGGACTTTAAAAACTCGACTTGATGTTTTCTTGGAGGAGTTCTATTGGGCTGAATGGCCTGATCTTGTCCACATTGTTCTGGTGTTCTAACACACAGGTTATTTTAGTACCTTTTCATGTCTTACTAGCACCTGTATTACAGAGTGAATATGATGAATAATTTTAAAATAAACCTCTCAGACTTGAAATATTGTATATTTCTGGCAGTTTTGTTTTTTTCCTAGGATGGTTATTATTATTATTTGCTCACACCATCCAGCTTTAAGTATAAATCCATATTTAGCTTTAAATCCTCAGTGACATCATTTTGGAATAGTCAGGTCAGGTCAAGTCGAGCTTTATTGTCATCTCACCTTAGTACATTAAAGCACATAGTTTGACGAAATAAAGTCCTCCAGGACTAAAGGTGCGACTTACAACACGACGAGACAACAACACAATCAGAAAGAGGATGAATGGCAGAGAGGAACAGATAATATAATAATTTAATACGTTCAGAAGTTGTAGCTTTAAATACAACTGCATATTTTGTGGTCTACATTTCTTTCAAGAGTCTGAATACGGGCATAAAGAGCCATTATTATGAGACAACTGAGTTACTAATATGAAGAATTGAGATCGACTTTGTCTTTATTAAGAAATTAAAATTTCATGTTTTACTTTGCAAGATAAAAACTTCCTAGTTTTATAACTAATTGAATGAATATAATTAACAGAATTGAATTCTAATGTAAGGGAGATGGCACAAAGTGAATTGCGGTGCTTAGGCAGGAGCTTCTTCTATAATTAAACATCAGCTCTTGTAATAAGGAGACAAAAGCAAATAGAAAGAGTTGGGGTCCCAGCCCTTTAAGCCCTGCTTAATGAAAGGAAGGCTGCGTCGGATCTCCGGTGTCCTCCAGCGCCACTCTGGCCAAACTGATGCCCCTCATCTGGTGCTGGCGTCCTTTACGCAACTTAGAGCCAGAATAGGGAGAAGGCGACATCAGTCGTCTCTGGTTGGGTACAGAAATGGAAGGAAGAGGAGCGACGGTGTGCGTGTTCACGTGCCATCAGACAAACGGTGTGAACGAGTTTGAGTCGGAGATTTTACACGAACGTCCTACAGATTTGGGGCTACAAGTCGGACAATTCAGAGAAAACAAAGCCACCTGAATTCTCAAGAGCTGTGATGCAATGCTGACGTAGTTAAAATGAATAAAGAATAAAGAAACAAACTGGGCAGCCAGAAATGCACTTTTTATCATTGAATTACATTTGGAGCAGAGTGATACACGTTTAATATGTTTAGTTTGCTCTTCACAGAAAACGTACAGTTTAAGTTTAATTGCTTTTTTTTTTATTTTAAGGACCAGATGATAAATCGGCAGCAAAGCAACCTTGCCTTCTCTGAATAGACTGGTGAGAAATTTACGTGAATGCGCTGAAGTGGGGAGGTGAAATGTCACAAGTCCAAAAACTCTGATGGCACATAAAGCTTCACTCATATACAAAAAACATGAATACACCGATTTGCAGCTGGCCAAGTTGAAGCCATTTGTACTTATAGTTGAGAGCCGTAGGAAAATAACAAGGCGATACAGTTGTAGAAATGGCCAAAACCAGGAGAAGGGTCCAGCGACAGAGCTCCGTTGGACAGCCAATTGGATTGCACGTTTCTGACACTTGGTTTACTTCGCTTGTTTCAGAGAACTCCTCCCACAACCCCAATCTTAACCTTAGTGTAGTTGGGCGTCACATCTCTGATGCATAATGCCAATGGAGCGGAGCTCTGGAGGTCCACCGCTAAACTCAACTGAAAACTGGCAGGCTGAACCCCTTTGGTTATTACGTACTTACAGCAGCACTGCCAGCCACGGTATGAGACACTCCGCAAAGAAGCAGCGAGAGAAGTGGTGGTGGAGCTGCCGAGGTAGCCGTCTCTCTCGGTTGTCTGCCTTCTGCTGCTGCAACCAACAAATGGCCACAAACTAGCAATAAATAAGTTAAAAAGAAATAATTCTAAATATGGCTACCTCTGCAGCTCCACCACCACTTCTCTCGCTATATATATATATATATATATATATATATATATATATATACATATACACACACAGTAGAGTCTTGCTTGTCCGATGTTCCACCACAAAAAAAACACTTCAATAGGCAACGAGAACTTTAAGTTGCGAGTGTAGCCCATTTTTTGTTGCTCCCGACCCCACCGCAGCTAATTACAGTTGAACCTTGGTTTTTTTTACAGCATAATTTGTTCCGGAAACATGCTCGCAGTCCAAAGCACTTGTATATCAAAGCGAATTTCCCCATAAGAAATAATGGAAACTCAGATGATTTGTTCCACAACCCAGAACTATTCATATAAAAATGATTAATACAAAATATAAAGTAAAAATACATACAACAAATTAACCTGCACTTTACCTTTAAAAAGAATCATGGCTGGTGTGAGTGAGTTTCGAAACTCTTGTGGGATTCCACCCAACGGGACGACACGCGGAAGAGCGTCCCAAAGCAATCGCAGTCTCCCAGCGCTGTAGCAGTTCACCGTAAAGGCGAATCCGAAAAGATGGCTGACATGCTATAAGTGCCTGCCATTGATGGGTGATACAAGGAACATTAGAAATGCGCAGGGCACAGTACTACTTGGCCACATCCCTGCCTGAGTGCCGTGTCTGTGTATAGGAGAGCAGCAGATCCCGCTACAATAAATAACCACCGCGCAGTTGCAGTTTCAAGCTGAATAAAGCTGGTGTCGCTAAAGTACTGAGACTCGTTTTCGTGTTTTCGGGTGCAAGATGGGGACTCGCACGTCACAGCATAAACACACACACAATGCTGTAGTAAACCGTATACGCTCGTACGGATGTTGAGTATGAGTGATGGAGTTAAGGCTTTAGAAACTGCAATTAAATACATTGAGCAACAAAAAGAAGCTACAGGAATTGACATAATGATGCTGCAAAGATGGTGAGACTTAGCCGCAAAGAAACGGCACACGTCAGGAAAGCAGACTACAGTTAAAAATTTCTTTAAACCATCACAGGACTGAACTTAAGTATAGTACATACTGTTTTTATCTTCAGACAATTCTGTAACTGTAAGTTCATTTTTTCTGTTTTGTTGTAAAACATGATTATTAGGTTCGTAATGTGTAAAGTTATAACGTAGTTTGACGTTTAATTGGCTTTTTCTTAACACCTCCCATTATCCAACATTTTCGCTTCTCCGACGTTCTGCTGGCCCGTTTATGTCGGATAAGCGAGACTCTACTGTATCTATCTCATTGCACTCGTAGAGTTCCAGACTTTGGCGCACTGATTGGCCATACCACGCAGCGTTTTTTTTAAAAGATGCACTTCACAAAGCTGGCACATCTTTTTAGTTTCTGGTTTGTGCAGATGGTTCACACTTTCTTCTTTCATCAAGAAGACAAACGCTTCATAAATAACAAGATGGCTTTTGTTGTTGTTCCTATTTGTTCTGACTTTGCTTTGAGCAGCGCCACTCCACATGACTAGTTCTTCTGCATTCAGTCCACATTGCCTTCTCTTACACAGACTAGACATGCGGCTGCCAAGACCCGAAAATCATTTTGTGCTACTCGGCTCTGGCAGTAAAGGAATGTATACCGGCAACGCAGAGAGACCCCCAGAGGCTCATTGGCAATGACCTGTACGGTGTGACTGACATATTGCCAAATGGTCTCCCAGGTGGAGCTGTAACTCGTTGCTTGGCTCTGTGTGTGTGTGTGTGTGTGGGATGTTCAAAACGTTTCCTCACTTTTATATTTTCATTGGAAACGGTGAAGGTGGGAGGAGTAGAAATTGGGCATTAAGTTGGTACAATGCTGGGAAAGTTGCATCACAAACGAAGGTGACAATGTAGGAAGTGGTGTAATTTGATTTTTGAAATTCTTAATAAATACAAATAAAGGTCCCTCGTGTGTGTGGGTGGGTGTGTATAATATATTTGGTTTGGCCCCCATTAGACACTGTCTGGGCTCACGTGTGTGGTGCTGCTGTTGTCATTTTTGTTCCTTGTGGCACACAGCCTGTCGATCAAAGAGCTCGTATGGATCTTCTTTTACAGAGGAAAGTGAATATCTGTAAGCGTTGCTGATGTTCCTCCTACAGAACATTTTTATGCTGTTAAATCTTTTTCTCTCTGTAAAGATCCTGTGTGGCCCTCTCTTACTAGCCAGGGGTTTTTTGCTGATGTTTCGTCCTCTAGTGGTCATTTTTGGAACTGCTCAGGATGTATTTGCTTTGGGACCCTCGAGCACATTAACGGCAGGTAGTTGGCCCACCGGGTGGTGCTCTCCTGTCCAGCCCTACTGACTTCATGTTGCAAAAGCTTAGGTGGCCAAGTACAATTTATTTTGAATTATTAATACTTTTTGTAAAGAATCATTTTAGAGAACTAAAGGCTTCTGCTTGCCGGTTTGTGTAACTGAAGTGGCCCTGTGCTGATGTCTGTCGTGTTGTTTACTTGTTTAGCTACTCAATTCACATTCACTCTTATTGGTTATTTGCTCTTTATTAAAATATTGAACTGACTCATACTTTCCACTTGCTCCATATTTATATGGATTTAGAAAGTAACATAAAAGTCAAGTTATTATCATCGTGATAACAGTTCAGTAAGTAATGACTAATGTACTCCTGCTACACGTAGAGAGAGGTCATCTTTAGCGGGTTTCATTCTTTGAATAACCACCACAGTTCTGGTAAGAGGTGACAAGTAAGGCACACAAGTGCATTGAGACCACCAGGCTGCGCTCCAAACTGCTGATGGCATTGCAGGCCACAGCTGACGTGCCTGCTGCCTTGCGTAGGCCGACAGCTCCTAATGAAAACACATTTAGCTGCGTTTTATTTTTTTTGGACAACCACTACTAGGCTGGGTTCCAGATTTTGGGCAGCGCTGTGCCAAGAGGGCATGTAAATCGTCTTATTTTTGGACTGCTGATTGCTCATCCGGCTGGGGGGTGACTGAGTGGAGCGAGCCCCCCACGTCACAGACAGACATAGCTGGATGAGAGCTGCTTTGTTGTCTCCCTCTTTTCTGTTTGTCTGCCCTCTGGCGGCCACGGAGGGTACAGCATACATAGGCTTCTGTGACGGGGGGTAAGTTTGATATTTTATATTCATTTGCCAAATACAATTGTGTTCTAAGTTGAAGCTTGTTTACACATTTTTAAAATACTTTGTTCTAGCAGCTTACTGTGGAGCTTTATGGAACCCCACATCCCATACCTGACGGGGGGAAAACAAAAACTGAAAAATTTGCAAATACGTCCACTTTGAAGCAGGAAAGGTTTTGAATTTAGAAAACGTGTCTTCTCCAGGGGTTTCATTGTACGTTATTCACATAACGATAAATCTGAACTGAACCGATTGCACCGCGTTGTGTTTTTATAAAGCCAGTTTTGCCAGTTCATGTCTTGTACACGCATGATCAGACAAAAAGGCCTGAGTGTATGATGGAGAAGCTCCATTGTTGCTGAGTGAGTGAGTGAGTGAGTGAGTGAGTGAGTGAGTGAGTGAGTGAGTGAGTGAGTGAGTGAGTGAGTTAGTGAGTTAGTTCATAACCCTGATGCCAATCAGTCTGTGCACTCATGCAGACCCCAAGCAGGACCCTAGACGGCCCACTCTGCCTGAACTTAGTAAACTTCAGCCTGATTAAATTTAGGTAGATTGGTGTTTCTGAATTGGTTCTTTGTTTGGCCTACGATGGACTGGCGGCCTTTCCAGTAATTGTTCCTGCCTTGCCTCCGATGCTTGCTGGGATAGGCTCCAGTTGGACCACAACCCTGCCCTGTGTTAGGAAGGTGGGTGGATGTACAGTACGCAGGGCTTGAGGCCTCACCAATATGCCGTAATGGCTTCCTGCGGTACGCCTGTCATGTCTGGTGAGTTCTCGTCACTTCATTGCATGTTCTCTCACTGAAGCACGCACACAAATGTGTTCTTTGTCAGTCAGGCTGGAGCAGGCAGTATCGTCCCTCTAGTCAAAGAGTATATGCGATCATCTAGCTATCGTCTACAGAGCAGGGCTACCGCCGAGTACGACGAACAGGGAAGCTGGTGAAGATGTGTGGAGCTGCTGGTATCGTAAGGCAGGATCAAGCACGTGCCGAAAGAAATCTCTCAGTCCAAAAGTCTGTTTTAAAAGATTTAGTAAGAGTTCAAAGCAAATAGTCCACAAATGAATAAAGAAGAAAGGTTGTTACAAAAGTAGAATAAAAGGCAAAAAAAAAAAAAAAATCAAATTAGAAAAATAGTTTCTTCTCTAAACATCACTTTTCTTGTCAAACTTGAGTTGTTTCAATACCTAAAGATGCTTTACTTTGCCTTCGGTACGCGCTAAACGTAAGCCACTGCACGTTCAATCAAGCTTGTTGCATTTCATTTGGCACATTAAGGCCCGGTTTAAAACTGTGTGCCCTCCATGCCATACACACGGCAAGGCAGGTCACTAACTGAGACTACCGTATATACTCGCGGGTAAGATAAGTTGGGCCTTGCTTTGACCGTATCATTTGTGGCGTTTTATAATGTCGGTCGTATAAGTCGAATGTGGAAAACTCACGCTGTTGGTCCAAGAGATTACGATATGCTAATGCCCGCCCAACTGAGAGAGTAACCACGGTGTATTGTGCCTGCGTGACCACACGGTAATACCCAAACTACTCCGAAGTGACATTTGTACTGTTTTGGGTTTTTTATTGTATCTCACACCCTCGTACTCCTTTATCGTAAGAGCTTCCCTTATCTACGATGGAGCGTTCAATCAAAGTGGCAAAAGAAATTGGTAACAAAATTCGATGTGTCTGAGAAACTGGTGTGAGATTAGAGGAGGCCAGAAGATGTAAATATACACTGCCTGGCCAAAAAAAAAAAGGTCACACTCCTAATATTTCGTTGGACCGCCTTTAACTTTGATTACGGCAAGCATTCGCTGCGCCATTGTTTCGATAAGCTTCTGCAATGTCACAAGATTTAGTTCCATCCAGTGTTGCATTCATTTTTCACCAAGATCTTGCATTGATGATGGTAGAGTCTGACCGCTGTGCAATGCCTTCTCTGGCACATCCCAAAGATTCTCAATGGGGTTAAGGTCTGGACTCTGTGGTGGCCAATCCATGTGTGAAAATGATGGCTCATGCTCCCTGAACCACTCTTTCACAATTTGAGCCCGATGAATCCTGGCATTGTCATCTTGGAATATGCCAGTGCCATCAGGGAAGAAAAAATCCATTGATGGAATAACCTGGTCATTCAGTATATTCAGGTAGTCGGCTGACCTCATTCTTGGAGCACATACTGTTGCTGAACCTAAACCTGACCAACTGCAGCAACCCCAGATCATAGCACTGCCCCGCAGGCTTGTACAGTAGGCACTAGGCATGATGGGTGCATCACTTCATCTGCCTCTCTTCTCACCCTGATGCGCCCATCACTCTGGAACAGGGTCAATCTGGACTCATCAGACCACATGACCTTCTTCCATTGCTCAAGAGTCCAATCTTTATGCTCCCTAACAAGTTGAAGCCTTTTTTTCCGGTTTGCCTCACTGATTAGTGGTTTTCTTACGGCTACACAGCTGTTCAGTCCCAATCCCTTGAGTTCCCTTCGCATTGTGCGTGTTGAAATGCTCTTACTTTCACTATTAAACTTAGACCTGAGTTCTGCTGTTGTTTTTCTTCGATTTGATTTCCCCAAACGTTTAAGTGATTGCCGATTGCGATCATTCAGGATTTTTTTCTGGCCACATTTCTTCCTCGAAGATGATGGGTCCCCACTATCCTTCCAGTTTTTAATAATGCATTGGACAGTTCTTAACCCAATTTTAGTAGTTTCTGATGTCTCCTTAGATGTTTTCTCTGCTCGATGCATGCCAATGGTTTGACCCTTCTCAAACAGACTAACATCTTTTCCACGACCGTGAGATGTGCCTTTCGACATGGTTGTTTAAGAAATGAGAAGCAACTCATTGCACCAGTTGGGGTTAAATAACGTGTTGCCAGCTGAAAGATAATCGCCTGTGCAGTAATTATCCAATAGGAGGCTCGTACCTATTTGCTTAGTTAAGTCCAGGTGGCGACTTTTTGTTTGGCCAGGCAGTGTATATACAGGGTGGTCCAGATCTAATTATGCAGATCCAGATCTTCTGGATGACTTTGATTTATGCAGGGACGATTCCAGTTTGGCGCAAAGACGATTCTTCATGTCGTCAGTTCGCACACTTCTCGATGGTCCGGGATTTTTGGGGCAATTTTCTATGTAATAAACTTGATAAGTTATAGCATAATGAAAATTGCATAATTAGATCTGGACCACTATATATATATATATATATATATATATATATATATAATATGTGTGTGTGTGTGTGTCGTATTTTTGAACAGGCGTATAAGTCGAGATCTGATTTTTATGAACAATTTTTTGGGTTTCGAGACCTGACTTATACGTGAGTGTATACGGTAATCTACAATCGGTGAGACATGCACTAGTCAGAATACAGCAATTCAATTCAGCTCATCAGGGGTGTAAGAACCTCCCATCGACTAGGCACCGATATGTAGGCAAACATTTAATAGAACTAAATAACTAGCAATGTGGGCTTTGCAGACTGTCACCTTCTGAAATGGCTGAATCAGACAACAATGGTTTGCTTTTTTTCCCTTCTTAAAATGCCATGGATACACCATTTTGCAATATGTGCACAATCTTCCCCACACCATGTGCCTCTTCAGCTCCAACTGGGGGGGGTAAACGTTAACACTATACAAGATTATAGGCTGTTATCTATCAATCTGATCAATACTCTTAAAAATGGACGTATTTGTTACGTTTTAACGTCGTGTGCACACGGGGTTTCACAGAGCCTATTGTAAGCTGCAAGAACAGACAAAAGTGTATTTGAACTTGATAGAAAACGCTCCAGTGTGGAGCACAATACCGTGTTACACATTAATACACGCCACGATTGTGAAGTAATAAGCCCAACTTGAAGAATACTAAACGTATCCTATAAGCCTTGGGCAGGCGTGACTGGATTGCCTCTGGCCGTGTTCACCTCTCCCTTTCAGTATGTAAGTGAACTTTATTGTCATTCATACCATACAACAAACAGTGCAACAACGGATGCATAGCTGAACGAAATTCTCCAGGCTCAATGTGCAGACATAAAAGAAAATGTAGCTGTGTTTTTTTCCAAAGTTACCAAAGTTCAGCAGCTCTAACTCAAAAAATGGGATTCAACAAAAGCCTGACGCGCAGAAATGATTCCACAGACAAAATATCTTTGTTTTTAAAAGTTTAGTTAAATTTCAAAGTAAAACAGTTCACACAGAAAAGAAAATTAAAACAGTAGAAAAGGAAAAAATTCACGTTAAGTTCTAAGCTTAATCTTGTTACATCTCAAATCATTACTATTCACTTTTCATTTCTGAACCGTTCAGAAAACTGTATGATTATCCCATCTCTGAGCAGAAAATGGGTCTTTAAGTCCCTCTTTACTGGGACCAGTTCTGAACACAACTGAGCTTATCATCACACTGTGTCTCAGTTATAGTAAGAAGGTTATGTCTCTTACTAACTTATAGGGGTAAAAGATCACACCATAAGATATGACTTTGAAAGAAATGTACTGTATATTCTATTCAAATTAAGCAAACATTAATATGAGTTTAATTCAAAACTTGATCTTTCCAAGATTGGTTCTTACAGACAACACACAGACATTACAAACATTTCACTTACATAGAAAGTAGGTAAGGCAGCACAGTACAAACAATAAATACAAAAGCAAACCACTGTTGTCTGATTTCAGCCATTTCAGAAGGTGACAGTCTGCAAAGCCCACATTGCTAGTTATTTAGTTCTATTAAATGTTTGCCTACATATCGGTGCCTAGTCGATGGGAGGTTCTTACACCCCTGATGAGCTGAATTGAATTGCTATATTCTGATTAGAATTTATAGATTACCGTATTGACTTGTCTTGTTTTTTTTAAAACGTCTGCATTTCCAGTTCTCCTCTTGGTGCCGAGTGACCAGTTACAACAACAACAACATTTATTTCTATAGCACATTTTCATACAAACAGTAGCTCAAAGTGCTTTACATATTAAAGAATAGAAAAATGAAAGACATAATTATAAAACAAAATAAATCAACATTAACATCGAATAAGAGTAAGGTTCAATGGCCAGGGGGGACAGAAATGTTACATGAATGTTAATGAAAGCTACAGATGTCCTTGTCTCCACAGATCACTACAAGCCAGCAGTGTCACACCGCGATCTTAACAGTCGCAACGTCCTTGTTAAGAACGATGGCACCTGCGTGATCAGCGACTTCGGGCTCTCCATGAAGCTGACAGGGAATCGGTTGGTCAGACCAGGAGAAGAGGATAACGCAGCAATCAGCGAGGTGAGGGCACAGAAATCCGGCAGTCATTACCTGGGGACTGAGGGAAGGGGCTTAACAATGAGCTGATCTGTGGGTGGCCATCTTTGGCAGGTGGGGACAATCCGCTACATGGCTCCTGAAGTGCTGGAAGGTGCCGTGAACCTACGAGACTGTGAGTCGGCCTTGAAGCAGGTAGACATGTATGCCCTAGGCCTCATCTACTGGGAGGTGTTCATGAGGTGCTCTGACCTGTTTCCAGGTAAGAGGTGGTCTTTTCTTGTCCAGGTGTCCCAAATTTGGTTACGTCTGGACAGACGTCTCCACCTGGTGCTTTGCCACTTTTCCCTTTTGTCCTTCAGGAGACAGCGTGCCCGACTATCAGATGGCCTTTCAGGCAGAAGCTGGCAATCATCCCTCCTTTGAGGATATGCAAGTCCTGGTTTCTCGTGAAAAGCAGCGTCCCAAGTTTCCAGAGGCCTGGAAGGAGAACAGTCTGGTGAGTGATGCGCTAAGCCGGCTGACTTCCTCCTTGGGTTTACCAGGAGCTCTTTCAGAGGGCCCTTTAAACCGCTCTGACGTCGTGTGTTATGCCCTACTTGGCTAGGCGGTCCGTTCTCTGAAGGAGACCATAGAGGACTGTTGGGACCAGGATGCTGAGGCACGGCTCACCGCACAGTGTGCTGAGGAGAGAATGGCCGAGCTGATGATGATCTGGGACAGAAACAAATCTGTCAGTCCGACCGTCAATCCGATGTCCACTACTGTACAGAATGAGAGGTAGGCCCACTGGGTAACCATCAAGTCGTGGCTTATAGCTCACCTTCTTCAGATTGTTGAACCCCCTTAGTGTGACTCTTTAACGCCACCATTGTCTTGGCTTCTCCACAGAAACCTCTCTCACAGCCGGCGGGGGCTGCCCAAGATTGGCCCTTACCCCGACTACTCTTCCTCTTCCTACATTGAGGACCTACATCACAGTGAGAGCATCGTCAAGAACATTTCCAGCGATCACTCATCTTTTGGGACACCATCCAGCACCACCACCAGTGGGACGGGGCCTGAGAAGAACCGAAATTCAATCAACTATGAACGGCAGCAAGCTCAGGCACGGATTCCCAGCCCAGAGACCAGCGTCACCAGCTTGTCCACCACTACGACTGCCACAGCGGGCCTGACCCCCAGTACGGTTATGACCACCATATCGGAGACGTACTACCCTGAGGATCCCAGCTGCAGCCTGGCAGTCCCTCTGCAGCCTGGCGGGCCCACTCCCGTGTGCTTGCACCTGACAGAGGAAGACCTAGAAACCAATAAACTGGACCCCAAAGAGGTGGACAAGAATCTGAAGGAGAGTTCGGATGAGAACCTGATGGAGCACTCCATGAAGCAGTTCAGCGGCCCTGATCCCCTCAGCACCAGCAGCTCCAGCCTGCTCTACCCACTCATCAAGCTGGCTGCTGAGGTCTCTGGCCAACAGGAGGGATCTGCAGCTGCCAATGCTGCTCTTATTCCTGACCTGCCCTCGGCACCAATCTTCCCACTTCCCAAGCAGCAGAACCTCCCGAAGAGGCCCACCAGCCTACCGCTGAACCCCAAGAATCCGACCAAGGAGTCCCGGATTAAATTTGGCAGCAAGCACAAGTCCAACCTCAAACAGGTGGAGACCGGAGTGGCCAAAATGAACACCATCAATGCAGCCGAGCCACACATGGTAACAGTGACCAGCAATGGCCTGAGCCGGGATCTTGCTGCCAACGGGCATGCTGGTCCTTCCTCTCAGTTGCAGTTGGCCAATGGCACGGTACCCAATGGCCAGCTGGCCGGCAGCCTACAATCACAATTCAGCATAGACGAAGGCCGGCTGAACATCAACTCGAGTCCAGACGAGCACGAGCCTCTGCTGAGACGGGAACAGCAGGTGAGCCGAGACGAGCGAGACCACCGAGGGCGGGACGTCGGACGCACAAACTCCAACAACAACAACAACAGTGCGGGGGCTCCACCGGAGGACAGAGTGGCAGACGCAAACAACGTGGCACTGAGGCGAGCAGAGAGGCCCAATTCGCTGGACTTGACGGGGGCTGGCGGGCTGCAGAGTAAGTGCTTGGCATTGTGGGGAAACAATAACCCTTGAAGGAAGAGGTTAAGAATGAGGGCCCCGGCAAGGGTGGGTAGATTGGCCTTGTGGGCTGTAGACCACCATCATGGGCAAGGGTGACCCTAAGGACAATATATATACTGCTCAAAAAAATGATCATCCCAGTCTAACACCAAGTCAGTGAAGTGTCAGGGATGTCAGTCTGTCCAGTTAGGAAGCAGAAGCGATTTGAATCAACGTCACCCGCGTTGGTACAAATGAAAGTGACAACAGATGACCTGGTGAGGCAAAAGCAAGACAACCGAGACATGGTAGCCACAGACAGTTGCTCACCCCTTTTCCTTCCTGACTGATTCTTCTCTAGTTTTGCTAGTGTCCTTGTCACTACTGGTAGCATTAGGCGGTACCTGCAGCCCATTCAGGTGGCACAGGTAGTCCAGCTCCTCCAGGGTGGCACATCCATACGTGCCATCACAAGAAGGTTTGTTGGGTCTCCCAGTGCAGTCTCAAGAGCATGGAGGAGATACCAGGAGACAGGCCGTCGCATGAGGAGAGCTGGACAGGGCCATAGAAGGGCATCAATCCAGAAATAGGACTGGCAGAGGGGAGGAGCAGGAGGAGTGCTGGCAGAGCCCTGCAAAATGACCTCCAGCTGGCTACTGGTGTGCATGTTCCTGTCCAAACCGTCACAAACAGACTCCATGAGGGTGGCAAGAGGACCCGATGTCCTCTAGTAAGACCTGTGCTTACAGCCCATCACCATGTAGCTCGATTGCCATTCACCAGAGAATACCACAATTGGCAGCTCCGCCATTGGTGCCCTGTTTTCTTCACAGATGAGAGCAGGTTCACAATGAGACATAAAAGTCTGGAGACGCCTGTTGAACGTTTTGTAGCCTGCAGCATCATCCAGCATGACCGGTTTGCTGGTTGTCAGTGATAGGTTTAGGGAGGCATATCCTTGGCGGGTCGCACAGACCTCCATGTGCTAGGCACTGGTACCCCGACTGCTGTTAGGTGTCAGGATGAAATCCTCAAAGCCAATGTCAGACCTTATGCTGGTAAAGTTGGACCTGGGTTCCTCTTCATGTGGCCAGAGAGCACAGGCACTTCCTGGATGGCCCACATGTTCCCTAGACCTGAATCCTTCTAAGAACCTCCAGGTCGGACCATCTGATGCCGTCAAATAGCACTGCAGACTGTCCAGGAGCTCACTGATGCTCTGATCCAGGTCTGTGAGGAGACTCCCCAAGGACATCATCTACTGTCTCACTGGGATACGGGCACATGAGGTCCATACACACTACGGAGTCTCATTAGGAGTCACCGTGATGAACTTCACACAAGTTGGATCAGCCTGTAATTTCAGGTTTTTACTTTGATTTTCGGTGAGATGTTGAATCGAGCCCTCAATGGGTTGGTGATTTTGGTTTCCATTGACCGCTGTTACACCATTTTGTTCTCCATGAATTACTCGGATGTTCCACTTGAATATTTCATTCATTGAGATCCGATGTGTGATTTAAGTGTTAGCTTTGTTTTTTTGAGCAGTGTATATCCATGTGTAAAAGACCCCACATTTAATTTTGATTCAGTTCACTTTATTTTTATACCGCACTCTTCACTGAGTGGGCTTTTAGGGCACTGCAACAAGTTCACAGGTCAAATGCAGACATAAACTTTACAAATTAGGAATTGTATAATTCACGCACAAATGATCAGCTACACATGCACACCATGCTGTATAAGAGATCCTCTGTTTTCTATTATCAGGTCATGTGGTAAGAAGCACTCGTCCGAACTGTGTAGGAATTAACAGGCAAAAGGGCTGCGGCCTCCGAAAATAAATTCAAGTAGGCACAGCCGCCCTGTGCCACCTCTGCTTTGCCATGTTGACCCTGAGCTGCTCCAAGCTTTGTGGCATCAGCGTTACCGGACTGAGACCTTCTAAGGCATTTTCGCCCTACCAGTGCATTTGCTTTCTGCCGAAGTGGGACGCCATTACTCACTTTGCTTTAATTTCCAGTTAGTTTCAGTCCCGTGTTACACTGCAGAATGGAACAATAAACCCCTATGGGCATGATGTAGACTTTCTTCATTGGACAGAAACGACTTTTTCCCCAGAAAAAAATCGTCCCAGAGGGTTGACGACACCTGCGTTTGTGCAACAATTGTGTTGTTTGTTTAGCTAACGGAGCTCTGTTATAGAATGCGTCTCATAACTAGAAAAAGACCTGAAAATGCTGAAAGGACAGGCGACTACAGAAGATGGCACACTCTCTCAAGGGCCAACAGTGATGGGTTTCAGTTTCATTCAGACCGCAGACATGTCGGGGGAGGTTCATGTCACTCTGTGATGTTGTGGATTTGCTCTCCAGTAGCCTACCTTACACCCGATTCGGTTTACGTCACATCAGACGGGTTCTGTCTTTACAATACAGTACAATTTATTTGTTGTGTAGCTCAAAATCGCACAAGAAGTGCCACAATGGGCTTTAACAAGCCCTGTCTCTTGACAGCCCCCCAGCCTTGACTCTCTAAGAAGACAAGGAAAAACTCCCAAAAAAACTGGAAGACACCTTGGGAAAGGCAGTTCAAAGAGAGACCCCTTTCCAGGTAGGTTGGGCGTGCAGTGGGTGTCAATACAATAACACAGAACAGAACACAAGTCATCCTCAATACAGTATAAAAATATTACAAGTCTGGAGCAGAATTTAACAGTAGGTGATATCACATAATATAATTTGGATTTGTTTGGAGTCCTGGGACCTCGGCCATCAAGCTGCCTCCCCTATTTGGCCATTCCACAGCTGAGACAGCCAATCCGATGAGAGGACCCCTCTACCCCACGATTCCTACGATCCTCCATCAGAGACGACTTTACCTTAGGCAGGCAGAACAACTTGGCAGGTGGGCAGTTGCACCAAGTGCCACATTTGAGTACCAAGAAGAGAAACAGAATAGGTGAGGGTCAGTAACAAATTATAATTATCATGTTACTTCTGTTTTAGTGCTAATGAACTTCTGTTTTAGTGCTAATGATAGTCTATACAGTTAGTCAGCAGCTCTAGTCAGGGTGTGCTAAACTGAAGTCGTGAGTCTTCAGCCTGGGATTTGAAAGCTGAGACTGAAGGGGCATCTCTTATAGTAACAGGCAGACCAGTCCACAGTTTAGAGGGTCCTGTAACTAAAACCTCGACCTCCCACTGTTATTTTATTAATCCTTGTTATCCTAAGCAGACCGGCATCTTGAGATCTTAATGTGCGCTCAGGTTTGTAAGTCATGATAAGTTCAGACAAGTAAGCTGGACCTCAGCTATTTATTGCTTCATATGTTGAAAGGAGGATTTTGAAATCTGCCCTGAACTTAACCGGGCACCAGTGTAAGGATTTAGGCCTTGTATTTGTTACTGTTCCTTTCGTGCTAGGGTGTTGTACGGTGTTAGCCATTATGAATATAGTGAGAAGTCAAGCAAAATGACCCCTTTTATTGGCCAATATTCACAGTATTCAATTTAACATTTACTATGTTATATAAAAGTTAATGTGCTTTCGGTGTTTGTACGAGAGTGGACATTTCAGCCCAACAAGCTCATCCATCCTACTCGCCTCGATTGTCCAGAATAACATCATGTTGTTCTCTGAAGGTCTCTAAAGTCCTGCTCTCCACCACACTGCCTGGCAATGTACTTCTTGTGCCTCTGTGGGTCTCTGCGTGAAGAATAACGTTTGTGTGAAATCCGCCCCTAACAAAGTAGCACATTAAATGCTTTGTTTTGTATTTGATCTTCTATGTGCTGTATGTGTGTCAATCACTACGTGCTTCTTAAACAGGCTTTCTCTTCCTCCGACAGGACACAGAATCCATTACATATGTAATATTACAGCTCTCTGAATAATTAAAATGCTGAGATGTATACGTGATATCATTTTCATGATGATAGGAGTTATTAAACATGGGGAACACGGTGGCGCAGTGATTGTTCATGTCTCCTGCAAGATGTTTGCTGCGCTGTGTGCTACCTTCGATGAAATACTTTATTGTAGCAGTGCTGTCTCTTTCAAACATACTAACCTCCAATTCCTGTCCTTACTTTTGTTTCTCCAAATACCCAATCGCCACACAATCAGCTCAGTAATAAATGTTAAGTCATCTGTAAGCTTAGAACGCCAATTCTTCTAAAATTTTAAGGAACATTGAAATATCTTCGTAGTACGTATTTATTTATTCTATCCATCTATCCTTCCAGTGTCGCGTCAGCACCAGCAAGAATACAGCGAGAGGCAGGAACAATCCGTGAACGGAGCGCCAGCTCCTCGCTAGCACTGCGGCACCTTGTCCTCACATGTTTAATTATTAACAATATAGATTATTTAAATGAAGTTAAAGTTTTATCTGTATAATATAATCAACATATTTTGCTGCATTTCATCTTCAAAATGATCTCGTCATCATATGTAAATACGCGCTTTATAAAGTGGCTCAGGTTGTGTAATATTATAACTGTAGTGCCAGTTTCCAGTGAGGTGATTGTACTAATAAGTCCTAACAGTTCTACCAGAAGCACCTGATGTACTGACTGAGTGCGTTTAGAGCTCTTGGGGTGAAACTGTTTGTGAACTGTGAGGTCCATACAGGAAAGGCTTTGAAGCGTTTGTCGTATGAGGGCAGTTCAAATAGACTGTGTGCATGGTTGAAGCAGCGTGTGCTTGATGCTGTATACCGATAATTCTCTTTCCGATCAGCTGCTCCAAATGGTGCAGTGAGAGTAATATGGAAAAAGATGATCCGCTGTGGCAACAGCTAACGGGAGCAGCTGAAAGAAGAAGAAGGTGCAGTGAGAGTAACAACGTTAAAGCAGTTGTGGTATTTTGAATAGTTTGGCCATTCCCTGGACCATTATATTGTTACTGGTTAATTACAATTAGATGCATTAAACTAATAAACAATATGCGGTTAATTCCAGTGTATTTATAAAGCTGCGTCAGGGATGTGGATTTAAAAAAGAAAGGGAAACCACACAGGAACAGTAGCACTGCTTTGACGCTGGGTGCCGCCAGTCATCAAAACCGAGCACAGAACTTGCGTACGCCGGGGGATGAGCTATCGTGGAAATGTGCATGGCTTTACGTCAAGTTTAGGTTTTGTACATCACGATTTGAATGTGGAAACGGGCTTACACAACATTTTTGTGCGTACGCACCGTTTATACATGAGGCCTCTGGACTTTCTTTGATGCTGCTGTGTCTTTTTTGCTTTGCACCCTCCCCCACCAGTGAGCGAAAGCTTTAGATTCATCAAAAATTTCGATCTCCAGTTTTTGACGGATCTCGATATTTTAGGGGTCCCCAATACCAAAAACATTGATATCTCGATGGGGGGTGTGTGTGTGTCACAGTTTTTTGAGGATGGTCTTAGAGCTAAAACGGCTGGAAGAAAAAATCTCGAAATCTAAACATCAGCCTGTTATGTGATGATGATGTGCTGATGAGTTTTTGAGCCAAATCGTGCAAGAGAAAGTGGCACTCGAGAGGAACCCTCCAATGAAGTTCTGATAACATCTCGATAATTATGGCAAATAGCACAATTCTGCAGTTAATTCTGAATTCTCCTTGTCAATTGCTATCGTAACGACCTATTTGATGATCAGAAAGAGCAGCATCAGAGTGGTAAATAATTCTTGAAATGTTAGGACTGTTTGGTTTTAAGGGCACAAAGCCTGCTGACGCTCGCGTCTAAATTATTTGTAATATGGAGACCAAAGCTGCACAGAGTACTCGCTAGTGAGGGCCTCGCTAGTGTGTTTTATAGCTTTGCCTTGTACTTGACACATTGCAATATATAACCAAATATCCTTCTGTCCGCTGTCTGGATGTAATTAGTGATGCGTTCACGATGACTCACAGGTCCTTCTCATAAGTCGTTCTTTCAGGTGTCAGACCCTTCCTTCCACTGAGTGTTCAAATCTGTACACTTCCTGTGGCTAATACTTCACATTTAATGACATTAAATCTAATCTGCCTAAACCTGTACACTGTAACAATTTAGCCTCTTCTCCATTATCTGACTCGGTTCACTTTACTGCATTTTTAAACCAAAACCTCCACCATCCATACTGGTGTTTCCAAGGCCATCTTAATGCATGGTTACACTGGGCAGGTGCCCGGGAGACCCATGCTAATCTATGTATGTTACTTGCTGAGTGGTTTTGTAGGTAGGGGCCCAGGGGCCTATAATGCTGTTAAGAGGGTCCTGAGTGTTTCCACACTAAAATGACCAAAAACGCAGATGACATCGACGTTTGTCTACACTGGGAATGCGCACATAGGTGTAAAAATCCCTAACGGGGGTGGTAATGCTGCCAACCTTGGGATTCATCACTGGTAAATCATTTGTCCTTTTTGGGCACGTATGTAGGATTCAGACTGTACAAAAACCAATTCAGATGCATAAAGGTAAGCAACACAACAAGCACCATGGAAATCAACTTCTGTTGGAATAAAGTTTACTTCCATAATGGGCAAGGAAATGAGACATTGTAATGAGCAGGATCCAATCAAGGAAGGGCCACATGACAAACACAAACCAATCAGAGTGCGATTAGTGTCTGCATTTTCAGACGTATACAGCCCTGGGCAAGGCTTTGAAAGTCAACATTTTCAAGGGTGCAAAATGCCATGGTAGATGAAAATGAAATCTAGTGTGGACAGGGCGCTAGTTGGGTATCATCTACAAACTTCACCAGCTTACTTGATTATATTTTTATTGAGATTATTAATGAACATTAAAGAACAGGGGCGTCAGTGCTGACCCCTACTGGACACCACTTTTAATATAACCTAACTGATACTCTTCTCCTCATCATCACCCTTTGCTTTCTGTGTTTGTGCCAGTTTTATACCTCCCAACACCCCATGCCTTGAATTCCCACTTCTGTGCATTGAGAGGGTGGCCCACCCGCACACATCCCTCTTACAGGGCTCGGCTACTCCACCTTTACATGTGGTTTAACTGACATAATCACAGGAGGCCCGCCTTATGTGCTGGTTTGGCATCCACAGTTTTCACCCACCGTGGTTCAAAATTATTTAAAAAAAATCCTGAATATTCTTGAAGAACATTTGAAATTCCCACGTGCAGTGCTGTGCACTAAATACGCAGAAGGCTGGTGCTGCTGAGTCACGGCACACCCAAGCCCAGCCAAGTTGGAGTCCCACTGTGTCAGTGTTGTGTTGGCTTTGTGCATTCAGTCGGCACTTGTGGCCAAAAGTTTGGAGAAGGACACCAGTGTTGGTTTTCACAAAGTTGGCTGCTTTAGTGTTTTTAGATGTTTTTGTCAGACTAGGGGGCTCTGCCCTCTGCTCGCCAACCCCCATGTGGGCACTACGCGCTGGCCACTCTGCAGCTCTGCCACTCGTGTGGGGAAGCGGATGTACAATTTAAACAGACATTACAGGGAGTAATTAACCAAAAAATAGTAAAACGTAATAAATTGAAAGAAAACTCTGTTTCATGTTGCGTTAATATGTTTTCGTTCTGTTTGGCTTTGAAATGAACACGCAAATACTTTTTAAACTTACACTTTTATTGTAAAAACAATATTTGGAATGAACTTTTCGTCTATCACATTAAATTTTGATTCCGTGTTTGGATGTTCATCGTGACAACACGACGTATAACTGCCTGGGTGTGAATTTCGTTTCTTTCTCTCTAATAAATAAACCAACGTTTTTGGATGTTTGTCCCTGTGATTTGTTAAATTGTCATAGCAACAGCTATTCTGACGGGAAACGGTCAACATTTTAATACGAATGGCATATCGAGATCTCCTTTGGTGTCTGATGTTAAGATGTACTTGTTGCCTGTTAAAATTTTACATGTCAGAATTGTTGGACCAATTTTGAATACAACTAATCTCGTCCCATTGCATAGCCCATCACTCAGACATGAATTGCACAATAACATTACGATACGTCCTTCTGTCAGCAGTAATTCAGCCGGTGGGAGACCAGACACGATGTTACAGTTGTAGATATTCTACGTGATATTGTGAGTTGATGTTTTCATCTTCCTCACCATCATCACCAATTGTTTTAGCAGTGTCTATCAATACGTATTTAATCAATTTGATCATAAAAATGTATAAGAGCTGAGAGTGCAGGAAGTGTCTGACAAAAGCATTCACACGAATGAGAGGTGAGAGGACTGTGGGTGTGGGCCATCATCCTGAAATGGTTGAGAGGAGGATGGGACTTCTTCCCAATAGTCTCGTCTCATCTCAAGATTTTCTTTTAGAACGGAGATGTTTCCAGTTCAGAAGTTTCAAAGGCTTTTATTGACAATGACTTGAAGTCCGTATCTGCTGCGTTGGCCCTTCTTTCTTTTTCAAGACCTCTGCAGTTCACCCTGGCAGGCTGGCTGTCAATCAGCTTCTAGGCCCAAAACCTGACAGATGGCAGCTGCCCATTCTTGCATGATGAGTACTTGGAGTTTGTTACAATTTTTGGGTTTTTGTTTGTCCACTCTCAATATGACCACAAGTTCTCAATGGGATTAAGGTCTGGGGAGTTTCCTGGCCATGGACCCCAAACGTCTATGTTTTGTTCCTTGAGCCACTTAGTTGTCACTTTTGCCTGATGGCCCGGTGCTCCATCATTTTGGTCACCAAACTGTTCTTGGATGTTTGGGAGAAGTTGCTCTTGGAGGATGTTTTGGGACTGAATTGCAGAGGTCATGAAAAAGAAAAGAGGCAACACCGCAAATGTGGACTCTTTGTGTAAACTTCATATCATTGTCAATGAAAGCCTTTGAAACTGCTGAACTGCTTGTAATTCTACTTCAGTACGCCAGAGAAACATCTGACACAAAGATCTAAAGACACTGAAGCAGCAAACTTTGTGAAAACCAACACTTGGGTTCTCAGAACCTTTGGCCACAGCTGTAAATCTTGAGCATTTGTGAGGTGCCCTGGAGCCAAATACCCACAGGGGTTCACTTTAAAATAAAATTTAAAAAAAACACCAAAAACCAGTGCTCAACTGCTGTCCAGAATGGGGAGATGGGCCTGCTCTGACCGACTAGCACTTGTATGAGCTGTTTGATTTTTGACATTTGTGTTTTATGTGTGGATTTATTTTAACGCTGGCATCTCCTAATTTCCAGCACCAATGGCATCACATGACCATCACAGCTTCCACGCATTTTACCCATAAGGCATTTCTTATACTTCAGTCGGGTCATGCGTTGGATCATATTCACATATCATGGAAACTGTTCCAGGGTCCACATGGTACCGTGTGGAGACCACTGATTCTAAAGGGTCTCGGTCCAGTTGTTTTGGTCTGTACCAGAAGGTAATTGACGTGTTCACATTTATCTAAACAAAACCCAAGTAGGGGTGGAAATCGCTCAAGAGTCTAAAACAACGGCCACAAACGCCTTTAAAAACGGTACAGCCACACGTAAAAACGTAACGCAATTTGCATAAAACAACTAAATCCCAGTAAATCGGGGCAAGCCAAGCAGCTGATGTAGGCCCAAGGTCTTGCAGACTCTCTCATGCCAGTTCACCTGTGATCAGGCGGATCAAACCACATTCAGAGGTGGTGAGAAACAAATGGCAGCCCCCTTGGCGACTGAAAACTAAATCCACTAAGCTACACCACGAGAGTGACCCGGATGGGATGTACCCTAGTGCACGATGTAGACACTGTAGGCTGAACAGTCCAAAATGAACTTCACTTACAGATATTTAGGGGTCTAAAGACAGCAGACATGTGAAATGAGAGAAACCGAATCGTGGCTACTTGCTGTCCGTTCATCTAGTGGGCCACTGGAGAGTAAATGAGACTGAACTGAAGCACATATCAGTACGGTAGGCCTTTGGCAGAGCTGGCCCTTCTCCTGTGGGGCCTCCTTGATGAGATGTCGTTTGTGTGGGATGCAGAGTTGGGTGTCACTTTCATGTCCTCTTCTTGTTGCCCGATAACAGGCGTTCTATAACAAAGCTGTGCTTGATATACAAAGTAGCGATTTGTGAACAACTCTTCAGTGAATCATGGGAATCAATTCAGTAGCACTCAAGAGGAGTGATGCCACGTGACACTGTCAGCTTCTTTTGTTCAGACGGTTAAATTGAATCTGCCACTGGTTTGGTTCTTAGATTCTCTTTCACTTCACTTACGATTCTTTCTAGTTAGAACTAAATCAATCTTTATTATCAAACGAGAACTCTGAAATTGATTGTTCTCTCATTCATCATCCATGTACTATACAATAGGAACATGTACAGTGCATCCGGAAAGTATTCACAGCACATCACTTTTTCCACATTTTGTTATGTTACAGCCTTATTCCAAAATGGATTAAATTCAATTTTTTTCCTCAGAATTCTACACACAACACCCCATAATGACAATGTGAGAAAAGTTTCCTTGAGGTTTTTGCAAATTTATTAAAAATGAAAAAACTGAGAAATCACATGTCCATAAGTATTCCCAGCCTTTGCTCAATACTTTGTCGATGCACCTTTGGCAGCAATCACAGCCTCAAGTCTTTTTGAATATGATGCCACAAGCTTGGCACACCTATCCTTGGCCAGTCTCGCCCATTTCTCTTTGCAGCACCTCTCAAGCTCCATCAGGTTGGATGGGAAGCGTCGGTGCACAGCCATTTTAAGATCTCCAGAGATGTTCAATCGGATTCAAGTCTGGGCCACTCAAGGACATTCACAGAGTTGTCCTGAAGCCACTCCTTTGATATCTTGGCTGTGTGCTTAGGGTCGTTGTCCTGCTGAAAGATGAACCGTCGCCCCAGTCTGAGGTCAAGAGCGCTCTGGAGCAGGTTTTCATCCAGGATGTCTCTGTACGTTGCTGCAGTCATCTTTCTCTTTATCCTGACTAGTCTCCCAGTTCCATCCCCACAGCATGATGCTGCCACCACCATGCTTCACTGTACGGATGGTATTGGCCTGGTGATGAGGGTGCTTGGTTTCCTCCAAAGCGTGGCGCCTGGCATTCACACCAAAGAGTTCAATCTTTGTCTCATCAGACCAGAGAATTTTGTTTCTCATGGTCTGAGAGTCCTTCAGGTGCCTTTTGGCAAACTCCAGGCGGGCTGCCATGTGCCTTTTACTAAGGAGTGGCTTCCATCTGGCCACTCTACCATACAGGCCTGATTGGTGGATTGCTGCAGAGATGGTTGTCCTTCAGGAAGGTTCTCCTCTCTCCACAGAGGAGCTCTGGAGCTCTGACAGAGTGACCATCGGGTTTTTGGACACCTCCCTGACTAAGGCCCTTCTCCCCTGATCGCTCAGTTTAGATGGTCAGCCAGCTCTAGGAAGAGTCCTGGTGGTTTTGAACTTCTTCCACTTACGGATGATGGAGGCCACTGTGCTCATTGGGACCTTCAAAGCAGCAGAAATTTTCTGTAACCTTCCCCAGATTTGTGCCTCGAGACAATCCTGTCTCAGAGGTCTACAGACAATTCCTTTGACTTCATGCTTGGTTTGTGCTCTGACATGAACTGTCAACTGTGGGACCTTCTATAGACAGATGTGTGCCTTTCAAATCATGTCCAGTCAACTGAAATGACCACAGGTGGACTCCAATTAAACATCTCAAGGATGATCAGGGGAAGCAGGATGGACCGGAGCTCAATTTTGAGCTTCATGGCAAAGGCTGTGAATACTTATGGACATGTGCTTTCTCAGTTTTTTTATTTTTAATAAATTTGCAAAAATCTCAAACTTTTTTCACGTTGTCATTATGGGGTGTTGTGTGTAGAATTCTGAGGAAAAAATGAATTAAATCCATTTTGGAATAAGGCTGTAACATAAATGTGGAAAAAGTGATGTGCTGTGAATACTTTCCGGATGCACTGTATATTGGAGTGTTTTCTACAATTCACAGTTGTTTTAAACAGAATAAATAAACATAATTTTAAACTACTATGTTTATGTCATTTAGCACATTCAACAAATTAGTTACACAAAGCAGAACCTTTTAAAAAGACGATTGTAATTTCTAGCAATTATTTGCTTTCAACTTCACTTTAGTGCAAACGTTTTACGACTCACTGAAAGCACCAAGGGTGTATTATTCACCAATTCTTTCAAGGCAGACATTACCCAAGAATGAGGTGCACGATTCACATTCCTTTAATTTGCGAACAAGTTGCACAATCGCATTCCTTTGATTCGTAAACTTAATCATTACCTGAGTAACACGGTTCTCGTTCATTTTATTTGCAATGTGAATCACTGGATCATTCATTTCATGGGAACGAGTCGCACAATTCTTGTTCACATTATGATTCTCTAACATAGTTCCTTATTTTAATTATGCATTTTCACTATAATAATCATGTTTTGTGCTTTCAGAAAGGTTAATATTACAATATGCATTACCTGCATGTTTATTATGTGTCATATATACTCACATTTAAGTTCTCCTGCATATTGATTTTGCTGTATAATATCTGGTATTTTATAATGTCGGTTGTACAAGTCGAATGCGGAAAACTCACGCTATTGGTCCAAGAGATTACGATATGCTAACGCCCACCTGAGAGACAAACCACGGAGCACATGACCTTTTTTTTTTTTCCTCTATGTATATCCCTACGTGACCACACAGTAATTTCTGAACCCTTCCAAATCGATGTTTGCACTGATTTGTGTTTTTTGTATCTCGCACCCTCATACACTTTTATCGTAAGAGCATCCCTTATCTACGATGGAGCGTTCAATCAGAAGAAAATATGAAGCTGGTTTTAAATTAAAAGTTGTTGAAGTGGCAAAAGAAATTGGGAACTGCGCTGCTGCAACAACATTTGATGCGTCTGAGAAACTGGTGCGAGATTAGAGGAGGTAAGAAGATTTTAAAAACTAAGTTAAGTGTCGCATTTTTGAACAGGTGTATAAGTCGGGTCTGATTTTATCAAATTTTCAGGTTTCAAGGCCCGACTTACGCGAGTAGATATGGTAGTTTAATAAATATAATGAATTTGTGAAAAGGGCCCTCCAGAATTTTTTTTTTCTTTAATTACGGATGAATCAAATATATAAATTCACTTATGTGGGTAGCTTGAAAGAACTCAATCGGTAAGTGAATCAAAATGCCCATTTGTAATACAAACCACATCATCAGTCCACAAACACAGTCGCTGGTTCCGATGATTGTTCCTGGTATTAAATGTTTCTGCCCAAACCTGCAGTCGATGATATGCCCAGGGTGTGTTCATTGTTCTGTTCTGATCTGCGTGAGACACGACCAAACCAACCCTAACCCTAACACCAAGTACCTAATCGCCTCCTGATTCATTACAAACCAAACAGACTATGAGTGGAAGTGGCCCCCCAGGGCACTGGCTGTTGACTCCCCATCATCTCTTCTGCTTTCGATTTAACCGTCAAGCCTGTACAAAAGAGATTTCATAACGTCGGGAGCGGGCGTCTCTCAAATGGGGTGACCTCTCCCTTTCATTCCCCAGGTCTGGTTCTTCCCTGGGGTTGACAGACGCTAAGACTCAAAGCTGAAATGTTTTCTTGCTGCTTTTTGTATTTTTTTGCAGATGACCCTTCTGGAGAAAGTCGACCTGCTTCTGGGGAGAAGATCAAGAAACGTGTCAAGACCCCTTACTCTCTAAAGCGCTGGCGTCCCTCCACTTGGGTGATCTCAACCGAGGCCATGGACGGTAGTGAGGTGAACAACAACGGCAGCGGAGTGATGGGGCGGGCAGGCCGCTCCAAGTCTGGCATGGCAGTCTACCTGGTCGACGGAGGGCCTGGCACTGCCACCCTACCCACGGACGCTGGCACCACGTGCCTATAGAGCGCCTCAGAGACTCGCTTCATGTAGAGTTGAGCTATGCAGCAATTTGGCTTTCGATGCTTCCATTTTGGTTATTCCTCTTTTTTTTTTTTTTTCTCTCTCTCTTTTTGTTTGAGGAGCTTTTTTGCACTTTTTATTTAGGTATCTTTATAGCACATGTAAGACTGGAGCCATGGTCTTAAAAGCGGAAAGACGGCTGGTTGTACCGGAAGCGGGCTTTTGTTGGGAGAGGGGTGGGGTGGGGTTGGGTGGGGTTTGGGCTTCTTTCGTCTCATGTCTTCACTTCCTGTCCCGCATCTGTGAGCGCACCTCTGTGTTCTGTTTGAAACGTGCAATAGACTTTAGCTTTGCTGTGCTTTTGTTTTCCGCTTCCAGATGTCGTCTTTCATTGCTTATTTTGTATTTTTGTTTTTATTTTTTACAGCACTTGTAAGCGGGCTCGCCCTTTGCTGCCCGTCGGCCGTCACGATTGAGACAATCCTCCGCTGCCTGGCAACCTATCCAAAAGTGTGCGCTTGACGCTGGCGGCTCACTACTGGAGTGAGAGCAATTGCACTTTTTGCCAGTTTTTTCGCCATGGCATATGGCCTTCCATTGGCCCTTATGGCGCCCCCCACCTTGGGCCCCATGGTGGCCATTTTGAAATTGGTGGGAGGGAGGTGTGACCAAGCTGTTCCCAGGCCTGCCGCACCCTGAGGTGTGGCATCCATCTTTTTTTTTTTGGGGTTCCTCTGCTTGCCAAGTGGACTGGCACAGTGAGTCCATGATGAACACCACCCACCCCCTTCCCGTCCAGTGGCCCCTCGTATCCAGGAAACGCCGCCAGCATGCGAGGCGCACTTTCTGATTGGACGCGTCTTTTCTGTCCACGCATGTAAGTACGTGCTTTGGTTACGCAGACGTCTCGAAGGACTGGATGAGAACCTGAAGTGAGTGACTAAGTGGTTTGTTAAGCAGCAGCCGCAGCAGCTTGCTGTTCAATTGTGCATTATTCCAATGATTAAAGACTATATCACTGATGGAGCGTCTGTGCCTCGTGTGTTTGAGAAGATCCTGCACTTGAAGGGGGTTGGAGTTGGGGACCAGTTAAAGCTCAGTAGGTCAACTGCATCTTCCCATGGGTCTCATCTGGGGAGTCAGGCTGACCTTCCTCAAAACATGGCGGTGTGGATGCCAGAGCACCAAGCATCGAGTGCCATTCATTAGTCCCATTTGCTGTAATCCGTTTCTAATGAGACAGCATGTTAGGGGAAAGAAAAAAATAAAAAACCCAAATCCACTCCAGGGTTCTCAAACTCCATGCCTGAGTATTTAGGTTCCTAGTGCCCATTACCCTGATGCAGAGACTGGCATCTTCCTGCTCTGTTTACTGCAGCTTATTAGTTTAAAATGCTTCCTGACAAACAAGTGCGTCACATCTCTGATATCGTGACAGAGCCAATCCAGAATAGACCTTAATGATAAAAACATCAACGTGGCATTAATAGAGGCAAACATGGAGGATAAAACGCTATGCTGAGTCCTGTGAATCCATGGGGTACTCACCTTTGAGTCCCTGTGTATACCCCCCAACAGAATAATCCCCAATCCATAATGTATCTGATCCAGGGACCTTGAATAAAGATCAGAGGTGTCAGAATCTGATCCTGGAGGGCTGCCGGGGCAGCAGATTTTCATTTGGCTACTTTCTTTATTAGTAATCGACAGACTTGCTTTGTCTTAATTTTAATTAGATGAAGTCAGCGTGACCCAGCAACAACAACATGGTGGCTTTTGGGTCTACTAGAGTACGAGGGTGTTGTACCGTGTTAGCCGTTATGGATGTAGTGAGAAGTCAAGCAAAATGCCGCCTTTTATCAGCTAACTAGAAGGACTACAACATGCCAGCTTTCGAGGCAACTCAGACCCCTAAACACGTGTAGATAGTGAGCCACCTAGTGGGCAGATGAGGAACAGCATGCAAAAATCTGCTTGAGGATGGCAACACCAAGAGGATTTCCTTCAGTTTGTGAGATCCAGTTAGGATTATAGAAATGTGGAGCTCAGTTACTGATATTTCACGGCTTCATTTGAGAAATTGTCTGTCAAGCGCTGTCATGTCACCCAAGCGCTCATGCATTCTGACTGATACCATAACCGACTCTTGTGTCACAAACTCACTCCCTGGACAGTTAGACAGATGCACTTCTTATGGCTTTTTAAATGTCTCGCCCTGTAGTTGTCCTGTATGTTCATCTATCAGTTGGCCACAAGCCTCTTGTTCACATGTTTCGAGTTCAGTGCCCTTACTGTTGGCAGTTTCACATATTAAATGCCACATGGTGGACATGCATACATCCCACAGCATAAAGACATTCTTTTTTTTTTTATGTGTGTGTATATATATATATATATATATATATATATATATATATTTGAAATCTCTGCTGACCATATCAAAAAGCTAAAGCCCCCTCATTAAACACAAAGAATGTACAATGGGCGGCATGCTGAGGCTCGGACTTGATGGCTCTGAGCTGCTGCCTTACGTCCTTTCTGCTGCTCGTTGTTTCTGAAAGAAAGCTCTGCAAAGACGGAAAATTTCCTCGATCGTATTATTGTGGTGAAGATTAGTATTTACTAGCCGGACTGGTCCACTGTGGGCTCAGAGTTCAAATCTAAGCGCAGAAGCTTCGTCTAATTGAAACCAACTCAACAGAATGGAGTGGCAGCCCACTACACATACAACGTCACTCTCGATGCGCCTATTCCAAGGCATCCATCATTGGTACAAATAAAGTGCACTGCATCTTTCTTTCCAACAGTTGGTGCATAAAACTAACAGTGTGGCCTAACAAAAGCATTTTTTTTTTAATTGAAAAGCCACAGGACATGATAAGCACTGATAGAGGAAGCACTAAGCTCACTGGAGCCCATTAACTGTTAGATGTGTGATCTCAAACTCGGCTTCTGGGTGGTCAGTTGTGCCCCCTTTACAGCTGTTCACAGAATTTGGTGTCGATTTACACCTTTTACGATGTTGCAGGCAGATCACCAGAATGTTTAGTGGGCTTTAGTGCAAGTCATACCCCCTCTATCCTCCTTGTGATTTCTATTACATTTGCCTTATTAAGTTATAGTGGTGTTTGATTTCAGTTTCCACACTTAAGACGCTGTTTGCTATATGATTTGCTATTAAACCAATGGCATTAGAAACAGAAATTGAATTACTAAGATTTAAATTTTACATTTGACTGATCTCCAGATCCAAAGTGACTTCCAAGTTTCGAATACACTACATCTACCTACAGATATCTTTTACAGCTGGAAGCGCAGGCAGGCTAAGTGACATGGCAAGTCGCAGGTTTGAATTGAAGTCCCATGCCAGCGCTGGGCATGTCTAAACGTTCCAGAAGTTAAAAGACATGGTAGGGGGCTCCAGGTGGTTATGTGTGCAAACTCTTGAGGGTCTCCTTGTGTGGCCTCACAAGCCCGTACTCCTCTCGGAGACGCTTTCCTGATTAGGCCAGCGTTCTCGATGACGTCACCTAAAAGAATGGGATGATATAAAGAGGAAGGCAATTCATCGTTCTGTCTGTGTTGTGCCGGAATGGCTACGCTTGAACTACTTTAAAAAGCGGGCTGCTGTAAATGAGCGTTGGCTTTGCATTAACCCCTTCTGCTGGTCAAACGGCAAGTGTCTACCCATAGTGTCCCTGACATTAACACCAAGAGGCTGGCTGAGCTAAACTGGAGCTTATTGATTGTAGCAGGATGGTTGGTGGTGGTGTAATCTACCGATGATGGCGATGGCACTTGCCTGTCAAACACTTAAACTGCCTCAATAAAAGACGGCCCACTTCTGACACTCATTATAACCGAGGTCAGGCCAGCTGTTGTGCCCATGGCTACTCATCCTCTTCTGCTGCCCACCTGGCATACTCACCAACTGAAGAAAGAGGTAACAGAAAATTGTGTGGTGATCCCAAAGTCGTGGAGCCAGCATGGTGGTCAACGGCCAGGTAGGCTTAGGACGGCCACATTTGAACTGGTTTGTCCCAGTGGGTCGTTGAACCCCAGGGTTTTATTGTGACGGGATTGTTGGCAACGCTGGCTTTCGTCTGCATTTTCCTCCCAAGTCTCCTGTCCAGATTTTGCATTACTGTGCCGAATTAGGTGAGTTGTGATTGTTGCATAACGTCTTCTACATTCCACCATTACAGAAATTCTTTAATCAGTACGCGTGGATCGGTGTTATTGTTTTATATGTGGAAATCCGCTTTGGTGCTCTGCTCCTGACTTCTTTTAAGAATAAGCTGTCCGTCCTAAGCAGCCCTTGACACTGAGCTTTGGCTTAACCCATTCATCCCTTCACTCCCCACTGAAGCTTTTTCTGATTTTTATTTACTTGTTTTTGACATTTGCCTGATTCTGTATGGACTGCTTTGTTTCATTTTTTTTGGACTGACCGAGTATTGCCTATTAGGAGAGGACCTGATGCTCGTCATTAGTTCGTCCAGTTAGCCACCTACTCCCGGCAAGAATGGACCCTGAATGACATGTCGGACAACAGCTGCCCACACTCACTCCAAGTCACCACTCAACCTAACCCGCACATGGATGGCGAACACGCTGCCCTCTCCCAAACTGTTAATCAGCCCTCCGTTTACAGAAATCACAGACTCAGCCAGTAGAGTAGGACTTCAGGGACCTCCGAAACTCACCAGTTAGGTGGCTGTGATACGATACGACACGATAGGATAGGACAGGACAGGACAGGACAGGAGTGTTCTCCTCAGGATTCTTCTTCTGTTCGGTTTGGGGGTATTGCAGGACTCGGTCACACCAGGCTGATATACGGTCAGTCTGTGTGGCCTCACAATATTCAGAACCAGAGATGAACCCAAGCAAACACGGGCTGAATTTTCAGACGATAAGCCATTTTAGATACACACCTGCACTAACCACTGTGCCACAAATCTAACCAACTTTTTTTTTGTATAGCACCTTTTACAGACCGTCCAAATAATTAGCCAAACAATCTTAACCTCTACTCTGTGTTTTGAAGATTTGTATCTGGTAGATTATAAGGTATTGGTGTAAGCAACTCAATATTCCACCTGTATGTAACATTTTGAATGCACTTTCTGTTTGGGAATATAGGATGGAATAAAGCATGGAAAGCACCAAATCATCCCGAGCTTACAAATACAAAGACGTACATCTGCGTTTAAAATGACTTGTACACTCGATCCCAACTGAGGGCTTTTTTTTTATAACCCATTTTATATTTTTTTGTGATTATTCTGTGCACACCAAAGTTTTCCAGAGGGACGCTGAGCTCTAAGCCTTCACGACTGGACCTCGAGCTGAGTGGCGTTAATGACCTGCCTGTTTAGGCCACGGGCTTCTACGTTCAGCCCACCTTGGCTGTCGGTTTTCATCCCAAACAATTTCTGCTTTTTTTTTTTTTGCTCTCCTACCAGATTAGGGAAGCTGTTATCTCCCAGTTTTTATTTCTATCAGTTCAAAAATGACAAACTGATTATGCTAAAATTGTATGGATTGAAGTGTTTATTATATAGCGCAGATTTTTTGCTCTTCAAGACTTGGGGATTCCTGTAGCTGCAACTAATTAGCCAATCAGAGTGCCATTCTTACTGCTTGTTGATGTCTGACATGTGCTGGCTAGGATTGGCTCCAGAAGACCCCCGTGACCCCGTAGTTAGGATATCGCGGGTTGGATAACGGATGGATGTTCATAAATATCGGTATTCTTTGCCGTGGCTTTAAATGCTTGCATTTCCTTTGCCAGTTTTGAATTGACCATCTTCTGTAGAGTTTCCTGCCTCACTTGTACCCAAATGCTGATGAGTGCACTGGTCTGCCAAAGGAGAAAAGAAAAAAAATAACAATAGCAATAACAATAGCAATGTTTCGCTGCTGTCGAGGTGTTCTTATAGATGTGAGGGTGCAGAGCCCGTATTTGGCCAATGAATCCCTCAACTGCATCCCGTGTTTAAGAGATGAAAGTTAAAATTAAAAAAAAAATACTATTTTAGAGAAAGAAAAAAAAAACTAACTAATCACTATGACTGGAAAAAATGATAAATTACACCTACAGATGTTTTCAATGTAATTATTACTTACAAGAAGATAGATACTTTATTAATCCCCAAGGGGAAATTCACACACTGTAGCTGCAGCATAGTGATAAAGACCAATCTGAAATTAAAGGGTGATAACAATGCAGAAGGAGTCACTTGGTAGTTTCCTCTTTTATTGTTCTGCAGGGTGTTCATGGTGTCGGCTCACGTAGATTCACTCCACCATCCAGATCCATTTGATGAACGGTGGCCTACTGGACCCTCTCCCCATGTTCACCTGAAGGGGGCGAGTGCGTAGGAAATGGATTTTGAAAGACTTGTCACACACATGAGCCCCTCGGCCCGTTCCTCGTAGTCTGCCACCTTTGTATTCCCAAGAAATCAGTAGGCACTTCTTTAAAAATCAGACAGCCGAGGTGCCACTGAACCTCCAGAGTGAAAGGTCGGCTTTAGTTCCCCTCAACTTCCTTTCCAAAGTTTGTAAAGCCAGTAACTTGTGTTGTCTCAGTAATGGGGGGCCGCGTATTCTTTTACTGTTTGCTTACCTGGTCAGGTCAAGTCAATCGGTAGATCACATTTCTGTTAAAACTACTGAAACACCAACATTTTCTGTTTTTTTTTTTGGACAATAAAAAGTGCGTCTTTCTTACCTTCCAAATGTAAATCCCCAGCTATTTAGAGGAATTAGAAGAGAGACAGTGATGCGCAGCAAGTATTTGACTTTTGGGTTGGTTCCACCTCCACCACTGATGTTAAGAATGAGGAAGGCTGAGATTTTTCAGCACCAAATATACTTCACATAATATTTTGAATATGATAAATAATTATGCCATAAAACAAATCTAATTTGTTAAAAAAAAAAAAAAATTCCAAAAGGTATTTGTCACTGAATCCAACAACTCCAATGAAAACAGTTTGTTGTAGAGAAATTCCATCCATCCATTTTCCAACCCGCTGAATCCGAACACAGGGTCACAGGGGTCTGCTGGAGCCAATCCCAGCCAACAGAGGGTGCAAGGCAGGAACCAACCCACTGCTGGACACACACAAACACACCAAGCGCACACTACGGTCAATTTAGAATCGCCAATCCACCTAAGCTGCATGTCTTTGGACTGTGGGAGGAAACCCATGCAGACACGGGGAGAACATGCAGACTCCACACAGGGAGGACCCGGGAAGTGAACCCTTAAGGGTCTCCTAACTGTGAGGCAGCTGTGCCACCCTAGAGAAATTCCAGTTTCAGAAATACATTCTGCACACCAACATCTAGAAAGTACAACATTATTTTTTCTTTATTAGTAGGAGGATTTTGGTGCCAACCAGTATTAACAGTGAGAGGTGCAGACAACACGTAATGCTAAAGAGCAGCAAAGACTTCAGCGCCATTTCCACGGGCCTTGTGATCATAGGAATGACTTTGAAACTCCTACAAGTCAGTTCTGCTTTTATTGACATATGAAGTGTTGCTTTTCGCATACCATTTGACTCCTCCTGATGTCTAGTTATGTAAGACATCAAGCTTTTTGCGGTGCCCCCCAATTTTTAGCCCTCTAGATCCGAAAACCCCTCATTTTTACGCCATTTTTTGGATCACATTTTGTGCAAGATCTGGTAAAGAGTAAAGCATTCAGCCGGCAGCAGAAACGATCAGAAGGACCTGAAGTTGAGCAGGTGACATTAACTGACCCCAGGTGTTCACCTACTAATGGGACAGGAGGGCTCAGAATTGCCCCTTTTTCACTCAACTTAAAAAAAAAAAAAAAATGGGGGGTCGGTAATACTGGCATTTCGAGGCTGCTGATCTTATAGATGATCCCATTTTTAATATTTCATTCTATGGGCCGGCCGCTCCCACAAGGTTACAAATGGCACATTTCAAATGTACGCGTGTAGAGGATTGTTTCAGACTATTTCAGGTTCAGTGATTCCGAATATGAGGTTATTTTGGACTAGGGGTCTAACTCCGCCATGGCCCTCCGTCAAGGGGAGAGAAATGACAAATTCCTATTACAATTGAGAAGATAAAGACTGAACATGTTCAATATGTCAGATATTTGACAAAACTGTTCTTGCTTAGTACGCACTTTGATTTTGACCTTCTGTATCGTTACATCTCCTTTTTTTTTTTTTTAAATCTTGTATTGAATTTATTAAAGTATATAACATTCCATACAATCAAGTCAAACTTAACAAAACTAAATTCAAGTCAACGCCCGCCCATGAGGACGAGAGGAAGGCCAACAGCCCGAGTCAGACTGTTGAGAGTAGTAAAGAGAGAGGGGGGTCCTTCTCTTCAGTATAAATAAATGCTAATTCTAAAATGTGACTGATTAGAAGATCCTACCAGATTTTTGTACAGATCCTTTAAGAGCGAATTTAATTGTTTCCAATTTCAAATAATATATAATAACATCAGTTACCCACTGACTGAAAAGAGGTGAGTTAGAACTCTTATAGTTAGTTTGTTTGTCCTTCTCCACTGTAAGCCCCTCTGTGAGCCCCCCAAACACCAGCTGTTAGTGAATTAGGAGGGATTGGGACACCAAGGCTGTCTGATAGCCATTTAAACATTTTGGTCCAAAATGGTGTTCATTTGGTGCACGCAGCCCAAAACATAGATAGACAGATGCTTTACATGTTAAGCCTAGTGAGGCTGGAGCTCGATTGCAGCGTTCGCAGGTTGGATTTTGCCCTGAAAACATTTTGGACAATCTTAAATAAGAGAGATGTGCTCAATTATATAATTTAGGTTCAATAACTGAATGTTTTATGCAGATGGAGCCCGAGTGAATTCTGTATGTGGCTACCTTCCACTCTGTCGGAGATCCTTTTCCCACTGTGCTCTGGGATCTTTAAAAGGAAGGGAAATTAAAATGCTTTTATATATTCTAGAAATGCTGTCTGAGTCTCCAAGACTGGTCAATATCTCTTCTGGAATAGAAATAGGTGGGAGGTGAGGAAAATTGGGCAGATTTTGTTTAGGAAAATTTCTGATTTGGAGATGGTGGAAAAATGGTGTTGATGGGAGATTAAATTTGGAGTGTAACTGTTCATAGGATGCAAAGACACACTATTTATATATTATTATTTATAATCTTATGAAATTATGGCAGCCTGCGCTGATTTACACTCTTTACTTATTTAATGGCCTCCTGTATCCAAGGCGATTTACAACACTGTACATGCAATTGGTTTCATTTCTCTTTGGTTTTCGAATTGGAGCCCAGGCTGGTCACACATCATCAGTACCAGGATTTGAACCCACAACCTGAGGGTTTAACACCCAAAGCTTTAACCACTATGGCACACTGCTGGCCTAATTAGCAAATGTTTCTAACAAATAAAATGAGCACATCAGTCGCTTCAGAACGGGTCACACACCCTAAGCTAAGCTTGTTTGGGCCCAGCCAGTACTTGGATGGGAGACCATCTTGGGTTGCTGCCTGAAGAGGTGTTGGCGAGGCCAGCGGGGGGGCGCTGACCACCCTGTGGTCTGCGTGTAGATGCGGTGCATAAGAACACAAGACATTTGATAAACGAGAGGGGGCCATTGGGTCCATCAAGCCCATTTGTTTAGCTAATGGCGAAGATTTTTCTGGAAGGCTGTCGAGGTTTTCTGCTTCAACTAGAAGTCTCGGTAGTTTGTTCCAGTGCAGTGACGGGTACACTCTGTGGTCATAAAATATCCATGGGCACACTTCAAAAAAAAAAAAGTGTAGGGTGCACCCTGACATCCTGGCTAAATTGCCCATCAGGGGCTCGTCCGTTATGCCCCCTAATTTGTAAGTCTCTCTGTCACCCCTTCATCCCCTAATAGCTAATGGTGAGCAGACTGACGTGAGAATGGCTGCTGCACGTTGCTGGTGCCTGAAGTGGCTCCCCTCTGCTTCTCCAAAAGGCGCTATATACACGTGACTATCATCATTATGGCACTCTGTTATTTCCTTTCCTTAGCATTCACTGTTGTCAGCAATGGGATACAACTGAGAGAGCAAACTCTAGAAAATGGAGGAGTTCAACTAAAATGGGAAGGGAACTTAGGCATTTAAAGTTATGGCAAAAACTGAAATGTTTCACCATTTTTTTTTACATAACTTGCTGGTGCACTGATTGTGAAGGTGCTTGGAATAAAAACCTGCAGCCTTGAGGGGGTCTCTGGGAAGTGCCGATTTTTAGGCCTTAAGGAGCTCTCTGGGCACAAATAGGAGAGAAAACTCGACGGGACAAGCGAATTGAAAAGAAAAGCCATTAAAGATGGGCCCAAAAATACCAATAGGTCCTAACTACATTATGAACCCTGCCCTTTTCTAAATCAGAATTTGTGAAGGATCAGCTAATTAAACAATGACATCAATTAAAGGTAAAACTCGCCGAGCGATTCTCAAATTGTTTGGAACCAACAAACCGGCAGCCACGCGTCTGAACTTGAGGAGCTCCGCTTGGGCCAAATGGCGACGCACAAGTCATTTTTTGGGCAGGTGTTTTGTTTGTAAAACGAAATTGCTCACATTCTGTTCTTCAACATTTATAAATGAGCATTGTTTGAAGTTTGCTAAAAAAAAAACAAAAAACAAAAAGCTATGACAACTGTTGGTGTATTTATACTGTTTAACTTGTTTTAGAAAGATATTTAAGCAACCGTACCTTATAAATTAGTCATCTGCTGTATTCGTATCTAGTGTTTTCTTTTTATTTTGCTGTCATTGATGTAACTTGTCTTGTTATTCGTTTCTTGTATTTGAGATTTGTCACAATAAAGGTTACTGAAAAAGGGCGCGCGCATGCACACACGCTCCTCTCTCGCATAAACAACCTCCCGCCACCAGGACAATCGGGACTCTTCGTCTGTGGGCGGGCTGATCTGGCTAGTGACCCAATAGCGCCGTCGTGAGCCTGTCTCCAGGGCAACTTGGCCAATCCTCGCCTGCGTAATACATGTCAGTCAAACACATTGCCAAGCCCACAGCCAATGGATCCTGCGTTGGCGCATACTGTTTGACGACTCAGCTAATGGCTCGTGGTCAGCTGCAGGGCGGGCTCTTTGTAGCTTCCACCAATGATCGGTGTGCAGTGGCCAAGACTCCGGACGCCGCGCAGCTTGCCTCCATGCGTAGGCTTGAGCCAATGGGAGTGAGCGTTGCGGGGCGAACGCTCAGTTGGCGGACCAATCGTGACACGCCTGAATCTCGCTGCCTTCGGAGCCCCGGAGATGCTGCCGAGCTCTGGCTGAAGGGAGCGGGTCTTGGAGCCGTCGCATCGCCTTTCATGTGGAGCCTCGTGAAGGAGCGCCATGTCTCAGCGAGTACGGAGGAACGGCTCGCCCACCTCCAGTGGCGTCGCAACGTGCACCGGTAGTGTGGGCGCCGGCAGCCGTCTACTGCCCATGAAAGCCACGGTTCCATTCCAGCTGAAGCCGCAGCAGTCGCCTCTGCCACCCCCTCCGCTGCCCCCCTCTCCTCCTCCGCCACCACCACCGGGCTCCACGCGGGGCAGCCCCACGGTAGCGATCCTTGGCTCTCCCTGCGCATCTCCTCCACCTACGACCTGCAGGGTGAGGCCTCCCAGGGGATCTCCGGAGAGGAAAAGTCCAGGCTCTCCTCGAGGTAAGCGTACGATTGGGGGGGGGTCCTCAAAAAATAATAATAATAAAAGGTGAGAGGCCTGGGGCCTGAAGGATAACGAGTCCAAAACTGAGAGAGGGGGACGAAACGGGCCTCCGGGACAGGACAATAAGAAGAAACGGGGGGCCACGCACTCTGTCACGTTGTTCTATTCCTGTATGAGAAGAGCGTGCACCCCGTGAAAGGCGCTATATTAAGGAGCACGGTGGGGGGGCGCAAGTCGTGCACGTTTGTTGGTGATCATAACCAGTCGGGCTCATTATGAAGGGTCATTGACGAGGCAGGGCAGAGTTGGAAACGCGAGGCGTGCGGGCCTTGAGAAGGACACGACTTGGAGCAGAAAGGAGTTCAGGACTCGAGCACAGTACTCGATTCTCCATGGGATGTTCGTACTGCTCACGATGAAGGGCGCTGTATAAATGCCAATCTGCCTGGGGGTGTGGAGTGAATGATTTGTTTTCAGAATAATGCAAATGTTGACTTGGACAAGTGAAGGACTTGGACCACAGTGGCGTGAGGAAGGCCCACCTGAGTGAGGTGTGCAGTCCAAGTTCTAATGGCAGCTGATAGCCGAGGCAGAAACTCTGAATACAAACTTTTGTGGTTGGTGTGCTTCAGAGCTGGTTCTTTGTGCACCTTCAGGCCAGAAGTTGGGGAAAAAAGTAGATTTCATGCATACAGGTTTGGTGTAACCGTAGCAGTCAACATAGTTTTCTGGTGGCACTGGAAATTGTCAGTTGATCACTTGGTGCACAGTCTGCTTTCTCCTGTCTCTGGAACCATTTATCCTTTTTTTTTCTTTTCTTCAGACCACCCTTAGATAGAATTGGCCGTTCTTGGCAACAAGGAGTTCAAAGGCAGGAACTGAGGTTGAAGTGGAGAACACACTTGTATCCATTCATCTGCTTTGTGCTGGTCAGGGATATTTGGAGGCAGAATCTACCACTGAAGTCTTCCATACTAACTTTGTATGTTTGAAACTTTATGTTGCTATAGTGTGGTGAGAAGGTGAAGGACGGGACAAGAAGATCGTTTGAAAAGGGACATTTGCATTGTTGACCAAAGTAGGTGTTTTTTTTTTTTCTGACTGACATGGGTCTTTACTCTCCTCATAATCCTCCGCCAACCTGTCAATTGCTTTTTTATATCGACACATTTTTCGGGAGCATACTGGTCATTTGAGTAGAATGTAGGGACGGCCTGCCCCATAACAAATTGCGTCACCACTGGACATGTCAGGGCCATTTTGTGTGAGAGTCCAGGTGCCCTGCTCTTCGTGGGCCTGTACAGGTGCTTCATACTCTTTAACGGTATTGGCATTGATGACCCTCATTCAGGGCAGAGCAGGGCCTTCCTGATGCTGATGCCCCTCATGCAGGACAGAGCAGTAATGGGCTTGTTTAGGGCAGAGCAGGTGCTTCCAGTGTTGAGGGGTCTCGCGTAGGACGAAGCAGGTGCTCTCTATATTTGGCAAGCCTCATGCAGGGTAAAGCAGGTGGGGTGCCCAACTGTTGAGGAGCCTGAAACAGATGAGATCAGACACATTATATTTGGCGAATGGCATCTTATGGAACAAACAGAGTGGTGCCTACAAAGTTTGAAGATGCCACTAACACTCTTGCAATGTGTTTTTTATGTAGGGGTCCGGATTTCGGTCTGTATTGGATCACACAAATCACTGATGAAGTATCGAACTCTTTAGTTTAGGTTTTCTTTTTTTTCCCCCCTAGTAGGTTCTCTAATTGCCATATCTTGTTTGCCATGTGGTACCCCTATGGCTGGTCTAGGTGGTCTCTGGCTGCTGCAGGTTTGGATTTCAGTAATTCTTTTGAACTTTGTGCCACTCCCTGTTTTTGATGGCACTTTGCTTCTCTTTAAGCCATTTGCCCCTAGTTCTGTTGTCCTGTGTCACAGTTTTCTACCATCGCTGAGTCCCGATTTCTGATAAGGACAGCTAAAGGAGAAGATGCCTGTTGTTTTTATTCAAGCCGCGGGTTTGTGAAGAATACACACAAGGTGCCAGTGGCACAAATGTGTCTGTTCTGCTAGTGGCTTTGAAGTTACTTTCACTTCATTGTTAAGTTACTGTGAGTAATGATAAACGGAAGCAAGAACCCTGAATTTAAACAAGCAAGGGAAACCAAACGAAGGGAGAGGAAGCTGAGGTGATAAATGTCAGTCTGAAGTGCTCAGTGAAGAGGAGCCTGGATGGAATGAGAGCAGAGCCACTTCACGTTGTGCCAAGAGGGTGGCACACCTTGGGGGTGGGGGCTCTGTGCTGGTCACCTCATCCTCACTCTGCAGTTCCTATAACAATATAAACACATATATGCTTAATTATTTGAATGAAGCAACACATGAAACGGTTCCGTTTATTCACAATGAAGTCTAAAAGTGGTGGACCAGCAGATGCTCCATTTGAAACTGGAGGCACGTCCAGCCCCACTAAGTCGTTGGTCACTAGTTGCTTGCTAAAAGTTATCTCAGACTGTGACCTGACAAAACCAGTTTGGAATGTTGGGGGAGAATTGGCTGGCAGTAAAATGGTGATTGCAAGCAGAGATGGCGGGTGCAAGAAAAGAAAAAAGAAGCCGAAGGAGTTAGGAGGGAAACGGTGCAAGTGAGCCGTCTTTGGGGATCGTTGGTTATAAAAGTAGGAGTGAAGAAGAGAAGGCTGTGGGTGGGGATGTGGGCAGCTGGTAAGACACCTGAAGGTTCCAGTGGCATTGGTGACAACTGCATGTCACCTCCCTGCTAACCCTAACCCTGCTCGCCCCTTGATAGATAGATAGATAGATAGATAGATACTTTAGTAATCCCAAGGGGGGAAGGCCTTCGATGAGACCCTGACACTAAGGCCGTGTAAACGGGATTAACGGTTGAATGTCCTTATTTTAGTATGGGCCACAACACAACAGCAATGCTTGTTTCGATCGTCTATTTTAATACAAAGAGTTTATCTCAACGCTTTACAATCGCAAAAAAGAATCACACTAAGAGAAAAGTAAGAAATAATTTAATAGAAACGTTTACAATACAAACAAGTAGTAAAAATAGATGAGTCCCTAAGCATGGTCTCAGTTACTGTGGTGTAAGTTTGGAGTCCCCTAAAAGCCCAAACTCAGACCACAACTACACTCTGCAAGGCTCGGGTTCAAAAGATCGTTTTATTTTTCTGATATTGCCAGATACAGTAGTCTTCCTCTTCTTTCACCACCTCCATTATCACTGTCCTCCGCTTCTTAACCTCCAGGCGCAGGACAGGGTGACCTCTCACTAGCAGGGCCATGCAGATCCACGGGCCTCCAGAGGGGAGCGCTGCCACCAGTGTACCCTGGAAACACGTGTGCCTGATAGGCAGACTTCCACTGTCATTCGGTCCCGCTGGCCATGTGACTGGGTAAGGTACCACCCACCAGTCTGGCTTGGGTTGCCAGTCCATCTGCTGTTAACTACACTCATATTTAATGGTTACAGTGGTAAGTCTAATACCAGCTGAGGACGCTGGAGAAAATTAACCTGCAGGCCTTCAAGGCCAAAAGACCGGCCAGCCAGCAATGGGCACACTACCAACCATAAATACCCTTTTGTCATGATGGATCAGGTCTTGTCAAAACGTTGGAGTGTCCACATTCCTTCCAACACCATAGGCAGATGCCACTGCAGAAAACCAGAAAAGAAAAGTGAGGAACACAGTGAAAGGTGCGAGTCTGTGGGTGGTATTGCAGCCCACATTATAACCCATTAGAACTGGCACAAAAACAGAAATTGGGAGATATTCACTCACAGGGCGACTGACAGAAATTGATACCCAATAATAATGCTATGCGTGGAAGTGGTTGGTAACACAAGCGTCAAGTTAGCGGGCAGCACAGACTCTGGCGTTTGTAGGCTTATTGCCGTCTCATCTGGTGGTTGGGAGCCTGTGCCAATGCTGTGCCCACCACACGGCCACCGAGTATTCACGTGTAAGGTCGAGGTCAGTAAGGCGAGCCCTGCAGTCGGTCCTCACACTCCGTGTAACAAAGGTGAGCAGAACGAATACGAGGGCCTCCCTGGGGTCCGGTCTGCCCATTTGTGTGACACATTGCACGTTATGTTTCATCAAATGTTATTTTTGCGTCTTTAAAACGCACCAAGCTGGGAGGCAGCGATTGTGCAATATAAGAATTCATTTGAATTTTTTTTTTGTTTGGTTTTTAGCTCTTTTTGCATGACTGCTATTTTTGGTTTTGTGAAGCAAAATAAATTACGTGAGGATGAATCAACAGGTCACAGAAATGAAAAGGCAGTGACTCAGTCTTTTACACCATTAGCCAATGTGCCGCTCCTCACTGGCAGGAGTGTAGCGAGGCCCGCCGACGCACATGGCGCGTGCTTGTGGCACCTGCCACAGTCTGATGGGCGATGATCAGCCACCACGTCTCAGGCCTTTTCATTTGCTGCTGGCGTTGGTAGATGGATGGGCCACAGGACAGATTTTCTTTGGATAAGCTGGGGTGGTCCTCGCCTGTATGACGGGGGACCTCACTGAAGGAACAGTCGTTACGGGGTCAAGTGGTCACTAATCGGGTTCCGCTTATGAGGAAGACTTGGGAGTCGTTGTGGACTGGTCCTCGGCTACATCCAGACAGTGGACAGCAGCCGGTAAGAAGGCTGGCAGGATGTTAGGTTACGTAGCGCCCAAGTTAAGAGGGGGTATCCTTATGCATCTTAACATGTGTCTGCACCTTTCCACTATTTAAGAAAAAATCCGTTTTCTGTGAAATAAGTTGAAACTGGCAGCTGTTGTTTGGCAGCCACCATTTTTTAATTTCATTCCACCCATTCCACGCTGTTGATATTGGACTGGACGTATTATTATAAACATGAAAATAGCAAGGATACAATTTTTGGGACCCCTAACCTCTTCTGAGGCACTAACCACAGCCCAGTGCTTTCTGTGGCTCCGAGTGAGACTCCTGGACCCCTCAGATGGCCATTTGGCCCAATCTTGATCGGAGTGCTCTGGTTCTCCGAGGCCAGGTTTATACTTCACACGACATGACGTGCGCTCCAGTGGACAGCGGTGTACCCTTCATACTTGTACGCGTTCTGTATGTAAATCTGGAAGATTCCACCAGGTGGCAGTGTGAGATTTCATCACAGTGAGAACAGGGTCGCCTTCGCTGCGTTGTGAATTGCCGTAAACATCCATTATATTCCCAGAACACCCTGCCACAATATCTCTGAAAAGGATGGACGTTTAATGAGTACATCCAGCAATCCAGGGATGCGCCCATTCCAGCCAGCATCGGGTGCGAGGCCATAACAAAATCTCTGGACGGGGCATCAGCTCATCGCAAGGTGAATACACTGCCGTCATTTTAGTGTCTCCAAATCCCCAAAACTGCAGATCTGTGGAAGGAAACCACAGCACATGGTGGCAACCCAGCAGGAAAACATGCAAACACCAGGCAGGGAATACCAGGGACACGACTCCGTACTACGAGGCAGCAGCGCTACAACTCTGCCACGTGCCACCCGACGTGTGTCATTATTTAAATGAAGTGAACTATTTATACACACTTTAATGCATTTTATTATGAAAGTGATATCAAGTAGAAATCTAAGGATTCTAAATGTGCAGAGAGCTGGAATATCAGACATGTCACGTGTTCTGTGTGGCGATTGTTGCCTGCCGCTGCCGTCAGGTCTGAAGGAAGCTCATGGTGATTAACAACTGGGTTGGTCTGAAGATGACGTTTATGGTGGTCTACTTTAATGATAAACTATGAGAGGGTGGCACGATGGCACAGCGGGTAGCGCTGCTGCCTCGCAGTTAGGAGACCCGGGTTCACTTCCCGGGTCCTCCCTGTGTGGAGTCTGCATGTCCTCCCCGTGTCTGCGTGGGTTTCCTCCCACAGTCCAAAGATGCAGGTCAGGTGCGTTGGTGATCCTAAATTGTCCCTAGTGTGTGAGTGTGTGTGTGCCCTGTGGTGGGCTGGTGCCCTGCCCGGGGTTTATTTCCTGCCTTGCGCCCTGTGTTGGCTGGGATTGGCTCCAGCAGACCCCTGTAGTTGGGATATAGCAGGTTTGGATAATGGATGGATGGATAAACTACGAGATTAAAGTGGACACTTTGAGATTAAAGCCGAAGTTTCCACTTTAGTCACACAATACTCCTTTTCACTGTGTCCCCAACTTTTTTCTCTCTTGCTCAAATATGCTGCCATACAGGACTCCTAGAAGGCCACTTCTGAGCTTTCCAGGGTCTTCTAGGTGCTCGTAGATGTGTTTGGGGTCCTCACCCTGCCAGACGGAGCTTTTAGACACTCGCTCCAGAATGCCTTTATGATCTTCTGACTTCATTCTGCTCCTGCACAGATTCAAGCACAGCAAGCCCCCTAACGCTGATGAGCCTTCTCCATTTGTCACAGTAGGGATGGCATCATTGTGTCTTCTGTGACTTCACAAGAGGCTTGAATTTCGTTTCATCTGTCCAAAGAACCTTCTCCCAGAAGGACTCCGGCCACTCACCATGCCTTGTAGCAAACTCCAGTCTGGTTTTCTACCATGGAGTAGGGCTGTGCGATTACGTCAGTGATGTACGATACCATCGCCTTGGGTGGACTACAAACAATTAGCTGCTCTGTGGATGTACTGCAGAAAGTGTCTACACTGGACGGTGGAATGGGGGGGTTGGGGGTTGTGAAGGTGTGCAGGCGTTTTATCCCAGGATGCAGTAGTTTTGTTGTCTCACAGATGGCTGTAACTCAGCACACATAACGGTACCCGGCGATGTTCTTACGGTGATTCAGAGGCGATTCGCTCCAACTTCACTTACAATTGCTACAAATCATGATTGCCATAGTGGCACGAAACGAGTCGTTTTCACCTTCCTGCGATGTCTGCACGGCGTATCCAAAGTGCCTTCTCATTAGAATGTCGTCGTTGAATGTCCTGGTTGTCGGGTTAGGTTCTCTGGTTCTGGAAACGGGTTTGTTTGCACCACGTGTGGAGAATAGACTGACGTTAATGAACTGGCGTATCCCTGAGAAGAACCGAATGACCAATTGTCTCTCTCTCTCTCTCTCTTTTCACGTTCAGCTTTTTCTTGTCTTTCTTTTTGGGAACCCACAATTGGTCTTCAGTAGGTTTTTGTTTTTTCTGAAACTGAAATGCTGAACAATGGATGACCTGCAGCAGCCGCCGCCGTGTAGATTTTACCGAGGAGGGGACACCACGTACAGACGACTTGCATTGCTACTTTTGGCCAAAAAACAATATTTCTAAATTGTAAGAAGATTATTTCCTGTATTTTCAATAACTGGCTAATAAAAACTAAAAAAAAAAAATATATGTTCCAGTCTGTCACAGGCCCTCGTGATTACCGTAAGAGACCCCGTGACGATGGCCCTGGGTGCCTGACGCTGATTGGTGGCGCACTGCCACTAAACTGGCATAGCACGGGAATTGAGGGCCTGACCGCTTTCTTGTGAGATGGCTGCGGTTTGAGACTTTGAGGAAAGGGCAGGTGTTTTTAGCCAATTGACGATGTTTTGTTCATCATCCAGCCAATCGTGATGGACGATCTCCTTAACCCGGTCACAGAGTCCACCTTCATTCACGTAGCCATGGATGGTGTGCCCTGATCCTGCAGGTCAGCCTCAATGTGTCTTCTCTTTCTCCACCGTTTAAGTTATCCTTCTGTCCATTCTGAGGCCAGTCTTCCTCTTCTCGGCCCATCCCAGGAGGTTGGCTGTGGTCCTGTTGACCTTAAACTTCTTGATAATTTTGTCAGCAATGGTCACAGAAACATGGAGCTCTTTGGAGAAGATCTTGTCACCTTTACCTTGACCGTGTTTGGCTGTTATCCTCTTCCATTTCTACTTCTCCTCCTCTTCTTATCCATATTCAGCGTGAGGCAGAGACCGAGTGACAAATTAGAAGATTGAAGACACTTGTGATGCTGATTGGAGGAGTTACTTTGCTTGCTTTATAAAGATTTTATTTTTTTGAAGTATTACGTGAAGTCTTAAAAGCAACGCGTCTGCTCTGTGGTGCACTCATATAGACTGTCAGTGTAAATTGTGATTCTCTTTAAATAGTAGAAGGGTACCAAGACTTGAGGCCTGGCCTGGGGTTCTGTACGCAGCTTTGGTGTGCACCTCACAAAAAGAGACCTGGCGGCACTAGACAAAGTCCAAAGAAGAAGACCTGGACTGATTCAGGACCAAGAGGTCTGAGCTACGAGGAGAGCCTGAACGAGTTGAACTTTTTCAGTTTAACGTTCTTGGCGCTAACTGGAGAATCCCTTAGACTCAGAATTCCATGGAAAAACCAGTTAATCCCCATGTGTCTCTTGGGATTATCTATTATGATCCAACATGGTACATTGTACACGCATTAGGCCTGACTGACGCTCAGGGCGGTATTGTGCTGCCATCTAGTGGATAAAATAACGTGATACTGCTAAAACCTCAGGAATATTTCTAGATATTTTGTCACTCTACTGTAACTCATCAATATTCATGAGTGGGGCGGAGCCTTCAAACAAAACACACAATGGCGTGTAATCAAGAAGCTGTAAAGCCAGTTTTAGAACAAACTGAAACCAAACATGAAGTGATAGGGAAGGAGATGTGAGCCGGCCATCAGACGCTGACACAGATAGCGAAACCGAGCCATGTGACGTCCTGCGAGTGAACCGCCGTGATATGTCCGGTGACTTCGGTTACGAGAAGCTTCAGCATTGGCACCGCAGTAGGTGTGTGGCAGAAAAGCAAAGTGATTGCAATCAAGTAGAAAGACAAGAAAACATTAGCCCCCCAATTATTGTTCACAGTGCAGCAACTGTCGGTGTTCGTGTCCGGGGAAATGCGGAAGTGCTTTGCGCTTGGTGGCCTTACGGTAACACGAGACGTGCCCGCCCCGATGGTGCAGTTCAGGCACCGACCTTCTACCATCTCGTGTGCAGGTGGTGTCCCCTCGAGCTTCTCGTGTGCTCAGATGTGGGGATGGATATTTGAGGAGTAAACCGCAAGACAAGGATTCGATTTTTATATTATGGACATTCAAGAACAAATTCATAATTATTAGAAACGTGAAGGAGAATAAATCGGACTCTGCAGCTGCACGAATTAAAGAGCGGCAGTCGCCCAAAAAATGATAGAAATCTGCGTTTTGTACCAAATACTTGTATGCAAAACTTGGTTGACCGAAGTGAAAGCGCCCTCAGGTTATCAGGTTCACACACACACACAATTCCAAAAATGGTATTTTTCGGACTCGGAGGTCTAAACTGTCGTATTTTTAGACGATTACAGTATTTTCCCTGTACTTTGTGTATGAAAAAGTAAAAAATGTAACAGAAAATCGCAAAGAAACGGGCGTATGGTGTCGCGGTTGGACTGCGGGTTGGTGACAGTCTCAAAAAGTGTCACACAAAGGACAAGGACTAAATCTGCACGAGCACAGCGCTGGACGCTCGACAGACGTGCCTCTTATTGGGTCCTGAAGTATCTGAAGACGGGGCGCACTGTCGTTAATACGTGACAGTGACGAGAAAGGACAATACAGTTCAGCGATCGAGGGGTCACCTGCCACAGCAGTGACATTCATGGCTCAGGTGGCTCTTCCTATGAAGTCAGCAGTCGGATTGGGGGGTCGTGAGGTGGCTGGACACGGCTGTGTGGTGGTCCTGATATCTGCAAAAGGACGAAGGTCCGAGTCTTTATGGTGCTGCCTGTTTGTGAGACATGGACGCCATCCAGTGACCTGAGACTGAGACTGGACTCCTTCAGAGGGTCCTTGGGGGGCTGCTGGTTTGACTTTGTGTTGCTCATTGGGCATGTGTTGCTGAACGAGGCACATGACCCGCATTGTGAGGGAGCGTCAGTTACGGCACTACGGGCATGTGGCGCGATTACCTGAGGGTCTTGTGGATCACAGGACCCTGAATGTTGAGGACCCGGCTAAGGGGATGCCCACGTCACACCTGGCTGCGGCAGATAGAGGGTGGGACTGGACCGCGTGTCTGCCTGGGGGGTTGCCAACCAGGATACCGAGCTGTTTTGTCGTGCGGTGGGTGCGGCGCCAGCGGCGTGCTGTACCAGTGCAGGCTCCCTGACCCGATCGAGGAGTCACTTCATTAAATTATTATATAGACGTATGACACGTAACACAAAGTCCAGTCCCCTGTGGGCTCAAGATGACCAGCCTTCAAGAAGACCCCACCGAGTACCACTCATCTCCACTACAAATAGGAAAAAGAGGCTACAATTTGCACGAGCTCACCAAAATTGGACAGTTGAAGACTGGAAAAATGTCACCTGGTCTGATGAGTCTCGATTTCTGTGGAGTCAGAATTTGGTGTAAACCGAATGAGAACATGGATCCATCATGCCTTGTTACCACTGTGCAGGCTGGTGGTGGTGGTGTAATGGTGTGGGGGATGTTTTCTTGGCACACTTTAGTGCCAATTGGGCATCGTTTAAATGCCACGGACTACCTGAGCATTGTTTCTGACCATGTCCATCCCTTCATAACCACCATGTACTCATCCTCTGATGGCTACTTCCAGCAGGATAATGCACCATGTCACAAAGCTCGAATCATTTCAAATTGGTTTCTTGAACATGACAATGAGTTCACTGTACTAAAATGGCCCCCACAGTCACCAGATCTCAACCCAATAGAGCATCTTTGGGATGTGGTGGAACGGGAGCTTCGTGCCCTGGATGTGCATCCCACAAATCTCCATCAACTGCAAGATGCCATCCTATCAATATGGGCCAACATTTGTAAAGAATGCTTTCAGCACCTTGTTGAGTCAATGCCACGTAGAATTAAGGCAGTTCTGAAGGCGAAAGGGGGTCAAACACCGTATTAGTATGGTGGTCCTAATAATCCTTTAGGTGAGTGTATTTCACTCGTAAGTCATTACAGAACAATGCATTGTGGGTAAAGAGTTTAGAACATCAGAACACTCTGGACGAGGACACGCCATTCAGCCCAACAAAGCTCACCAGTCCTGTCCACTTATTAACATCAAGAAAACATCAAGTCCAGTTCTGAAAGTCCTCCTGTCCACCACACTACTTGGTCGCTTATTCCAAGTGTCTATCATTCTTTGTGTAAAGAAAAACTTCCTAATGTTTGTGTGAAATTTCCCCTTCACAAGTTTCCAACTGTGTCCCTGTGTTCTTGATGACCTCATTTTGAAGTCACCATCTTGATCCACTGGACTGATGCCCTTCATCATTTTAAACACTCCAGTCAGTCAGGTCTCCTCTTCATCACTGTGAAGGCTCAGCTCTTTGAATCTTCATCACTTATCCCCTGTAGCCCTCAATCAGCCCAGTTGTTCTTCTCTGGACCTTCTCTTGTGCTGCTGTGTCTTTATGGAGACCCAAACTGCACCCAGGACTCCAGATGAGGCCTCACCAGTGTGTTATAAAGACTTCAGCAGAACCTCCTGTGACTTGTACTCCGCACATCAAGGCGCTATATAACCTGACAGTCTGTTAGCCTTCTTAATGTCTTCTGAACACTGTCTGGAAGTCGATAGCTTAGAGTCCACTACGACTCCTAAATCTTCTCCTAAGGTGGACTTTTGATTTTCTGACCACCCATTGTGTATTCAGACCTCACATTTTTACTTCCTACTTGTAATTCTTTACATTTCCTGACATTACATTTCATTGTCCCCAAGCCTGTCTGCTGTCCAAGTCCTTCTGAGATGATATAACAGACTCCAAATTATCTGCTAATCCACCTATCGTGGTATCATCTGCCAACTTCACCAGCTTGTTCCTTATATTCCTCTCTAAATCATTTATTTATTCAAAACAGCAGCGACCCCTCACTGCCCCCTGCTGGTCACCACTCTTAACATCACCAGTTGTCCTGAGGTTCCTCACACCGTCACGTTCCTGATGTCCTTTCACGAGGGCTCAGTATGACCTCCTGCCGCCGTATGGACTGAGCTGAGGGGTCGCCATCTCCTTGCAGACTCATCTGGTGACCTGTGATTGGCACAATCGGATGAGCCTTTCTGAATGACCCTGCGCTTGATACCCGTCCTGACTCTTGACATTTTGAAAAGCGTGCTGCCCTTGCAGTCCTCCGTTAACCTTTCACCCCGTGTGGCGGAGGTTTCTGTTTGTGTCACATGGTTGGTTTTGATTTGATTAACTTTTTGTATTCGTACCTCGAGAATCTCAGTACCAGGATTGTGCGATAAATCGATTACGAGCAGATCCTCTGTGTTGTTCCTTTTAGCGAAACTCGACAGCGGGCGTATTCGGTAAGTTTTCGGCTTTTGTTTTCCGGTGGGTGCCCCATGGTAAAGCATCAGCTCGGGCAGGATATCGCTTTAAATTTCAACAAATGGCTCGACTTTGGAACGCCGTTTCACGCGGTCAATCAGGCCAAACTTACCGTTCACGAGGTCACCTGATTGAAGTGGGCATGAGTGAGAGGGTCTGCAGAGCAGTCAGAGGACATCAGGAAATCGGAAACCGCGCCGGAGAAGACGAGCAGGCCTGAGGCGACTGAAAGTAATTTAGCAGTAAACGGTGACAGACGGAGGAGCAGTAAGGGTTAGGGTATGTGGGGGGTGAAACGGGGGGCGGCATTGTTCTGAAGTGCCCACCCGTGAAGATGACGTGAACGCTTTACGAAGGCGCAGAGACCTCCACGACCAACAGCCCAAAGTGAAGTAACGCGGCGTAACTGTGCCCATGGTGGCTCTGCCGCTGTCGTCTCGGGAGATGCAGTCGCGTAGCCGTTGTGTGTGGCACCGTGTAGGGCGTGAATCATCGTCGGCCGCGCACTGAAATGTGTGGAGGGGCACACACTCGGTGGCGACGCGCGCGGATGTCGTGACTCGTTGGCGATGCGCGTACGCACTTTATTCTGAAAGTCTCAAATACGTTGTGACGTTGGCCATGTGACGAAACACGCCAGCTTCATACTGGAATGCCATTAAATTATATTAAGTGTGGTTTTGTGGCTTTTAAATGTCGGCTCCTGCGTTGTGCCAGCGAGGGCTTCACGCCACGCCACGCCACGCCACGCCACATACACCTCTGAGAGAGGAGACCACAGATTGGAGAATTGACTAGAAGATGCACCGAGACATTCAGTTACCCAGCGTGTTCAATAAGGAAATCGACTCGCTAATGATGGCGCCGAGATGAGCTGCATGTTGATTGGCACAATGAAGAACTTCTCTGGACTCGGTAGCGTTGTGACAGAGTTCAGACAGCAGAGGGCGGCGTAGTCGGGGTTCCCGTCATGTCACGGTGAGGTGGTTGTACTTCGCTACCCTGGAATTTCACTGTCCTAAGGACACGTGACAACAGTGACTCTGTAACCGAGTTTTGACACTAGAGGGCGATGTGAGGTTGTGGATGTGCTGCATCTTGATTGGCACAATGAAGAATTTCCCAGAACTCTGAACTCGGGACATAAGGGTCCCGTAAAGTTATGTCAGAGTTGAGACAGTAGAGGGCGGTGTAGTCCTGTCAGATCCTCGTCAGGTATTCCTACTGACTGATGATGGCACCAGAGAGTGGCAACGTGTTACGTGGTATCATCGAGCTAATGCCCCCCAACAGCCCCCCATGTCAGTCATGACTACTGAAATAAGAAACGGTATTAAGTCGTCCGCGGTGCCCGCACTCGGCTGTATCGCTGAAGGTGGACCACTGCTGGGTGCCCAGTGTTACTGCCGTTCACAGCCCTTCTCTCTCCCGTTGTCCACAGGCTGTCGGGGCTTCTCTTGTGTGGACACCAGAGGTGCTGTTCTGGCCGCAGCGGTGGGCATTCTTAATGCCAGTACTGCCCCCTCATTGTTGAGTGCCACTCTCCCTTTTCTCCATTCTGCATGGCAGGTCATTAGCCAAGTGGCCTGTACCGGTGGTCTCACCATCTCCCCTCTGGGCCCGCTAACCACATCGTGTTCTGCACGTTGCCCGTGCTGAGGGGCCGCCGTTGTCTGGTATTTGCAGCCTGCCCACCCGCTGCTTAATCCCAACTGACCCCAATCGAGTGAGGCCTGAGCAAATCTTAGTGCCAGACAGCCAGCTGCCACCGGCGATTAGGCACACGGGTGCCCAGCGGGGGTCGTGGAGGGCAGATGGCCAGACAACAGTCCGTCCTTTGATCTCGGAGAAGAAAGGCCATTTCAGTTTAAGGCTTGTCACATGTCTGTCTCTTCTCTTCTCTTCATACAGAAAGACCACGGCCCCCTCCGGTGAGCCCCTCCAGTAACAACATCCGGCGGACGTCTTCTTTGGACACCCTTGCAGCCCCTTACCTCTCTGGACACTGGCCACGGGACGGGCACACGCCATGTGCACCCTGCATGAGGGACAAGGCCACACAGGTATGGGTTTGGGCAGGAGGATCGTCACAGTCCTTATACTCTCTCTTCCCCCACTTCATAGCCTCGTTGTTCTCTCCACAGACCCCCAGTGCCTGGGCTGAAGAATATTCAGAAAGGAAGAAAGGCTCCCATAAACGATCTGCTTCCTGGGGAAGCACTGACCAGCTGAAGGAGGTGAGCGTGCAGCACCCAGGCACGGACCCCCTAGGCTGGGGGGCGTCCAACCACAGTGGCCGCAGGTTTTCATTCTGACCGCCGCCTTAATGCTGCTGATTGACTCGTTCTGCCTTCGTTTGAATTGACGTGACTCGGACCCCCTTAGTTGTCTCCTTTTCCTTAATGAGCAGCCAAACAAGAATGAGACACAAAAGAAGCCGCCAGCTGAAAATACAGAAAGGTGAGGGTCTCCAAAACATCTTGACGGTGGTCTTGAAATCAACAGAATGAGAGCAGCGACAGGTCGTGATGTTCAATGACGGCTTCTCGTTATCACGTCTCATTTGTGATTGGCTGCCATTTAATGAAGGAACAAATCAACTGAGGAGCGAATCCATAAAAACAGGGAAACCGAGTAGGGTCCGAATGAAAACCTGCGGCCCACCAGGACCAGAGCTGGACCCCTCCACTGTCGTTTGGCCTCTAGGGGGCACACATCTCACTACTCCTTCTCTCCCCCCCACCGCCCATAGATTGCCAAGCTGCGTCAACAGCTGCAGAGGAGCAAACACAGCAGCCGCCACCATCGGGAGAAGGACCGCCAGTCACCCTTTCATGGCAACCACAGTGCCATTAACCAGTCGCAGGTGAGCGTCTCCCCCTGGCGTCGCCGTATGGTGCCCACCTCCCATCACCAATCGCCACGTTTCTCTTGCAGACCCACATTCCAAAGAGCGTACTCATCCCCATCCCGGTGTCCAAGCCCACAGCCTGCCGCTTCCGGAACAGCGTCGAGGGGCTCAACCAGGAGATCGAGCGCATCACCATCAAGGAGGGCGGCTGCCGTGAGGAGCAGCTGCTTGTGAGTCCGCTGCCGGTGGTCGGTCTCTGGGGTGGTCTGGGGGTGAGGGAGACCCCGGCGGACTTGTCACTCTTGTGTCTCGTGGCTCTGCAGCCTCAGGATATCCCAGATGGCCACCGGGCGCCCCCTCCGCTCCCCCTCCGCAGCAGCAGCACGCGCAGCATCGACACGCAGACGCCGTCGGGGGCCGACAGGAGTAGCAACAGCAGCAGCCGCTCGCACTCGGTGTCACCGTCATTCCTGGCCGTCACCATGGAGGGCGGGGGGGACAGCCCCTGCTTGGCGGATGACTTGTTACCTGATGGCAAGGAGACAGCAGGTGAGAGTACCTACCTGGGTGGCACTGGCTCCTGCCAGGCCAGCCTGCTCATTTGTATGTCTGTCGCCCTCCAGAATACGGTGCCAGCTCACCGCTGCCCAAATACGCCTGCTCGCCCAAACCGAACAACACGTACACATTCAAGCGGGAGCCACCCGAGGGCTGCGAGAGGGTGAAGGCTTTCGAGGAAGGCGCGTGAGTAAGCGGGTACAGGTGGGGGGGAGGGGGATTGTGCTGTCACAGAGCTGGGGCATCTTTGTGCCACTCTCACTTTCCTGTGTCCTCCCACAGGCCCCGGCAGATGCACGAGGTGCCACCATTCTATGCGCCCGACAAGAACAAAGTGAACTTCATCCCCAAGAGTGGCTCGGCCTTCTGCCTGGTGAGCATTCTCAAACCTCTGCTGCCCACCCCAGACTTGACATTTAAGAGCTCCACGCACAGCCTGGCATTACTGCCCAGCAATGGTGAGCAGGAGCGGGTCTCTCGTGGCACGTCGACAAGCAGCCAGCAGCCGCCACCGCTGGCCCGGTACATCGAGGAGTCCGACGGCTAAGCGGCATCGCCATGACAGACTTAACCAAACGGCAGCTGCCTTACCTCCCCAAAGAGTGCGGTGCCAGGCTTTTGAACTAAAGTGGGCAGCAGGGTGGCCCCCTGGACAGAAGGAGATGTGACCGGTCCCAAGTGGCTTGGGTTTTTTAACACTCTGGACGCTGGGGGCTCCTGGTCAGGGGTCCGCCTGCCTGCCTCAAGAGGTCATTAGGGTTGGCATGGTGGGTACGGACAAGGAAAGCAAATCCAACAGCTTTGCACTTTGTTATCTTTTTTTAAAATCAATAAATTTGTGCTTCTACGTCACCTGGCATGAGCAGCCTCTGCATGATGGGGGTCCGTGTTGACCCAAAAGAAAGCAGGCAGGGGGGTACCAATGGACGAAAAAACCCAAAACAAAACATTTTATTACAAATTCATCCAAACACATGAAGATGGGGGGCACACTCATCTGCTGGGACTGGCAGGCCTACCAGCTGCAATCCAAAAGTAGCCCCTCAAGCATTTAAGAGGTCACCATCAGTACGCCCGATGGCATCGGGGTTGGAAAGGGGGTCCAGGTCAGCAAACAGGTTGAACCAGGCAGACATGTCACTGGCTGCAGTCTTTGTGCCTGCAAGTAGGAGACAAACAAACCAACAGCTAGGGTTAAATGGCACCAACAGGGGCGCAGCAAGGGCAGCCGGGGCACTACTTCACCTTGGGGGGCTGTCTTGGCCATACTGTGGGTGGGTTCCTGCAGGTGGGCCTCCATTGCTTGAGCCTTGAACATGGGGGGTGTCGTCCAGCCTGTGGTTGGGGAAAACAAGCTGAAGTCAGAGACCACCCAGCGGGTATGAGTGAGGGTACTGAAGTCTGTGCCCACCCAACTAAGCAGGTATTAGTGGAGGCCAAGCCCACCCAGGGTAGACATTACATTTTAGTCTAAACCCACCAAGACAAGGCAGGTGTCGGTGCCCACAAGCCACACTGATGAAGCAGGTAGAGGTCATGTACTGAATGCCAAGCCCATGCAAACTAGGTGGGCATTAGTGTACCGAAGTCAGAGCCCACCTCGGCTAAAAGGGTATTCTGTGACCTGCAGTCAGAGCCCACTCGTGTCAGGGGGCATTACTGAAGTATGAGCCCACCTGACTAACCAGCCTGCAGTGGATGAAAGCTGGAGCCCACCCTGGCTAGGTGGGTATTATTGTAGCCAAGTGTGAGCCCCTCCAGGCTAAACTGTTCATCAGTGACCTCAAGCCCACCCAGATTAAGAGGGTTCAAGTGTAGGGGGGGGGGAGGGGGTTGACACACTCCGCTCACCTGTGGCACTGAGGCTGCGATCGAGAAGCTGTGAGGGCAGAAAGCCTGTTGGGCTGGAGGGGGGCTCAGCCGAAGACCCCTCAAAGGCCCCGTACCAGTCCTGGCCGAGCTCGTCCAGGCCCACCGGTGCAGGACTCCAGAGCTCTTTGAGGAAGGTCAGGTCACTCCTGTCAGAATCGCCAGTTTCCTGAAGGTCCCCAAGGAGGTCCCTAGGCACTAAGAGTGACAAACACACATTCCAAATTATTGACTGTGCCCCCTTTCAGTGGTCTGCCACTGCCCAGTACCCCCTGCCCGTTACCTGTTTCAAGGCTCAGGGACAAAGGGCCGCTTCTTGGTTTCCCGTGGACACCCGTCTCCTGATCTGCAGAACAAACATAAGCAGGGTGAGTGGCACGGAGTGGCGTGGAGGGTGAGAGACGAGGTGTGCCATCTGTCTCACCGAAGTCTGTGCCAGGTGCCGGTGGCTGTTCCTCATTGAGCGCGATCAGCCTGCAAAAACAGAGGTGGAAGCGTCAGCCCCCCGGCTCACAAGCACACGTGGGGTCAACCCCCCACCCACCACCCCGAGACACTCACTTGTCCAAATGGCTCACTGGAGACTCCCCCGGGGGCTTCTCTGCACTGTCGTCACACACCAGCTGGTTCAAGGGGTCCTGCAGGTCCTGCAAATGAAGGACACAAGATCAGGTGACATCACCCACTCTCCATGCCCACGCCCAAGAGAACGGCCAACTGACCTTCAGTGTGGTGAACTCGTAGGGCATGTGACCTGAAAACGACTCCTCGATTTGGGACATCAGCTGGGCCGTCTTCTCCCAGAAATGGAGGAGAATCATCTGTGACACAAAGGAAAGGGGGCTCTAACGTCACTCACCTTGCTCTTCTGGGGATGGGACGGGCGGGACGTGGCCTACCTGGTATGTGCCCAGAGAATGGGACAGCATGTTGCAGCGGCTCGCCCCCAGAATGTCCACCTTCTGGCACACGTCGTTCTTGAGCTTCTCAAACTGCGTCTTTGTGTTCCGCACCTGCGCTTGGACCTGCACAAACCGCAGAGACCCTCAGTGAGCCCAGCCCAGCCCAGAGCCCCCCACACCCCCCCGTGGACCCACGCGCCGTCTCACCTTCCGAAACTTCTCCAGCTGTTTGTATGTATCGGGGTCCAGCTCCTGTGACACGTCCTTCATCCACAGCAGTGCCCCCCGGTACTCGGTCCGGGCCTTTTCCATGCGCTCCACCGTGATGAGCGTGTCCGAGATGGCCCGCCGCCTGAACGTCTCCACCTCTTGTTCCAGCCGATGGATGGGCGGCACCAGTGCCATTCTGGGAGTGGGCAAAAGGGATCAGCTGCTGTTCACAGAGGTTTAGACTGGCGGGGCAACTGAAACCCACCAACCAACAGAAAGGGAGCTTCAAGGAACTGCCATCCACGTGGGTGGGCCGAGTGCGCGGTGGCTCTGGCAATACATGAGTGTCACTGGGGGCCACTAAGGGGTGTGGTGAGCAAGGTGGGAAGAAAATGGGCAACAGGGTCAAGGGGTGGGTCAACTGCAGAGGTCAAAGGGCACAGACAACACATTGCAGGGATGCACCACATACGGAGGTCAAGGGGCACAGAGAATGAATGATGGCTGAAAGGTCAATTGTGACAAAGCCCCCAACTGTATTGTCCCTTACAGATTATCGAGCCCCCTAAAGTATATCAGACCATATTAACACGTGGGGAAACCCTGAGGGGGGATTTGCTCCCAGTCTTTGATTTTCCTTACAAGCCCCCGGTTGTCACACCCTTTAGCTTTATTAACAAAGATGTGCAACACCCCATGGGGGGCTCGTCCCCCACCCTGCCACTCTATGGCTTCTTACACATCTTAAGAATGCTTGTGAAAATCAAAGAGGGGGCTAAGACCCTGATACCTGCAACTTCTAGAAACCCCTCTGGTCAAGGGGTGGAGCAAATACAAAGGTCAAAGAGAGAGAGAGAGGGGGAAAAAAAGAGTGACAGAGGTCAAAGGGAGGAACGGCAAGTGACAACTGGGGGGCACAACACACAAGCCCATCAATGAGTAGTACGAGACCCCCCAACCCCATACTTGCTCACTTGATCCCCCTGTTGCTCAAATGGATTCTCTGTGACTCGCAGACCCCAAGTTTACAGTCAGGCCCTCCAAGATGAGGGTGAGAAACGGGTGGGATGACAATTGAGGAGCCTGAGTGATGCTCACCGGTGACAAGGATGGGACAATGGACTGCTGAAGTGACTCCTCACCGGTGACAAGAGGGAGACAATAGGCGCCTGAATGACTCCTTACTGGTGACAAGGATGGGACAATGGGGAGGGGGGACGAGGGACACTCATGGGGACGGGTGGCCAGCGGTGTGGACGGAGTGCTTACCTTTGGTTTGCTGACGCACACAGGGCCTTGCTGGTGGCCTCCATCATGTCGCCCGCTTTGCTCCTGTCACGTTCAGCGTGGAATTGCAGGAACAAGCCGAGTTCATTTTCCTCCACGGACAGACCTGAGAACAAGACGAGCGCCGCTCAGAGACCCTGGTCAGAGTGCGAGGGTTGGGGGGTCTATTAGTGGTCTGTTGTTCTGCTTTCTATAAAAGTCACTGTAAAGCATACTGGGACTGACGGGGGTCTTTCAGCTGACATTTTACTTTAGTGAGGCCACCCTTGGCACTCCTGCTCCTCTCATGCCCACCAAGTCTGAAGGGTGCACTCGCTAATGGAGCAGGCAGCAGGTCAAGATGGCCTCTTGTTTCGTTTCCAATGGCTCAGGTGGACTTGACGCTGCAGCCCTGGACCGCTTTAGGCCCCCGTGTCCGTCCATACAGGTGACGTTCCCAACCTCAAAGTTCAGCCCACCATCGAGATGTCTGGATCCGCTCTTCGAGTTCACCACAGACACTGGCAGCGAGGGGCCGAGTGGTGTGGTGGGCAGGCTGTCATTTTGGGAAATTCAGCCAAATGGCTCTGCTGGTCTGAACGGCCCATTTGAGATGTAATGGTCCCCAGAGGACTTGGCCGACCACCAGTGCCAATTATGAGCAATGCCAGATGTCTAGATGGGGCGGTGAACTTTGAAGTTACTTTGAGGGTCTCTTGGTGGGCTGGGTGAACTGCGTTTGAATGTTAAAATCAGCCAAATCATCCCAGATTTGTGTCACCAATGTGGAGACCCCCCAGACAGGGTCAGATAGCAAGCCCGGGGACCCTGGGATGGGCATTAGCTGGTTTGTACCCATCCAAGTCACCCTGACCCTAAATGAACGTCCCCTCTAATCCTGCCTGCCACCTACTGGGCAGACGACATACAGCAGCAGCAGATCTAGGCAGTGCCGACATCACAGAAGGGACTCAACCATCAGATGCAGTGCACTAGCCTGGCACCAGGTGAGGATGGCAGCCTTCTCAGGTGATACTCACAGTTTATCCTTTGCTGGTATTTCTCCACAACCTTCAGGAGGTCCAAGCAAGTCGTCTGCAAGGATCGAAAGAACTGAAAAGAGAAGAAGATAAACGAGTGTCAGCGGGCCAGGCCAAGGGAGACAGACACGCCAGTGATGCAGCGCCAGGCCAGGCACAACACCACAAAGGAGATCAATGGCCAGCTGATTCTCTTGCACCCCAGTAACTTGCAGGGTGAGGCCCTCGTGTCGGGCTCTGCCAGGTCACATGACAGCGCATCTTCAGGCACAGGAAAGCCTGCCATACAATCGAGCCAGTAGTGCTGCTGTCCTCTGGTGCCACCGAGGAGCCGAGTCCATGGCAACAGTAAAGTCACACGGCATTCATAATTAAAGATTCTCCAGGGAATGGACTTGGCAACTGGGGTGTGGGTGCTGGGTGACATTGTCAGACCTCGCCAGCTTATGCTGCCAACCCAAATGTAAAAAAATGTAAGAATGAGGTAGAAAACCCAAGACAACTGGGCAGGGGACCGCTGATGCAGCCATGCCAACCCTCTGTGCCACCATGCATTCCTCATGATCACTAGGGTTACACAAAACTGACATTTTTGGGCCCCCAGGATGGGGACTTGGAAATGTGTCACTGTCCCCCATGTGCCTGTCAGGAGAGGAGAGTAAAAATGTTACACCTGCAATTTGAGGGCAACTCGGGCACAGGCCTCCGCAGAGTCACACGGGCCAGGTGGGCACTGCCACTCTCCATTTTAAAGAGAAGCACATTTTAACAAGAACCTTAGGCTTGGTGCCACCCTTAACATAAGCCTTGCCAAGGCAACAACCAAGAAAAGCAAAAGGAGGACCAGCAAGTGAGGGGACAGACCCCCTTAACCTGCTCAGTGTCCTGTGTACCCCCTTAGAAAAACGACACAAAAACGGGGAATTCAAACTTGTAAGAGAAGAGCGCAAACAGTAAAACGTCACCATAAATACCGCAGGACAGCCACGTCGAGTGGCCACCGGTGTACTGATGCAGATTTAGGACACGCCCTTCGTGTGACACGTTTCAAGACGGTCACCAGTGCACAGCCCGACATCTTGATCAGGACAGTAGACACATGAGACCCAACATATCACACAGTGCGCCAATGCCCGAGGACCACTCATCATCATCATCATCATCATGAGATTAATCAATGTTCCAATTTCAGTTTATTCTAAAACTGCCTCTACAGCTTCTTGTTTACGTGCCATTGTGTTTCGATTGGAGGCTCCACCCCACTCATGAATATTAATGAGTTGCTATTCACGATATTTGGGCGGCAGAATCCCATCCCCAGAGTTATTTGGGCTTAAAATGATGAAGGGACTTAGTGCAGAGGGCAGAGATGGTGACTTTAACTCTTTGAAGGCTGAATATTTTTTGCAGGCAACTCATTTTTCTAAAAAGCACACAAAGCACAGGTTTCACATGTAAATCGGGGTCTCTGGTGGCTGTGGTAGGGGCAGCTCGATGGCCAGTAGGAATGCGTGGCGGGCCGGCTGCCCGACTGTCTTCGTATGGCAGTGTGATGCAATATGGTTTGTACCTCTTGTCATTGTAAGTGGCGGTCCTCCCAGGCGAACGTTGGCATAGGCGCATCAGCACCACGATCAGCCGGGGGCCAATCAGCTGAAGCCGGTACCTCACTTTCATTTTCAATCTCCATCTTCAGATCACTTGCATCAAAATCAGAGTCCGACTCGGCAGGAATACACAAAACGTCGTCCAAGGAGCATTTTGTTTTGTGCATTCGCTTTGGTCTCTCACCGGACGTCGACACCATTTTAGAGGTTGTTTGCTGTTCACTAATCCCGAATGTGCAATCTGGCCAGCATGACTGGCATGAAGTGACGACTTTAATACAAGAAGCTCTGAACTCCCCATCAGGGGTCTGCGTCTCAAGTGGGACTCGAAGGCCGGAGATCATCCACACTCTGGCGACGATTCACCAATCAGAACACGGTGCTCACTGGAGCCCGCCCTGTCGGCGGTGACGAGTGACAATGACAGTTTTCATTTCCCGGTGCATGCAGTGTCATTGAACTAAATAAATGAATGAAGAAATAATTAAGAACACCGAGAAATAGGCACATTCCATCATCACATTCTTCTTATTTATTTTACACTTCTTATTTTGGTCTCATTTTTATCCAATAAAAGGAAGTGAAGCATTTCAAGTGTAAAGTTCTCTCTTAATTTGTTAAAAACGCAAACCTGTCACTATGGCGCTTCTCTGAGGGGACTTAGTGAAGAACGAGATCAGCTAAAGATTGTGAAGGAGGTGGGGATGAAAACCGGCAGCCACCCGGGGGCTCCAAAACTGAACCATAGACCACCATCGTATACCACCGTCACTACAGGGTTACCTTCTGGCCGAGGGCCGTCCACCCGTCACCCGCCTGAGCAGAGCATGGAAACAGAAATAATGAGAGCTCATGTGCTGGAAACTTGGCCGTCATTCATAATTTAGAGAGTCACCCGATACGACAGAGTGCAGATTCTGCCAGCATGCAGTCGTCACCCGGGGGACACAGACGCAGCAGCGTCCCGAGTAGACCTGTCAACAGACACTCAAGTGGGACGACTCAGGAGGTCCGTATGCCGGGGCCCGGCTCGCGATTTCCATGGCGACGAGTTCATGAGGTATCTCGACACATTTGATACTCAACAAGTGATGTGCAGCAGCGGTGGGGGGACTTTGAGGACAGGCCAGCCAGCACATGGTGGCACACCAATGCCCCTTCACTTATTCCAAATACTGTCAAGTCAGCATCAGCAGGTCCCCAAAGTGCGACTAACCCACCGCCCGACTCCCTTCATGTCACCTCGGTTAGGATGTTCAGGTCCCACGCGGCTCAAACCGGACACTCAGTCTCGTCGCTCGGCTCTCTTTTTTGTAAAATGAGAATTTTAAAATCTACACACAACATCCCACCGAGGCCTCGTGATTGTGCCGGCCCCCCTGTGACTTGCTCTCGACACAACATAATAATAAAGAACAACAAATAGAATTATTCTTCTTTACATTTATACCGCGCTTTTCTCGCAACTCAAAGTGTCACCAATACGTGCAGCACCCACCTGGATGACGCGACGGCCATTTTTGCACCAGGACGTTCACCACACGTGAGCTATTAGGTGGTCAGGCGGTGGGAGAGAGTTTAGCCAATTAAAGACAGGGGATGATTAGGGGGCCAGAATGACCAGGCTGTGGTGGGCAATGGAGCCAAGTCATCAGGAGACCTCCTGCAGTTTATGAAGGATGAGCAGAGATCTTTGTGACCACAGAGAGTCAGGAGCTCCGTTTTACGTCTCACCCAAAGGACGGTGCTATTTGTACAGCACTTGGGGGGCATTGCGATCCACATTCACAGCACAAGGTAGGTGCCCCCCCACCAACTCTTCCAACTGCAGTCCAAGCTTTTCCTAGATGATCTCCCACCCAAGTACTGGCCGGGCCGAGCTTCAGGTGGATGACAGGCGGTATCGCTACTGGATAAACGTGGACCCTGAATACCACAACGTGCCTTTAGCCTCCTTTAAATTTTTCGGGGGTCCACTGCCTGGTTGTGAACTGTCCACTACGATGGTCAAGTCCAAGCGTCAGTCCTCCCATTGGCCGATTCTATCTCAGGTTGACTTCCTAAGTGTAGGCAGCAGTGAAGATCAACGATATGCGACCTGTGAATTTAAGAACTTCTTAGGAACGGTCATCTTATCGAAATACGATAAACACAACACATGGCACAACACACGCTGATATTCAAATAGACTCTGACTGAAGAAAATTCTCATTTGAAGGCAAATGGTGAAATTCCATTATTCGCGAACGTCTCTTTATTTCACCTTGCGCTAACGTCAGCTGTGCGGGACTCCAGACGGGCTGTGCTGAATTGCTTTTGTATTACGAACAGAGTTTCATGGCACACCACTACTCAAAAAGTATCGAAACACTCACATTTTAAAATGGCGCCATACCAGCAGGGATTTTCAGTACCAGAAGTGTAACGACTTCCTAATCTTCAAACGGGTTCGGAAGAAGGACAGAACCTTAGCCCCGATTCTGATCCCCTTTCATGGGGGTGTCGTTTATACACAAGAAGTGAAAGCACCAGACTACGGGTAGCCACTCAGACCGAGGATGTACGTATTACATAAAACCCCAAACACAACCCGTGGATAAGTCGGGACTTGAGGTTACCGTATAATTTCTGGTATTTTATAATGTCGGTCGTATAAGTCGAATGCGGAAAACTCACGCTATTGGTCCACGAGATTACGATATGCTGACGCCCGCCCGAGAGAGTCACCACGGAGCACACGGCCTTTTTATTTCTATGTGGGTGCAGGAATGCGCTGTGTGAGCGTGTGCTCCTCACCTCTCCTCTCTCTCTACTGTGCCAACGTGACCACACAGGGATACCTGAACTGCGCCAAAGTAGACGTTTGTGTTTTTTGTGTTGTCGTAAGAGCATCCCTTATCTACGATGGAGCGTTCAATCAGGAGAAAATATGAAGCCGGTTTTAAATGAAACGTCTTTGAATTAAGAAATTGGTAACTGAGCTGCCGCAACAAAATTCAATGTGTCTGAGAAACTGATGTGAGATTAGGAGGAGGCAAGATGATGTTTGGGGGGAAATCAAGGGTCGCATTTTTGAACGGGCGTACAAGTCGGGGTCTGATTTTATGATCGATTTTTTTGGGTTTTAAGACCGACTTATACACGAGTATATATACGATATATATATATACGCACACACACCTATACATATACACAGTATCTCACAAAACTGAGTACACCCCACACATTTGTAAATATTTCATTTCATCTTTTCATGGGACAACACTGAAGATAAGACATTTTGACCCAATGTCCAGTAGTCCGTGTTCAGCTTGTATTACCGTGTCAATCTGCTGTCCCCTCAAAATAGCAACACACAGCCATTAATGTCTAAACCACTGGCAACAAAAGTGAGTCCACCCTAAGTGACAAATGTCCAAATTGTGCCCAAAGTGTCAATATTTTGTGTGGCCACCCATCATTAATTTTCCAGCACTGCCTTAAGTCTCTTGGACATGGAGTTCACACGAGCTTCACAGGTGGCCACTGGAATCCTCTTCCACTCCTCCATGAACACATCACGGAGCTGGTGGATGTTAGAGACCTTGTGCTCCTCCACCAATAGGGTTTAGGTCTGGAGACATGCTTGGCCAGTCCAGCACCTTCACCCTCAGTGTTCATCTAGGAGGTGTATTTGGGGTCGTTATCATGTTGGCATACTGCCCTGTGGTACAGTTTCCGAAGGGAGGGGATCACACTCTGCTTCAGTGTGTCACAGTACATGTTGGCATTCATCATTCCCACAATGAACTGTAGCTCCCCAGTACCCCCAAACCAGGACAGTCCCACCACCATGCTTGACTGTAGGTAAGACACGCTTGTCTTTGTACTCCTCACCTGGTTGCCACCACACACACTTGACACCATCTGAACCAAATAAGTTGATCTTGGTCTCATCAGTTCTAGTAATCAGCATCCTTAGTCTGCTTGTCTTTTTTTGAGCATCATCTTTAGAAGAGGTTTCCTTCTGAGATGACAGCCATGCAGACCAATTTGATGCCGTGTGCGGTGGGCGTATGGTCTGAGCACTGCCAGGCTGACCCCCCACCCCTTCAACCTCTCATACGTCTGTTTTCAAAAGCCAACCACTGGATAAGACACTGAGCATGTGCACCGTGGCGAGGCCTGTTCTGAGTGGAGCCTGTCCTGTTAAACCTGTCGCTGTGTGGTCTTGGCCACCATACTGCAGCTCAGTTTCAGGGTGTTGGCCATCTTCTTATAGCCTCGGCCACCTTTATGGAGAGCAACAATTCTTTTTTTCAGATCCTCAGAGAGTTCTTTGCCATGAGGTGCCATGTTGAACTTCCAGTGACCAGTATGAGAGAATGAGTGTGATAGCGAGGACACCAAATTTAACACACCTGAGACCTTGTAACACGAACGAGTCACATGACACTGGGGGGCGGGGGGAATAGCTAATTGGGCACAATTTGGACATTTGTCACTTAGGAGTGGACTCACTTTCATTGCCAGCGGTTTAGAAATTAATGGCTGTGTGTTGAGTCATTTTGAGAAGACAGCAGATTGACACGGTGATACAAGCTGAACACGGACTACCGGACACTGGGTCAAAGTGTCAAATCGTCAGTGTTGTCCCATGACAAGATAGAATCAAATATTTACAAAAATGTGAGGCGTGTACTCACTTCTGTGAGATACTGTGTGTACGCACACACACACACCTTTAGCAAATCATGCAGGACATTGATCTGAACGGACACTGAAGTTTATGACTCTACCCATGAAGCATCTCTTTATAAATTAACTGTGCAGAAAAACATTCAAGCAGAACAATAAGACCAAAGAAACAGGACTACTTACAGACAGCACACACACACACATATATATATATATATATATATATATATATAAATATAAATATATATATAAAAGCACAAGTCACACCCGTGCCCCACCATACATATTCCCCAGTCCCTTGTTTGTCTTTGGATCCAACCGGCTGGGGTATTTCATCTTTAAAACCAGAGCACTGGTAATAATGTAACAGTCACATTTCCACTCTACAAGATAAAGGAGCGATCTCACTGTTTTAGAGAGAAACCCTTTCCTGGCTGCCTCACCCGGGTGTAATCCCTCAAGAGGAAGACGCAAGCCTCACCAATCACTGGCAGTGCCGCACACACCGATGTCCTCCACTGGTCAGCCAGGCCTCTGTTGTTGCGTGCGCCCGAACCAAACTACACATGGAGTTCCCCTGCCTTCCCTTTTTAATCGTCTCTCCAAGCTCCTCCTCCTCTCCTTTTTTTTCCCCCAGACTGTGCGCCTCTCGTTTTCCCCTCTTTCAAGCCAGTCCGTCTTCTTACGGCACACACCAGCGCGTTTACAGTGCATCCGGAAAGTATTCCCAGCGCATCACTGTTTCCACATTTTGTTATGTTACAGCCTTATTCCAAAATGGATTCAATTCATTTTTTTCCTCAGAATTCTACACACAACACCCCATAATGACAACGTGAAAAAGTTTACTTGAGGTTTTTGCAAATTTATTAAAAATAAAAAAAACTGAGAAATCCCATGTCCATAAGTATTCCCAGCCTTTGCTCAATACTCTGTCGATGCACCTTTGGCAGCAATTCCAGCCTCAAGTCTTTTTGAATCTGATGCCACAAGCTTGGCACACCTATCCTTGGCCAGTGTCGCCCATTTCTCTTTGCAGCACCTCTCAAGCTCCATCAGGTTGGATGTGAAGTGTCGGTGCACAGCCATTTTAAGATCTCTCCAGAGATGTTCAATCGGATTCAAGTCTGGGCCACTCAAGGACATTCACAGCGTTGTCCTGAAGCCCCTCCTTTGATATCTTGGCTGTGTGTTTAGGGTCGTTGTCCTGCTGAAAGATGAACCGTCGCCCCAGTCTGAGGTCAAGAGCGCTCTGGAGCAGGTTTTCATCCAGGATGTCTCTGTACATTGCTGCAGTCATCTTTCCCTTTATCCTGACTAGTCTCCCAGTTCCTGATGCTGCCACCACCATGCTTCACTGTAGGGATGGTATTGGCCTGGTGATGAGCGGTGCCTGGTTTCCTCCAAACGTGACGCCTGGCATTCACACCAAAGAGTTCAATCTTTGTCTCATCAGACCACAGAATTTTGTTTCTCATGGTCTGCAAGTCCTTCAGGTGCCTTTTATAAACTCCAGGCGGGCTGCCATGTGCCTTTTACTAAGGAGTGGCTTCCGTCTGGCCACCCTACCATACAGGCCTGATTGGTGGATTGCTGCAGAGATGGTGGTCCTTCTGGAAGGTTCTCCTCTCTCCACAGAGGACCTCTGGAGCTCTGACACAGTGACCATCGGGTTCTTGGTCACCTCCCTGACTAAGACCCTTCTCCCCCGATCGCTCAGTTTAGATGGCCGGCCAGCTCTAGGAAGAGTCCTGGTGGTTTCGAACTTCTTCCACTTACAGATGATGGAGGCCACTGTGCTCATTGGGACCTTCAAAGCAGCAGACATTTTTCTGTAACCTTCCCCAGATTTGTGCCTCGAGACAATCCTGTCACGGAGGTCTACAGACAATTCCTTTAACTTCATGCTTGGTTTGTGCTCTGACATGAACTGTCAACTGTGGGACCTTCTATAGACAGGTGTGTGCCTTTCAGATCAGGTCACATCAACTGAATTGACCACAGGTGGACTCCAATTAAACATCTCAAGGATGATCAGGGGAAACAGGATGGACCGGAGCTCAATTTGGAGCTTCATGGCAAAGGCTGTGAATACTTCTGGACATGTGCTCAGTTTTTTTTTTTTATTTTTAATAAATTTGCAAAAACCTCAAGTAAACTTTTTTCTCGTTGTCATTATGGGGTGTTGTGTGTAGAATTCCAAGGAAAAAATGAATTTAATCCATTTTGGAATAAAGTCTGTAACATAACAAAATGTGGAAAAAGTGATGAAGCGCTGGGAATACTTTCCGGATGCACTGTAAGGACCGACAGGCGTGGTCTGGCCCCCTTCTCCCCTCAAAGAGCTATCCTTCAAATACTCCACACCCATGACGTATATTCCAACGAGAACAAGGGGCAGAAACAAGCACAGCGCATATGATATGCAGCAACCGTTACAGAAGTATATGTGGAAATGTCAGCTTTCCTCTCAGACCCCTCAGCCAGCCCCTCAACACCGACTACTGCAATTGTGGAGAAATCTCTGTTCTGCAGATTTCACAAAACAAAACTACACACATCGACACAATCAGAACTTCACGCAGGACACATCCCCCAATTGAAACGTCACGGGGAAAACTCAATCCCCGCCATTACTTTGACAGAATTCGGCCTTCACGGGGGACACTCTCCGCAACCCGACGATTGCATAATCGTAATTGGGACTTCACGGTGTGGAACGAGCACTGGACACAGACAGGTAGACGTGTTACTAATCACCACCACACGTTTATTTACAACTAATATTTACAAGTCTTAAGTGCCACACAACTCACAGACTCCCCCAAAGTCCAGGCCAACACCACACTATGCCTCTTCTTCAGGCCGCCTCCTTCTCTCTCCTCCAGACCTCGTCCTCTTCCACCCGACTCCAGCCCTGAATGGAGGGAGGCGGCCCCTTTTATAATCACCTGGATGTGCTCCAGGTGTTTACTGGCAATCTTCCACGTGGCGGAAGTGCCGGCTGCATCCCCGAAAGCACTCCGGGTGTCCCTGCTCTTCTTCCCCCCAGCACTTCCCAAGGCATTGGGGCCACTACTGGGTTGAGCTTCAAAGCCCTGTACCCTTGGCCACCAAAGGCACTAGGGTGGTCACCCCCACATGGTCTGAGGGAGGCGCAAGCCCACCTCTGGTCCTCCAAGGCATCCCAGCTGGATCGACCCCCAGCCATCTGTGACAATGGCTATCAAGAGTGAAGCAGAGGGTAAGAAGGCTAGCAACTGTGTGGCAAACAAACCAGGGCGGCTGGAATAATAAAGGGGGGCTGAGAGTTATAGAGAACCGCTTTGTTACTGAGGTTATAGAAAAGTCTATTCTTAAAGTTGATGATTTGCATATATTCAAAGAGAATCAAGAGCATTATAGCCTAGTGCACGTTAGCATAGCAAGGGTTAAATGACAAAAAGGCCTGCACCTGAATCATTTTTATCTTTCTTAGCAAACTGGAGGCCACCGACACTTCATAAGTCAAGGTCAGGTATGCAGAGAGGGACTGACAGGCAACCCACCCACATGGTGAACATGAGCAGACGACTGGAGATAATGGTGGCACGAACTGGACAGGTCCAAGGTAGGTGGGGTTGGAGAGAGGGCCTGCCAGGCGGCCATGATGGATAAGACAGAGTGCTACGCTCATTAAGCAGGGAAATACAGTGAACCCTCGTTTATCACGGTTAATCCATTCCAGGCTCTACCGTGATAAATGAATTTTTCGCGGAGTAGGATTCTTTATTTATAAATCGCATATTTTCGCAGTTGGAGTATAGAAAACCTGTTTATGACCTTCTAAATACGTTTTTCAACATTATTAGAGCCCTCTAGACATGAAATAACACCCTTTAGTCACCATTACACTCGTATTACCCAATATATTAGACAAAATAAGAGAAAATAAGACATATTAGACGTTACAAATATCATATTACTAGGCGCACTCGCCTTTTAAGGCGACCGACTTTTATCCTCAATTTTTGTGCGCTCCATGTGTACATCAGGCATGTAAGTGTAGGGAATGAGAACATCAAAGTGTCCATTCATAACATCTTTTTTTTTTTATCCCCTCAAGTGCCTGTCCAAAGTCGTACAATGTCAGCCCGAATCTGTGCCGCTAAAGACGGAGTTTCATGCACTAAATAAGCTATAGATGAGAATAAGCAAGCACCATCTCCCCTGATATTTACTACGCGGTGAGACATTTGTACTCCATCAACATTAATTATTTCCAGAGACATCATTTTGTCTATTTTTCCAGCGCATCGCGCACAAAAGCAAGGGAACGATGGGAGCACCAGAACTCTGCTCATATCGCGTCGCTTCGTACCTCAAGCCGCAAGTAGTAAGTCTGTGATAAGCGGAATACCGCTACGCTTTGCACTCACGGGACAGAAGGACAATCCTGAAAGCTTTTATATAGTAGATTATTGTACTGTACATTTAATTGCACATAAACACACACAGTTCTTACACACAACCACTAACCTATGAAGGCACGACCTCAGTAGGAGAGTCTTCAGGTGGTGCGTCGTTGTCTTCATCTGCTGAAGGAGTACTAGGAGTAGGCAGTGGGTGTCTGGGTGCGCGGCTGAAGAACATCTTGATAGGCAGTTGCTGGCGCGGTCTTTTCATATGCGTGAGGAGGCTTTTGTAGGGTATTGCCATCTTTGATCATATCCACGAGTTTCACCTTCTCCTGGATAGTAAGCATCTTCCTCCGGCGCTTAGTTTTATTGTCAGAAGGCTTAGAAAAAGCAGCACGTTTAGGAGCCATCGTAGGGCTTAGATAAAAGTTCTCAGAAAGCGCATGCGTAGTGACGTAAGCGTTTAGGAGAAAAAAATCGCGATAGAGTGAAGCCGCGAAAGTCGAAGCGTGATACAACGAGGGATCACTGTATTGGTGGAAGTAATGAGGGGTAGGACCAAAGTAGCGGGAAGTTGGAGTCAGAGAGGTGTGAAGTCTTGATAAGAACTGTAAATAAAAGTAAGACGCTCATTTTATTTTTTTCTCCAGCCGTCTGGAATTTTTTTTTGTTTTTTCTGTCCTCCCTGGCCATCGGACCTTACTCTTATTCTATGTTAATTAGTGTTGTCTTATTTTAATTCTTACTTTGTCTTTTCTTCATCATGTAAAGTTATTTGTATGAAAATGTGCTATAGAAATAAAGGTTGTTGTTGTTATTTCATCTGAACCGAGACCGTGTGTAGCTCACGCAATAAAGCTTGATATCCTGAGGTCTCCGAGTGCCTTCTTTGAGCAGCATGTTTCTGCCACAACAAGGTCCAAAAGCTGGTATCGATACTGAAGTTACAATTGTAGCACCAATCCAACACTCATTTTGAGTGCGCTTTGCACATCACTTCCACAATCACCGTCTTCATCACTTCTAATTTGTCAGTTTGTATCGTCACTTATTACATGGACAGATTTCTTTATCGCGCTACTCGTCTTTTCAGGTAATGGGTGTGCTAACAGCAGCACTCTAAAAATATCGTTCTCCTCCCAATTCTGCTCTGCTTCACTCTTGGAACGCGAGATTCCTGACGTGTCGTTGCATTTACCACAACAAAAAGAGAACCTGGTTTCCTTTCACATTAAACATTTCTGATTTTTCCTCCATTATTAAAACATCTTTAAAAGGAGCATTTTCAAAGTCCGGAAAGCATACCTAAGCCAATGTTGCATTTCGCAGCTTTTTACCATATTGCATGTAACTTTGCCGATTGCAGTCACTGACCTCGTCACTACGACTGAAAATCGCAGGTCATGTCACATTTCCCAACTGAGTGGCGTTCTTCCAGCACAGTCGCCCTTTTTCAGAACAGCGAATAGTGTGTTGCCTGACGGACATGCCGCTTTACGAAGGGTTAACAGCTGCCACTAGTTCAGCAGCAATTACTCCTCTTTAATTCTTATATTCCATTGTATTATGGTATCTAAAATGCGAGACATCAGACAGACGAGCATTCACCGATTGTCAGCTCTCCTCCGACTAACGACACAATCAAAACTGAGTTTGTCATAACCTGTCACCTCAGTCGTTGGGTATGTCACATTAGATGACCAACTTCATGGAGTGCACCGCCAACAGCCTCCGACTGGCTAAGATGATGTAAACGAAGGCTATGACTGAAAATCGCTGGGAGAGTCATCTAATGTGACATCAGCTTTATCTACCACAACCAACGCCTGTCATTTGGAGGCTGCGGACTTGACAAATAATTCTTAAAACAAAATGTGGAATGAACAATTACTATTAAGGGTCAATGTCTTATATTTTTGTGGAATCTATGAAGAGGGATAAGAATCACAACTAATTTAATTGCGTTAATTTTTGACCACTGGACACCCGCCGCAGCACTCAACCAGTGCCACACTCTACAAACTCATTACACCGGACTTCTCTGCATCCTTGAAGGGGAGGAAACCCTCCAAGATGATTACAATGCAACGTTCAGATCATTCAGCAGCTCGGTTTGTGAAACACAACTTGACTCGCCGCGCCTCGCCTTGTCTAAAATTAACACAGATGGGTACCGACTTCACGCCCTTTACACCCAAGAAGCAGAAAAAGGACACAGCGTGTGTTGAACGCAGTTTGAACAATATTTATGAATATTTATGCACATTTTGGAGTTTAATTTTATACGTGCAGGGACAATTTCTGACATTTATTACATGTTTTCAGCTGAAATATAAAAGCTGACTTTTGTGCTCACGTGACCATCATACCTTTGACGTCACTGCAAGTTATGTATAAATATGGCAGGGGCCGCACTTTCAAGTTATCCCTCGGTGGACGCCACGTCTCAGCTTCTTTAGTGTTTGGTCAGCTTCAGGCCTAAGTAGGCCCTAGCATCACGTTTTGAATTTTGATCCCTTTGTAAGCACTTAACAGGCCAGCCCACCTCAGCTACAGGTAAATGTTTCCAGGACCCCTGGTGGATGTGCAAATACCTCAAGACTTCTATAAAAGCAAATGTGTGCACATAAAGCAAATGCAAAGGCTGATACAGCGGGAATGAGGTATTGGAGGGGCACCATCAGCCTGTGCCCATTTAGTAGGCAGCACAGCATGTGGGAATTTCAAAATGTCCTTTTTTAATAATTTAAAAAGTGACAAAATCACACATAATGGTAAATGTGGTCATTTGTTGGTGTTCTCCAGTGGTTCCTGTTAAAACAAATGTATGGGATACTTAGGCAGTTTGTCTTTCCTTAGGAATCGGGACGCTTAGCAATTTGTCTTTTAATGACGATGTCACAGAAGGAAGGGAGAAAAACAAAACATTGGCACCGAGATCCAAAGTGACACTGGACAACGGTGAACAGGCAGCTCTGTTGGGAAATGTTATGTTACTTGACCTCTGCTAAGTGGTGCACCACGTGAAGAGATCACACTGACGACACTGGGAGGAGGATTTGTTCCCGTGATGGAGGGTACAGGGTGTGGTGTGCAGAATTGGCTCAGACACAGGAAGCAGATGGCGATGGAGCGATAAACCTCATCAGAACTGGCTGGCGTTAAGAGTGGTGACCAGCAGTGGTCAGTGCTGGGGCCGCTGCTCTATTTAATATAAATATTTGGATAGGAATATAAAGATGATGCCAAGTTGGGTGGATTGGCAGATAATTGAGAATCCGTTGAATCCTCACAGAGGGACTTGGACAGCAGACAGACTTGGGCAGATTTGTGGACGATGACATTTAATGTCAGTAAATGTAAAGAATGACATGTAGGAATTAAAAATGTGAGGTCTGAATATCCAATGGGTGGTTTGAAAGTCGTGAGTCCACCTTATGAGAAGGATTTAGGAGGCGTTATGGACTCTAAGCTATCGACTTCCAGTGTTCAGAGGTCAATTAACAGAATGTCAGGTTATAAAGCGTCTTGACGTGGGCAGTACAAGTCACAGGAGGGTCTGCTCAAACTTTATAACACACTGGTATTTAGGAATAGGAATTCACCAGGCTGATACAGTGAAGCACACTGTTGAAAACTCATTACTTTAACATGGCTGTCTCAGAGCTTCATCTTAGTTTATTCCTGATGCTCTGTATATTCAATTAATTATCATTATTATTCATGGTGGCTCTGTAATCCATACTAACCCCTACTTTCTCTTCTGTTCTTTTTCCAGTTTTCTGTGATCTACGCCGCCACCACCTGATCAAAGCACTGTGATGTCCCACCATTGATGGATTAAAGGCCAGAAGTCCACATGACCGTCATCATCAAGTTGCTCCATGTGAACCCTGAATACCCTGAGGACTGATGGTGAGGTCATTGATGTTAGGTAGAATGCCTAGAGGGGGCTGGGTGGTCTCGTGGCCTCGAACCCCCTGCAGATTTTATTTTTTTCTCTCCAGCCGTCTGCAGTTGTTTTTTCTGTCCTCCCTGGTCATCGGACCTTACTTTTATTCTATATTAATTATTGTTCCCTAATTTTAATTCTAATTTGTTTTGTCTTTTTTCTCCTTCTTCATCACGTAAAGCACTTTGAGCTCATCACTTGTATAAATTGTGTGACAGAGATAAATGTTGTTGTAAAAGTGCAACGATTTTATGTGACTTTTTATGTCACTTTTTGTCAATATATATTTGGTATCATTCTTTTCAGAATTTATCAAACTTCAATGTGATATTAGATTTTCAGATTCTTATTTTGTTTTTAAATTATAAACTAAAAAATATCAAGAATTCACGTACTGCGAGAGAGAGGGACTATGTGCCAAGAGATTTAACCAGGCCCAGGGCTGCAAATGCAGTGCATCCAGAAAGTATTCCCAGCACATCACTTTTTCCACATTTTGTTATGTTACGGCCTTATTCCAAAATGGATTAAATTCATTTTTTTCCTCAGAATTCTACACACAACACCCCATAATGACGTGAAAAAAGTTTATATGAGGTTTTTGCAAATTTATTAAAAATAAAACAATTGAGAAATCACATGTACATAAGTATTCACAGCCTGTGCCATGAAGCTCCAAATTGATCTCAGGTGCCTCCTGTTTCCCCTGATTATCCTTGAGATGTTTCATTGGAGTCCACCTGTGGTAAATTCAGTTGAGTGGACCTGATTTGGAAAGGCACACACCTGTCTATAGAAGGTCCCACAGTTGACAGTTCATGTCAGAGCACAAACCAAACATGAAGTTAAAGGAATTGTCTGTAGACCTCCGAGACAGGATTGTCTCGAGGCACAAATCAGGGAAGGTTGCAGAAACATTTCTGCTGCTTTGAAGGTCCCAATGAGCACAGTGGCCTCCATCATCAGTAAGTGGAAGAAGTTCAAAACCACCAGGACTCTTCCTAGAGCTGGCCGGCCATCTAAACTGAGCGATCGGGGGAGAAGGGCCTTAGTCAGGGAGGTGACCAAGAACCCGATGGTCACTCTGTCAGAGCTCCAGAGGTCCTCTGTGGAGAGAGGAGAACCTTCCTGAAGGACAATCATCTCTGCAGCAATCCACCAATCAGGCCTGTATGGTAGAGTGGCCAGACGGAAGCCACTCCTTAGTAAAAGGCACATGGCAACCTGCCTGGAGTTTATAAAAGGCACCTGAAGGACTCTCAGACCACGAGAAACAAAATTCTCTGGTCTGATGAGACAAAGATTGAACTCTTTGGTGTGAATGCCAGGCGTCACGTTTGGAGGAAACCAGGCACCGCTCATCACCAGGCCAATACCATCCCTACAGTGAAGCATGGTGGTGGCAGCATCAGGAACTGGGAGACTAGTCAGGATAAAGGGAAAGATGACTGCAGCAATGTACAGAGACATCCTGGATGAAAACCTGCTCCAGAGCGCTCTTGACCTCAGACTGGGGCGACGGTTCATCTTTCAGCAGGACAACGACCCTCAGCACACAGCCAAGATATCAAAGGAGTGGCTTCAGGACAACTCTGTGAATGTCCTTGAGTGGCCCAGACTTGAATCCGATTGAACATCTCAGAAGAGATCTTAAAATGGCTGTGCACCGACGCTTCCCATCCAACCTGATGGAGCTTGAGAGGTGCTGCAAAGAGGAATGGGCGAGACTGGCCAAGGATAGGTGTGCCAAGCTTGTGGCATCAGATTCAAAAAGACTTGAGGCTGGAATTGCTGCCAAAGGTGCATCGACAAAGTATTGAGCAAAGGCTGGGAATACTTATGGACATGGGATTTCTCAGTTTTTATATTTTTTAATAAATTTGCAAAAACCCCCAAGTAAACTTTTTTCACGTTGACATTATGGGGTGTTGTGTGTAGAATTCTGAGGAAAAAAATGAATTGAATCCATTTTGGAATAAGGCTGTAACATAACAGAATGCGGAAAAAGTGATGAAGCACTGGGAATACTGTCCGGATGCACTGTAAAAGAGTAGGAGAGCTGCTGTGCAGGCTTTTAAAGGTTTGAAGCGCCATGCGAGATGAAGATCACACAGCACGGCAGCAGCTGATCGAGCAACGAGGAGGTAAAAAAAAAAACGAGTGTATTTGTTTCCCGTTGTATCACCGTTTAAGAGGGGGTTTCAGAGGAGCGACCGCGTCTCCTTGGGGTGTTCAGCCCCCCTCTTCACAACGTGAGCAGAAGACTGGCCACAACTGTCGGTTGGGCGCCTAACATGCTAGGAGGGTTTGCCCCCTAACTTAGGAAGAACACTCTGAACTGTACCAATCCATGAGAATAACAAAACACAATCAATAATAGGTGGGGTTAGGCTTAGGGGACACAATGGCCTCATCTGACAGTTGACACTGGGGGACTTGGCAGACACTGACCTCTAATTTTGCGTCCAGATCTGCGTCAGACGCTACGACGTGTTCGTCCTCTTTCTTCCCGGTGGCTTTGATCAAAACCTGTTTGGTCTTCCAGAACTTCTTCTGCATGCGAGCCATGACTGAGCTGTCCTCTGCCAGGACGTGTCTGCTGTACATGTCTGCCGAGTGCCTGGGAGGTTTAATAAAAAAAGGAAGAAAAAAAAAAATTAAAGACGACAAGTTCTGAGTCAACAAACTTTACAGAAAGCAACTTCCACCAACTTCCTACAGTCACCTGGGGACACGGGCAAAACATATCATTGGCATTACAGGACAAAGCAAACAGAGCCGTCAAGGAGTCCTGTCAACAGGAACTCAGTAGAACACCCCAGGAATCAGCAAGCGGAGGACTACCTCACGATTTCCATGGCCTTTCGATGCCTTCCTCCTCCACTTCTTCTTCCGTGTTAATGTCAATCTGATGCATGTCCTCCTTGATTCTGTCGAGCCAGCGCCGTTTGGGTCTTCCATGTGACAGCTTGCCGTCTGGGCCACGTCGAAGGGTGATCTTGGCTACTGTCTCTTCCTCGCTACGCAGGACATGTCCATACCACCTCAACTGATACTCACGAGCAACATTAAGAGGACGGGTCTGACTGGGACAGGACATCCAGCACAATGTGGCACACCAACGCTCAGGCACTTCACTCTTTAAATAATATCATCAACTTGAGACTTCCAAAGCGTGACTACACAGCACCTTCTTCTCGCCCTGTAGACATTTTGTTCTCCGTGTGAAGAAACACAAAGTGACATTTCTGAGAAACTCGGGGTCAGCCCTTGTGTGTCACCGAGCCACTCCTTGAATCCATCAACGGCAGACAGCCAAAGAGCACATCATCGTCACTGCTGCCCTCCTGCCAGTGGCTCAGCTTCATTTTGTGTCTGTCTGACTGGTCTTTGAGGGGGGCATGGTGGCACAGAACTTGGTATTAACTGCCTCACCACTCCAGAAGTCCAGGGTCAAAGTCTCATGCGCAGAGTCAAACTGTTTGAGTTCTCCTTCTCCCATTCCATAAACATCAGGCTAACTGGCAATTCCAAAATGGCCTTTCATGATAACCTGTGCTCCAGCGGTCAGACACTTGCACAGGGCAGCCTGCCATCTCGTGTTTGATGCTGCCAGGATAGTCTTTGACTGGAGTAACCAGATTACAAAAAAAAAGAAAATGAATGAAGGATTTGTCTTTCCGTATCTGTGTCGCTTATCCTGAGCCTCACGTTTGTTCTTCTGTGTAGCGCTCTTTGTCTGGAAAAGTGCTAAGCAAATACGACAATCGTGATGACCTGAACTGATATGAAACAAATGACAGAAGAGAGACGGAGAGCTGGGTCATCCTATCAAATCTCAGGTGGCCGACGAGCCTAAATCCTCCCCTGCTGAACTTGAGGGTCTCTGCCACGGACTGGCATCCCGTTCAGGGTTGTTTGGCACTGTGCGCCTGATGCTGCAGGTACAAAGCCGGGCCTTAGTGATACTTCAGTATAAAATTCACTTGTGAGCTAACGAATATGAAAAGGCGCAAATGATCAGAATAGAAGAGCAAAATCTTAAACAGCAACAAAAAGAACAAAAGAACACAAATGCTTGCTAAAGTCGCCCTACAAATTTGGCAAAACCATCTTGTAATTTCTGGATTGACACAAAGAAAGAGCAGCAACAGCCTTTAACTTTTAAAATAAAGCTAATCGGTAAAAGCAGAAGGCAGTTGGTAAGATCAGGTGGAAACAAGTGGACTGGCGCCCTGTCTGGGGTTTGTTCCTGCTTCTCGCCCTGTGCTGGCTGGGTTAGGCTCCGCCCTCCCGACCCCCATGACCCTGCTCAGGACTATCCGGGGTAGAAAATGGCGGACCAAATGGCTCGATGAAGCAACAGCTCTTCTTTAACAGTCTGTCATTTCCAACCGTGTCTGCACTGCTCATTACGAATTGTCAGGATTTGGATCTAATTTAGGGAGAAAACTCCACAGAAATGACTGAAATGAATAAAAAGAAAAGCAGGTGTTTAATAAAACGATAAAGCACCTTTGAATTTGTTCTACATGTCATACTAGAACACATTTTCTGAATACAGAGTGAGAAAAGGCGAGCTAAACAATCGGACTGATGGGATATCGGAGTGACCCGCTCGCCAGGCTTAGTATCCTTACACTTGTCACTGGTGTCCTTTAGAATCGACTTTAAAATACTAGTAATGGTATATATGCAGTGGGCTGGCACCCTGTCCGAGGTTTGTTTCCTGCCTTGCGCCCTGTGTTGGCGCCAGCAGACCCCCCTGACCCTGTAGTTAGGATATAGCAGGTTGGATAATGGATGATATATAAGAATTTACATCATTTTTACTCTTCCCTATATTTTGGGATGCCAATCTACTACGTCATCACCTTATGGTGGTCTGATTATTATTCTTCTAAGCATAAAAGAAGTGGGGAGGTGTTTTTTTGCTGGCACGCACCAAAAGTGCACTTTGCCAAAAGGTAAAAGTGAGAACTAAGTGGCTCGGGGAACAAAACATCGAAATTTGGGGCGCAAGGCCAGGAAACTCCCCAGGCCTTAACATCCCATTGAGAACTTGTGGTCAAGAGGCAGGTGGACAAAACAAAAACCCACCCGCCATCAGTCAGGATTGGGCCCAGAAGTTGATGGACAGCATGCCAGGGTGAATGCCAGAGGTTGTGAAAAAGAAAGAAGGGCCAACGGTGCAAACCTCGACTCTGCGCCACCTAAACTTCATGTCATTGTCAATCAAAGCCTTTGAAACTTCTTAACTGCTTGTAATTCTACTTCAGTATCCCAGAGAAACATCGGACACAAAGATCTAAAAACTCTGAAGCAGCAGACTTTGTGAAACCAACACTTGGGTCCTTCTCCAAAGTTTAGACCACGACTGTGGATGTTCACTTGCACTCTTCAAAAATGGAAGAAACAGGAGAAAGGGGCTTTATTGAATTTGAACGAAGCTGAGCAATGAGGGAAAATAAGATTTTGTTTCTATAGACAACCAGGGAGGAGGATGCTGGGGAGGGCAGACTCGGCTCCAGAGTGGCCTCAGAGTAAAGGCAAAGGTGGCAGAGCTCCAGATCAGGGTCAGGGTGACGCCTCCCACCGACCTGTGGCTGATCAAAGTGGAGTGTTTCCTAGATGGTCTCTTGTGATTCCAAAGGAATGAAGACCCCAGAGACTTGACAGATTGACAGAACTTAGGTGGGAGAGAAAGAGGGAGCATCGAAATAATAAAGTTAATTCTAGGGAACAGATTCATTTTAATAATCGCCAGTCTGGACCGGAATGAGAGAGGAAGGTGGGAGCAAAAAAGAAATGGAGTCTCTCACATCCTTCAGGACAACGAGCTCCTGGACCCCGGCACAGATGTCCATTCTCAGGTGTCTGAAAGACACCAGCCGGGGAATGACTGAGAGAAATGTAGAGAGATGACTGCAGGAAACATTTAGTGGGAAACAAACAGAGTTAGAGCAGTCAGTCAGGACTTCACAGATATTATAAAGGGCAGGGACATGGGCAACATCAGCAGGGGACTTACCAAGGTGGAGAAGAACATCATCCGCATACAATGAGACTTTCGGGGAATATCATCAATCAAGATGGCACTGACACGGTCTGATTTGCAGAGACCTACTGCCAGAGGCCCAAATGAAAGAATAAAAAGAGAAGCGGGGACGGAGGACAGTCCTGTCTGGCTCCTTGAAACACACAGACAGGGGACCAGATGATTCCTTATTATATGAGCACAATGCCATATACAGAAGATGGGACTCTCCAGAAGGATACCATCTTTTGTACGCACCAATTTATTGAATTACACACCTGAAGTTTGCAATCTCAACAAAACAAAAAGTTAAACAAGAGTATTGCTCTGTTAAGGCTTTTCAGCTTCATGTAATTTAAATATTTTTGATAGGGATCATTTCCTGATCTTTTGCTTTATTCGGTAATTTAAAATAAATAGGAATGTCTGTGTCATATATTTTTGGAATATACAAAGCAATTGATAAAAAAAAATACCTGTTAATAAAAAACAAATCTATGAATTGTATCCTGCATATGGTATTGTGCCACAGAAATGAGGTGGTTTTGTGAAAACCCCGCAGTGGTACTTAACTTGGGACCTCCTGGCATGGATGGATAAACGAAAGAATGAATGAAGGCGGTGGTTAACAATACGTATGGATGGCGGACACTAAGGCTACTGCCCGTCTCAGCGGACGTGGCCTGGAAACCCGCCGGGACAAACCCCACTGCGCATCCGCCACACCCCGCGTCCACGAACGAGAGCCCCCCTCCTCCTTAGCGATGCCCACTTACCCGTCCATGGTGCGCACGACAGCCGCCTGGCCACGTCAGGTTCCGCAGAGATGCAGGATGTGGGTTCGACTGCGAGGAGCTGCAAGGGCACAAGACGACGAGAAGCCGAACCCGGGAGCCGCCAGTCTGCGAGAGGAGAGTCGAGCCTTGAAAGGAGAGGCTGCGTGTCCGAAGGCGAACAGCGTAGCAAGTCCGTCCTTGAAATGCTCAGACACGACTCACCGGCGACCTCGCATCCGTTTAGCTCGGGGACCGCAGCAGCATCAGCCGGAGACTGGAAGGGGGGGCGGGGAGAAGGAGGTGCTCTAACAAGAAGACAGCCGGACTGCAGGCGGCGCTCTTCTACATAAATAGGCGAGCACAGCCGTCGAATAAAGGATTGGACGGTACGGCAGAAGCCCACAACGCCGAAAGACAAACAACCGTCAGAATGTTAAACCGGGAGAAGAAGAGAACACCGTGACGGGGAGGCGCGCGCGGCTAAAACAAAAACAAACTGAACTCAGAAATAAACACAGCGCCACGGACCGGAAGTGACGCATAGGCGCCTGACGCAAAGAGCGGAACTTAACATACGATGGCGGCGACAAGGGGCGGGGCTTCAGGTCGAATCTGACAGACGTCGCGGGCACAGAATCGCTAACAGCTTCAGGGGTGGAAAATGAAGATTAAAAAAAGGAGGTTTAATGGCCGAAGGTACCAGCGTCTAAACTCAGGCAGTAATACATACGCGCCGCGCTCCTTGTCGGGGCTGCCCGCAGCCTTCGGACAACGCAGGGCAAAGGCGTTTGCACAAAATGTCTAGTGCTTTGTGCCGCATTTCACCTCATTAGGAGGACGACGACGAGAGCTGGAACTGTCCACTCCGTCAGGGGAGGCTGGAGTCTTCCATTGCCCGATGCAGCCCGTGGACCAGGAGGAGTCTGGTCTGCGTTTTATTTGGCTCACGCGTGATGTTAAAGGTGGCGCACCCTGCACACTACTTGAGCAGCCCGGCTTCTATGGGCGGTGGGGAGAGGATGGGGCGCACCTGTCCTTTCATCGCCGGACGGACGGCAGTACATTCGGGTGTAGCTCAGCCTTCAGCAGCCACTGTGAAGTACGGTTCGATTTGGGGTGATGAGGAACTGCTGTTTGTACCAGTGACATTGGGCACAAGGAGACAAACATCCGTGAATGGGGTGCCAGTCCACACTCGTACTAAAGGCTTTAAGAGGAGCAATTCCACAATGACAGCTCTACTTACAGTTGTGGAGATATTAATGCTGGCCAGAACTACCAGCATTATTCTAGATCCTTCTGGGATTCATCAGTTCCTCCTTGCCACATTCTGTGACATTGGCATCACTAGGACTGCCCTCAGGTGGTTTGAGTCCTGGCATGGAGAGATTTTGAGGGTACACCAGGCCAGCACAGGGTGCCCACCCCTCTGTCCTTCTATACACCTCCTCATTAGCCCCAATTGTCCAGTCCCATGCGTAGGAAATGCAGCTGTACCTGTCATTCCCACCCCCTGCACGTGTCACTTCATGTTGGCACCTGGTGAAGGAATGCCATCTCCAGCTTGTTTGTTCTGAGCTCTCCTCTTACGATGATCAATTTTAGGCCCTTGTCCTGTCATATTTGTTCCCAAGCAGTCCCCCAGATTGATGTCTACTTGATGAAATTGTCCTCTTTGGATGAAAGCACCCGCTAAGTAAATAAAGGTGAATGTAAAGATGGCATCTCAAGCGCTCGTAACAAACAGGTGAATGTACAAGTGAGCCCACATTTCTACACCAGGGAGAGCCTTCATAGATGTATTTACAAATGATCACCTCTCAAATGAATCAAACTAATTGGGTGGTGTGGGTTATGGGATTGGCAATTCCAGGTTAGCCCTGCATGTGCGGGAAGTGAGGGTGATGGACTGGCGCCCCCTCCAGTATGGTTTCCTGCCCTGCACTCCATGTCGCTGGTGTGGACTCCAGTCGGCTGTGATGCTGGCATGAATTATGTAGGCTGGAGAAAGAAACACTGCATCTAATTTCTTATTGCCCAGGAACACTGAAGGTGAAGGAAAAAGATTTATTTCGGGGGCAACCAGCTAACCCTGGCTGTAAAACTGATGAATGGAGATGATTTAAACCAGTAGACATGGAGCTGGCAGTTTCTTAGCCCCATTATAGGTTTAGGGGGTCTTTATTATCACGTATACAGAGTCCAGCATTCAGAAGGCTTAGCAAAGCAGAATGTAAAGACCTGAAGGGTGGCAGTCTGTGGTGCCCTTAAGATCCAGTGGTTGAAATAATTTTCCACAAGTTATTTTTTTCCATTAAATTCCTCAAGAAATTTTTCCAGATGTGTCTGCTTTTCAATTTCGTCCTGCCTTGTGCCCTGTGTTGGCTGGGATTGGCTCCAGCAGACCCCCGTGACCCTGTGTTCAGATTCAGCGGGTTGGAGAATGGATGGATGGATGAATTCTCTTTAAACTTTCTTCTTACATTGGTGTTTAAATGCACCTGCACACCTCACCTTTGCCATGACCTGACCTCACCTGGCTCTCTTCTGCCCATGTCTGTCTCCTGGCCCACTCTGATGCCTTGGCATTTGTTTTGATGGCCTTCCTCACCTGTGCCATCATAATGTAGCTTTACACAGACACTCACCTGTTGCCCACCTCCGTGGCCACACGCCATACAGCACCCTGCAGGTGACGCAGTCTCATTACATAACAAAAAGGAAGAGTGGATTAAAATACAGAGCTTCATGTTATTGAGCTTGGCTGATGGACTTTTACTTGGACAAGAGACTATACAGTATGGCTGACAGTGACGGGGGCAGAGCTAGGGAAAATGGCACTGCAAAAAGGGGCCGAGCCTGAGAGAAATTACACTAGCAAAGCCTTGAAAGGGAGTGATAGAGGCTGTCAGATGGGGCGGAGTTTGAGAGAGAATGTCAAAAGAGGTGGGGTCTGAGAGAGTAACACTATCAGAAGGGGTGGAGCCTTAAAGTGAGGGAGGGAGAGAGGTGTTGTCAGAAAGAGTGAAACCTGAAAAAGAGAGACACTGCCAGAAGGGGTGGAGTTTGAGAAAGGGGTGGAGCTCGAGGAAACCGACATTGTCAAAAGGTTGGAACCTGAGAGATAACATGTCGCTGCACCCTCTGTGCGATGAACCAACTCAGAATCCTGAATTAGGAGCAGAGTGCGGCCATTTACTGGGTTCAAATGGAATGGAAGTGTGAGGTGTTTTTTTTTTATAATGGTGGCTGTAGTGCTAATCCTGCCACCAACCACCCAAATTTTCCCTTGCTAGCTGGAGGACCTGCATGGCGGACTGGATGCAAGTTAACGTGAGAGATGTCGTCAAAAGAAGTGGGGCGAGAGGTGGGGCCTGAGAGAGACGTTACCAGAAGGGGTGGAGTTGGAGAAAAACAGATGCTTTCAAAAGGGGCAGGGCCTGAGAGAGAGAGAGAGAAAGAGAGAGGACTATCAGAAAGGATAGAGCCTGAGCGAGAAGAGAGAGAGGTGCTGTCAGAAGAGGCAGAGTTGGAGATAGTGAGGTGGGCCGTGAGAGAGAGAGAGAGAGAGACTGTCAGAAGTGCTGTTTGTGTGTGAGAGAGAAATAACTAAGCACCTAGTGTGTATGAGAGCTGCTCCTCTGCTTACATCCTTTCCATTGCAACCATTCTGGCGCGTCTTGGGGAGGATCCTGGCATGGATTGGCACAGAGTTGGGAAAAGTGAGTGCAGATTGCAGTGTCTCAGACCCCCTCATCCCCCGTAAGGATCAGGAGGGAACAAGTGGCATGAATGTGCAGGCCGTGGACACAGCTGAGAAATGATTATTGGAGATTTGGAAGACCAAAGGGCCAGCGGCAGTGCCGAGAGACCCAGCATTGGACAAAGCGAAATGTTAGGCTAGCAGCACCAGTGACAATAAAATGTCAGAACAATGGCATTTAAAAAAATGAAAGAAAAAAAAATCAGACACAATGAAGATCTGCCAACAAGCTGTCATACAGGACAACCAGCAAAGGACGGGGCTAAAGGAGATCTCAGCTTCAACATCAAAAACTCGACACCCAAAGCAGAAACGTAAACGAGCACTCGTACGTCTCCAAGCTTTGCTCAGTAGGCACCGCGTTACATAAATGATTAGTGAGACTCGTAATGCTGGCGAGGACGGCTCACAGGTAGCGAGATGTGCAGGTTCACGCATCCCAAAAAGGAACCGATGGGTCATTAAAAAGGGGCTCGGCCATCAAGCTCCAAGGTGGGTGGGAAGAGTTGAAGCTCAGAAGAGATATGGAGAGGACACCCAAGAGTCCAAGGGCAACCCAGAAACAGGCGAGTGGCACCTGGTGCAAAGAAAACGTAACAAACCCCAAAAGAAACGTTTTAGTTAAGACATTGTGTCATAGAAAACTTGAAAAATGGAATTACGAGGACCAAGTGGAGTTTACTACAAACATTTTAACAACACGTTAGATTACGGAGGCAATTCAGCGGCTTATTTAATTCTTGCACAACAGCGCCATCTGCAGGGAGGGATGGGGGGGGGTCACTGTCCACTTACCGTCAATGCAGAGACAAAGTCTGAATGTCGCCGTTCTCTGTGCTCCCAACACAACGGCTTTGACGATTTCTGTTTGTCTGCTCCTCTTCTTTCTTCTCAGGGTGTGGGCAGCTCCATTATGCCAACTTTCTTTAGGGCTCGTATCTTTTCTTCAGTAAGATCAGCTGTATTCGTATTTTCACCAATGAGCTTCATTAAAATAAATGCAACCTGCCATTGTGCAGAAGCCCCAGCCATTGCCATGGCCTAGCAATCCCCCAGCAGTCCTGCAGATGAAGTTCACCGCACACGGGCCAATCGCTGTGGAGGAAAGCGTGTCAGCAAGTGCATGAGGTGAGGGTCTCATAAATTAACCAGGGAAGGAGACTGGCAGAATTGGCACACTGAAACTGGCATCGCCAGTACACAACAAAGACATGAATAACACACAAGCACAAGTCAATGTGGCCTATGTGACCCTGGTGACATTGCAATGTCTGGCCTCAGTGTGTTTGTATCCATTCACCCACCTGCCTTGTGCTCATCACTGCTCGATTATTTTGTTTTTTGCACCTTTATCAGTAAATCCTCCCATGATGACCACCATTCGGTAGACACTCCTCTGAGGGCCTCAAGAGAGCCCATGGAACCCTCTTGTTTGATGTCAACAAGACTGGCATGGTGGTGGCTGTGTGACAGTGTGGCACAGATTAGGCCCCCAGTACCAATGAAGACTATCTGAGCAGCGAGGCAAATCTGAAAGAACTCACTGCTGGCCAACGTCACCCCTCCACACTCCGATCCCCTCCCATATCGTTACAGACATGACGACGAGTTTGTGTTCTGCACAGCCCTTGGGTCTCAAACCTATCGAGCATTGTTGGGATGAAGTGGACGGGACTGTGCAGAGCAAAATGGGTCATCAGCCACCAGCATGGCACCACCTTACTGAAGAATACACTGAACGTCTCGTAGAGTCCACGGCCAGACGAGTGCAGGCTGAACGAGGCCCAACATGCTACTGGACAGAGGATCCCTTTACTTGAACTTCATGTTCAACTGTAATTCAAATTTCAAGGTAGGCCAAGTAGCTCAAGAAAGGAAGATGGATGCTTCCCAGTCAGGTTGTTCTACTGAGTCACATGTGACAGTAAGAAATTCACCAGACACTATATACGTGACAATAAGGACTCTAAACCTAAGAAACTGGCAACTCCACATCTACTGGTTTGAAGCCAGACGGCGTCTAAGAATCATCTCCAGTCATCAGTTTTTCAGCCGCTATCCACGTTAGCCCCCCATCTACTCTATTTCCTCCACCTTTTGTGGTCCTGGGAGGCATTTTCAGGTCAAGATCAAAAGGACGATGCAGCCACAAAGTGTAGCATGCATCATGGTTAAATTAATGGAAAGAACGATTACGGAGGAGGGTCGAGCAGCACACATCAAGAAGAGTAGGGGGATCCTAACACTTCTACGTGGTCCACTTTTAACTGACCGAGAAGCTGCTGGCCACACAGTTACACCATAGACCAGGTTGCTTCAAGAGGTGACAGAGGGTCTGACTTCATGGCTCGACTGCCAGATGATGCCCGCAGGCCACAGTGTGGAGGGACCCTTGACCTTCTACCATCCAGTCTCAATGGCCTAACCTGCTTAAGCCTTCATTTCCGAGCGTCTTTGCTCACACAAACACAGATCACCCTCCCAGAGATGGCAGTTTGGGGGGCACAATCTCAGGACCACTGACTTGTACAACAGCCGTCCATGGTGCCACACCAGAGTTGTTCTTTAGCCCAACTGGGTAAGCTGTTGCTGCTGCTTACCAACTTGGAGGCCCAGATTCATGGCCAGCATTTCCATGTGACGAGAACAGATAGGGGACCCCAAGTGATTTCTCAGTGGTGACACCATAGGATAAAGGCCCCCCTTTAGACTTCAGCCCATTACAGATACCAGGAAGGCTCATCGGCCTCCAACAAACCCCTGGTGCATCCCTGTACTCATTCCCCCTCTACCTAAAAGCACCCAACACTCAGTAAGTGGGTACCCACTAAACCCTCCTATGCAAATCCCTGCTTCCTTCAGGTTGGTTTCTAGCAGAGGGTCACTGGACAGTAGGAGGTGGTCTCAGCCATCAGCCACATGTCATGAACATGTCTCTCCATGAGCCCACAGCAGCACAGACCATCAGGCCACACAACACAGCAGAGATGAAGACATAGGTGGTCAGTTAAAGACCTCGTTTAGTTCAGTTTGTTTTTTATAAAAGCAGGACAGCATTGAACAAGTGGATATAAAATACAAACACACACACCGGCAAATGGCTCCTCGATGGCGCCACAGGACTCACGCTCCATCGTCCGAAGGGGGTGACGAGTAGCGAAACGCGTAGAGCTTGTTGTCTGCACCACCGCTCAGGAGCAACTAAAACAAAACAAAATGAGAGAAGAAAAAAAAAAAAAAAAAGAGGAGATGAGACATGCAAGAGCAGCCCACCGTACCAAAGGGGTGACTTCTCCATTTCTGGGGTGTGACAGAAAAGTCAAGCTAGGTTGGTGGGCTTCAGACACTTCACAGCATGAACTTCTTCACATGAAGACACCATCAGTCTGAAGAGCAGAAGCCAAGAGCCCTGCAGACCAGGACCAGGGTGGCGGGCCTATACCAGCTAGCATGGGGGTGACAAGGCAGGAACAAGCCATGGATATGATGCCAGTCTATCACGGAGTGATCACACACATGGGCCAATTTAGTGATGGCAGGCTACCCAACCTACATGACTCTGGAAACCCACACAGACAAGAGGGCAAACCCCACACTGGGAGGCAGACCCTGCTTTCCTTACTGCAAGGCTGCAGCGCTAACCATGTGCCACTGTGCCACCCTGCTTTATAGGCATTTGTTGTAACTTTCAGAAAACATTTGATAAGAGAGACTGAATAAGGTGGGACGTAAAAATCATGGCATGGAAATGTGGGCAGAATTGACATCATTAAATAAAGGAAGCAAAGGATTATGGGTAGATGCACTTTATCAGAATTGGGCGATGCTGAGAGTGGCATCCTGGACTATGTTGATCAGCACACGGCAAGTCTGAATTCCTGTGGACCCTGCACAACGGACAATAAGGACCAGAGAAACTATCGATATAACAGTAGGTTAAACAGCGCCCACGCTGTGCCCACCTCAAACCTATTGCAGTTACCCTTAGGTCAGGTTTATACTTCACGCCTGTGGACACTACTGCTATGCCAGCGGTGTACTGTTTAGACTTGTGCACGTAAATCTGGAGGATTCCACCAGGTTGGCAGTGTGAGATATCATCATGGTGAGGAAACAACTTTCAGCTTCCTTATTTTGTGAATTGCCGGAAACATCCATTAAATTCCGAGGACACCTTGCCACAATATCTCTGAAAAGGACATTTAATGATTACATCCAGCAGTCCAGGAACAAGCCCATTCCAGCAAGCATTGGGCATGAGACAGAAACAATCCCTGGATGGGGCATCAGCTCATCGCAAGGTGAACACAAGCAAACACACACACACACACACACTAGAACAGTCTACATGAGGACAGGCCATTCAGCCCAACAAAGCTCGCCAGTCATGTCCACTTATTTCTTCCAAAAAAACATCAAGTCGAGTTTGTGAAAGTCCCTAACGTCTTACTGTCTACCACACTACTTGGTCGCTTATTCCAAGTGTCTATCGCTCTTTGTGTAAAGAAAAGTTAAGTTTCCAACTGTGTCCCCGTATTCTTTATGAACTCATTTTAAAGACACCGTCTCGATCCACTGTACTAATTCCTTTCAAAATTTTAAACACTTCAATCATGTCTCCTCTTTGTCTTCTTTTGCTTAAACTGTAAAGGCTCAGCTCTTTTAATCTTTCCTCATAATTCAACCCCTGTAGCCCCTGAATCAGCCTCGTTGCTCTTCTCTGGACCTTCTCTTGTGCTGTGATGTCGTTTTTGTAGTCTGGAGACCCAAACTGCACCCTGTACTACAGATGAGGCCTCACCGGAGTGTTATAAAGACTGAGCAGAACCTCCGGTGACTTGTACTCCACACATCAAGGCGCTATATAACCTGACATTCTGTTAGCCTTCTTAATGTCTTCTGAACACTGTTGGGAAGTTGATAGCTTAGAGTCCACTATGACTCCTAAATCCTTCTCATAAGGTGGACTCTCAATTTTCCGACCGCCCATTGTGTATTCAAACCTAACATTTTTACTTCCTATGTGTAATTCTTTACATTTACTGACATTAAATTTCATCTGCCACAAATCTGCCCAAGCCTGTATGCTATCCAAGTCCTTCTGTGATGATATAACGGATTCCAAATTATCTGCTAATCCACCTATCTTGGTATCATCTGCAAACTTAACCAGCTTGTTACTTATATTCCTATCTAAATCATTTATAGATATTAAAAATAGCAGCGGCCCTAGCACTGCCCCTGCTGGTCACCACTCTTAACATCGGCCAGTTCTGATGAGGTTCCTCACACCATCACCCTCTGCTTCCTGTGTCTGAGCCAATTCTGCACCCATCTAAAAACATCACCCTGAACTCCCACTTCTTTTAGTTTGATGCCCACCCTCTCAAATGCTTTCTGAAAGTCCACATCAATAATCTCATCTGCTCCACTTTGATCGTATCCTTTTGTTGCCTCCTCATAGAATTCCAACATGTTAGTAAACACGACCTCCCTCTTCTGAACCCACGCTGACTGTTCCTAATAACTCCTGTCCTTGCCATGTGTTGCTCAATCTTATCCTTAATTCCTTCCATTAATTTTCCTGTGATGCATGTTAAGCTTACTGGCCTATAGTTGCTTGGATCTGCCCTGTCACCCTTTTTATATAATGGGATGATATTTGCCATTTTCCAGTCCTTCAGAATCTCTCCAGTGCAGTGACTTCCTAAAAATATGTGTCAATGGTTTATATCTGTACTCACTAGCCTCCTTAAGAACATGAGGATAAATATAATCTGGTCCTGGTGATTTGTTTGATTTCATCTTATTTAATCTAAGCAGCATTTCTCTCATTAGAGTTTTCAAATCCCTCAGTCCCTCCTTAGTAGTACCTCCTTAGTAGTCCCTGTTACTGCTCTGAGGTTATCCACTGGCTCACTTGTGAACACCTCAGAAAAATGTAAGTTTAGCTCATCTGCTATTTCATTGTCTGTATCTTTTAATTCCCTTTACTATTCCTGATGAACTTGACCTCCTTGACTGTTCTTTTACTACTAAAATACTGAAAGAATCTCTTAGGCTCGTCTTTCATCTTATCTGCTATTCCTCTCCAACTGTCTTTTAGCCTCTCTGATATCCTTCTTAATGGTTGCCCTCATGTTCTCATACACTCTACGATTCACTTTGCAGTCATTACTCTTATATGCCTTATACAGCAGTTTTTTCCTTTGCAACTTCTTTTTAAATCTTTATTAATCCACCGTGGAGTTTTTTTAGTTTCCTATTACTTCCAAATTTAGGTATGTAGCTGTACCTGCTCCACTGCTCCTCGACTGTCTTATCCCAGTCTATCCTACTTAGACTTTGTCGCATCTGCTCAAAATTAGCCCACCAAAGTTCAGCTTAACAATTTTAGTCTTTGCATCTGCACTCTTACAAAATACTGAGAATTGTATTACATTATGGTCACTTGACCCTAGTGGTTCAATCACCTCTACACCCTCAATTCTATCCTGATTATTACAGAATACTAAATCCAGACAGGCTTCACCCATTGTTGGTGCTTTAACATGCTGTGTTAAAAACAGTCGCTGATTACTTTTAAAAACTCCTGCTCTTGTGCTCCTCCATCTGTGAGGTTATCCCAGTTAATATTTGGATAATTACAGTCCCCCATGACTATAATATCCCCTGTAAACTTGCCTTTTGATATTACTAAAAGATGTGTGTTGATGTTACTGTCTGAACTGGGTGGTCTGTAACACACTCCTAAGATCAGACCTCTTTCCCTAATATTTTCCAGGTGAAGCCACACGTCCTCACTAAGATGGGGCTCATCATCCAACTGAAGATGACTTACATTTAAATCCTGTTTGGCATAAACAGCAACCCCACCTCCTTTTCTGTTCTGTCTATCCTTCCTAATAATGTGTATCCCTCTATGTTACACTCATCCCCATCTTTGTTATTTAGCCAGGTTTCCGTTATTGCTATAATATAATTGCTCTGCTGCATACGACTCCAACTCACTTACCTTATTCTTGATACTTCTAGCATTAAGTCAAGCTATTTTTAATGTGTTACTCCTTCTACATTTAAATCTTTAGAATTTGCATTACTATTCATTTTTATTTCTACACCATTGTTTGTTCTTCCATGTATAGATCTAAACCTGGCCTGTCCTAAACTCCCTGCCCCCAATCCTCGACTAGCCTACACATACGCCTCCCCAATACATTGATGCCCCTCCGGTTCAGATGTAACCCGTCATGACGGAACAGAGTCCCAATGCACCATAAACCTATACCCTTCTACCCTGCACCAAGATTTGAGCCACCCATTAAGCCTTCTGATCTCCTCAATCTTACCTGGACTGGCGTGTGGCACAGGCAGAACTTTGTATAAGACTACCTTGTCAGTTCTGCTCCTCAGCTTGGAACCTAACTCTTTGAATTTGGATTGCAGAATTGACAGACTACCCCTTATGTATGTCATTTGTTCCAACGTGGACAATGACAACTGGATCCACCCCCGCTCTGGCCAAGAGCCTATCCACCCTTCCAGGGAGGTCTCCCACCTGTGCACCTGGAAGGCAACACACTGTGCGAGACTCTCTCTCTGGAGCACACCTGCACTTAAATCCCCCTAAAGATTGAGTCCCCAACTACCACTACCTCTCTCTTTTTGGGAACTGGTTTCGAGGTGGCCCGATGGGGCTCCTCATCCCTGCCTACCACCTCAGAATTATCAGAGTCACCGTCCAGCTCCGCCAGGACATAATGGATTGACACTTCTAATTCTGGGGTTGATGCCCCCGGACAGTGTGCACCCTTTACCTTACACCTTGTGACCGTGACCCACCTATTCCTACCTGTCTGGTCTGGAATCTCCTCCCGCGCCACTTTGGGGTGCACACTATCTCTAAAGGACACCTGGGCCAAGTCCGCCAATTCTCTATTACAACGCAAATCAGCCAACTCCTCCTCCAGTTCAGCGACCCTGAGCTCGTGGTGCTGGATCAGCTGGCATCTCCTGCTGATGTAGCCCTCATAGACAACTGACTCTTGCAAACCATCATCTAAAAAGTCCAACAGGACTTGCATTGCACTGGCCTCATTATTCAAATTTGATTTGGGATTTCTAAGCTGCCTTAACTTAAACGGTAACACTAAGATCTGCTCCAGATATTTTACACCTTTTCCCCTAAACTCCTGTGCTGTTCGCCCTCTCAGCTGCCTGCTATTTGTCTTTCTATGATGTTAACTTTACTTTTCTGTCTCTTCTCCTAACTCTTCTTACTTCTAAGCTCTCCTCCACTCACACTGTTTGTATTAATGACCCCTTATGCTGTCGCCCACTTAACTGTTCTACTTCTGGACCGCTAAGGACTGGTTAATCTAAAATAAACAAATAAAACGTTCCTACCTTACCTGCTCCTACGTCTTAATGTTGGCCGCTTACCTGCGCACTGCTGAGCCTTCCCCTTTTACTGCTTTGAAGTCAGCCTTTTTTTCTTTTCCTTTAACTAACGATGCGATTATTTGCTTACAAATGCGGATATCTGTTAGTGCTGCTTTCTCGATGCTAATTCAAATACAGATAACAAGAACAAGTACAGGTACAAGTACAAGTAACTTTTCCAAGCACACAGTCAAACATCCAGTTACTTTTGC